>NC_141685.1:1415679033-1416126533 GCF_964263255.1 Lissotriton vulgaris | reverse complement strand
GCAAGAGGAGGGAGGCGTGAGGCCGCAGAGGAGGTGAGAGGCGCGGCCCCGGGACTGCTAGGTTCAGCTTGAAACACCTACAGCTGTGTCCTCTTCCCGGGGGAGCCGCGCCCCCTCCCAGTGCCACGCCCCCTTGGGAACCCTTCTATATGAGATTGGGCCTGACCGCGGACCGCGGGACGCGCGCGGGACATAGCCCGGGGCGAAGACCGGGCAAAGAGCGGGCCGTTCTAGGCCGTTAGAGGCCGGCAGAGACCGGACCGGGCCACCCCTCTGACGCCTCGGGTCTTCTTCACCTCCCACTACACATTCCATCATGGCGACCAGAACCTCACGAAGCAAGTCTGCCCAACAAGGTACAAGCACTCTGGACAAATTTTTTCCAAAGACGAGTAACCTAGCCAGTAAATGCCCGTCAATCCCTGAGGCCCACCTTGAGATGGGCCCGGAAAGTGTGTTTCTGGATCAGGGAGATACCTTTTCTACAGAGGCGAGTACACCGCTCACACTGGATGCCACCCACATGTCACTAATGGACAGCATTGATCAGACGATTGAGTCGGTCCTTCAGCAGTTAAGAACTCCCTTGAGGCAGAGGGACAGGAACTCCTCCCGGCTATCTGGGATCTCTGATCACACTACCATCCCGGAAAGCAGAGGAACAGTCCTACAAGATCCAGGCCAGGCTGACTTGCCCATAGATGATGTAGGTAGCATAGTACAGCACCCCCCCAAAAGGAAAAGGGTTAGGAAAGCAAAGAAGGCAAAGAGGGCCAAAGTGGACATAGTAGAGCCAAATCAGACTGACAGCACAGACATTTCTGCCTCTCCGGACCTCAACCTATCAGGGTCCAGGCCGATTCGCACGGGCTCTCCAGCTCCTGCTTCCCCACCCTTGCACACGGGTCCTTTCATTTTTGGTGGGGCAACTTCTACTTCTACCAGCACTGACTCATTAGTCAACACACTCACTGACATTATGAGGAATTTGTTAACTCCCATTGCAGCTAAACTGGACGCCATAGAGTCCAGATTGAAGGCCCTGGAAAGCAGTCACCTAAGGAAAAGCCCCGGGACAGATAGAAATATGACCAACCCCACTCCAGTCCCTCGGGCCTCCCTGGTGAATAGCCTGCGGTCCGGCACACCGTCACAGGGGGCTAATGTGGTACTGCTGGGCACGGTCGGGGCGCCTGTTCCCCAGGCGCCCCCTTTGTTGCCCTCGGCTCCCAGGCCCCCTGTTCCGGCCCCAAGGAGATCAAAGCAACTTCCAGCGCCACAGACTGGGGGAGCCGTGATCCCTACAAATGGCACTACTGATGGTCCTGCTCCCCAATGCGATAGGCGTAGGGTGGTCAACCTGCCCCCAGAAGCGGTCCCTTATACGGTAATCATGGTGGGAGTACCCGAGCTAACTGGTGATATGAGGGAGCCCCAAGACTCGTTACGCAACAAGGTGATAAGCTGGCTTAGCATCAACAGACCGCTGCCCCCTAACCTGAAAGGCGAGGTCCTGATGGCTAGGAGGATCCCTTGGATTGGTTACACCCCAAAGAACAAGGCTGGGGATTGTATCATCATAAGTTTCAAAAGCCCCCACGTAGCCAACTATATTTCTAATTGGCTTGCTAGGCCTGACAAGTCCAACATAGAACTAGTCCCCCTCTCGTACTTCTACCCAAATGCAAGCAGCACAGAGGCAAGGGGGGAGAAGGGGTGGACTAGGGTGGGCTATGCTGTGGATGGCTCACGCTATAGACCAAGGCACCACCCTTCGCATGCCCAGGCAAGTTTCATACATTACAACAGATTCTCCTGCCTAGACCAGGTCGACTGACTACAAATCAGTGACACCTCGTCTGGCTCGGGAAAGATGGTAGATGAGGTTCTCAGGGGGGTGGGAGAGAGTAGAACCCCTGTAGCTGAACCTGGCTCCCTGGTCAATGCTAAAGGCAAAGAGCAAAGTCGGGTGGGAATGACTGCAGCCCCCGCAATAGAATACGCCCCGCAGGTTAACGCTAGTGATCGAACACCTAACAGCGGTGATAGTTTGGGCTTACAGGGGACTTCTCACAACGCCGGGACTGGCCACATCCTGCAACCCGGGGGGGTCGAGTTGGCTGGCCCACCTACCATCGTGCCAGGAACTCACCCACCTACCGACTATATGCAATCCCCCACTGATGGTCAAGGCGCTCTATCCACAGATCAGGGACTGAGAATTGTTTCTTGGAATGTAGCGGGCATTGCAAACAAGGAAGGCACACCGGAGTGGGACCATTTACTGGCCAGTAGCGACATCCTCCTCCTTCAAGAAACTTGGGCACGGGATACTGTAACCAGGAATGGGTTTGACGTATTTGAGATTCCTGCCAAATGGGGTGGGAGGGGGAGGCCGTCGGGCGGGCTGGCGATCTGGATTGCGAGTCACACTGGATGTCAGGCGGAACAGGTACTTACGTCCTCGCAGGACATCCAGTGTGTTCGGCTCACATGGCCTGGTAAACCATCATGGGCCATTGTGAATGTCTACTCTCGTCCGGTTGCCGCGCCTGACGAATCCCCCACCCTGAACGACCTCTCCTCCTTCCTGGGGCAGCTGCCGGGAGACCTCAAGGTGGTGCTTGGAGGGGACTTCAATTGCCACTTTGAACCCCTGGAGGGCATGTCGGAGGGTGCCCTCACGGCTGAAGACGATTATTGGGGAGTCCCACCTTCGTCCTCCCCATATCCTAAAGCCTGGTCCCCCCTTGTAATACAACTTATGTCCCTTACCCTGAACTACGCACTGAGGGCTTGTAATGGGCGCACCATCTCCGATACTCCCTCAGTGTGTACCTTTAATAGGAGGGGTCATGAGTCGAGGCTAGATTATATCATGGTGGATATCTCACTCTGGCCTAAAGTCCACGATTTTAGGGTAATAAACAGGTCGGATAGCGATCATAACGCCCTGTGCTTAAATATCCAGTGGCCTCCCCATGCAGTGGGAAAAGTGGTAGAAAACTCAGGGGGAGAGGAGGGGGATTTGGTCCTCTTAACCAGCAGGCGACGGGTTAAGTGGGGAAAACTGGTGAGCTCAGAAGAGGCCATTAGCAAATTATACGGGTTGGCAATCCCAAGGTTTATGGAGGTGGATGCACTGCTAAACGCACCAAGAACCCCGGAATATCATGAGAAACTGGGTGACATCCACCAGGGTCTTGTAAGAGATTTGGCTGAGGTATTCCACCCGCTGGTGCCAAATAGAAAGAAAAAGACCCGTGTTCCAACCTGGTATACCTCCTCTTGTAGGGCAGCAAAGTCTGAGCTCATTGCTGCAATAAAAGAGGGGTCAAACAAGGCCGAGGTGCGTGCCCATAGGAAACACTATAAAACAGTGATGGCGTCTGCCAGGACCGAGTGGGACTGGAACCACTGGCATGATCTTTGTGATGCCCTAAAAGCTAGGGACTCCCGTAAATTTTGGGCTCTTGTTAACAATGGCACAGGGGAACTTAAGAACGCAGTAGAACCCAATATTGCCCCCGAGGTCTGGGAGGCCCATTTTGGGGAACTCTATAAAGAAACCAATCCTTGTCCTGTTACAGCTCCGGATGCGCCTCCTGGCATGCAGGACCGTGAATTGGAATTATCCCTGGGGGAAGTGGAGGCAGCCCTGAAGCAACTACCACCGGGGAAGGCGCCGGGTCTAGACAGGCTACCTGGGGATTTGTTTAGGCACCACTTGGACATCTGGGGCCCATACCTTCTTGTTCTTTTTAATGCCATCCTAGGAGGTATGTCAATCCCCGGGTCGTGGCTGGGGGCAGAGATTGTTCCGATCCATAAGAAGGGATCTACTCTGCTCCCCGCCAACTACAGGCCCATTAGCCTAATAGATGTCCCCCAGAAGCTCTTTGCGCGCCTCATCCTTAATCACCTCTTGGACTGGGTGGAAGAAAATGACATCATGACCCCCCTTCAGGCTGGCTTCAGAAAGAACACGTCGACCATGGATCAGATCTTCCGCCTTCTTCTCCTATATTGGAAGACTGTCACCATAGAGGGTGGAAGACTGTACATGGTCTTCGTGGATCTGAGGTCAGCCTTTGACCTAGTCCCTAGAGGGAAACTTTGGGAGGTTTTGCATCAGCTAGGAGTGCCCCCACACCTTCTTAGTACTATCATCAGGCTTCACGAGAACAACTATGCCCAAGTAAGGTGTGGGAGGGATGGTAAGCTTTCGGGCAAATTCCCTGTCCTTAGAGGAGTCAGACAGGGCTGTGTCCTGGCGCCAACCCTTTTCTGCCTGTTCATTAACAGTGTCATTCAATATCTTGACACTGTCGAGGACAATGATGCCCCGGTTTTGGCAGGCAGGAGGGTTCCGGCAATTATGTTTGCTGATGATACCCTCCTGCTTTCCAAATCCCCCATGGGGATCCAGAGGATTGTAAATGGTTTTGGCCTTTTCTGTCGGCAACACGGGTTGGAGGTCAACACAGAAAAGACTAAGTTTATGATCTTTAATCCCCCAGCCAGAACCAGACCCAACCCAAAACTGGGTGAAGTTAGCCTTGAGAGGGTCTCGACCTTTGTCTATCTGGGGGTAACACTACAAGAAAACCTGGCCTGGGACTGCCAGATAGCGAGATCAAGGTTGAAGCTATCCCAGCTAGCGGGCGCACTCCTGAAGGTGGCAAATAAATCCACCTTTAAGCCTGTAAGCCCGGCTCTCGAAACCTATAGAACTCAAGCGAAGGCAGCAGCCACGTATGGCAGCGAGCTGTGGGGTTTCAAAGCAGGGAAGGCATTGTTAGCGGTGGAAAATACATTTTTGAGACGCCTGCTTGCTCTCCCGCAGGGAACGCCACTGCTCCCCCTAAGATTGGATTTGGGCCTACATTCCATCGCTGAAGATCTTTTATCCAAACCCGTGAAGTTCTGGCATCGGATATGGTCCACTGAGGAACTGCATCATTATAGGCAGGACCTTATCCATGTACTGAGGATGAATGGCAGTAACAAAATCCCCTGGCTGGCTTTCATTAAATCAGAATTGTCCAGTTTGAATTTGCCAGACCTCTGGGATGATCCAGTTCAGGGCTGTCAAAGGATCACACGCAAAACTCTTGCCCAGCTGTACAAAAACAAAAATCTGGCCGACATGGATAATGCTCACAGCACCGGCACCCTTACGAGTCGTTTTATGGAGTCCAAAAATTCTTACCTTTTTGAACCTTTTATGGATTTTATCTTTCCTCTTTTGGCGAGGAAATTGTTCCTGCAATGGAGGTTTGGCACACTCCCTACTAAAGTATTTACTCACAAATGGCGTACCGGGGGTGACAAACTCTGTCCTTGTTGTAAAACCAAGAACGAAGATGACTTGCACATAATGTTTGTTTGCCACGCATACCGGAATCCCAGGAAGCGTTGGATTGCTCCGCTGTGTCGGAACCTGGGTTTTCGTGAATACCTACAAGCATACAGGGTTATGAAAACCAATACCCTGGGTCACATTGTCTTTGCGGTGTCAAAATTCCTAATGGCAGCTTGGTTAATAAGGAAGAAAATGTCCCCCTGAATTGGTGCCATTGTGTTCCTTACCCCATGCAGATCCTCTAGCCTTTTATATGTAAATACTTCTGTAACATATGCATTCCATTTTACTGTGTATTTATGTACTGTATTTTACTGTATCTTTTATGGCCCATTGCGGCCGAAATAAAGAATTTTTGGAATTGGAATTGGAATACTTGACTTGTAGAAGTGAAGGGATTAGCAGATCAAAGAATAGTTTGACAAGAACCAAAATGTGTCTCTCTCATATAAATAGAGGACTTTCCATCTGTAGTCAGATCTACTTTATGTCCATATGAAACTAGCTTGCCTTCTGGTGCTACGAAGTCACATCTGTGGTAATAATGTCTCTTTACAAGGCAAGTAGCAGAACATAACATGACATAACATAACATAACATAACATAACATAACATAACATAACATAACATAACATAACATATTACAGACAATCTCATGCAATGGGTTCAGATGTATTCCCTATACAATTGATGCATACATACTGTTTATGTCAATACCTGTCTCTTTTGAGTTTGTAGAGGTACTTATTAACAGATTGTGTATTTTAACCCTGTTGTTAAACGAAATGTCACGTTGGCATTGCCAATGCAATGCTATTGTCAGAAATCCAATGTCTTAATCCTTGAAAATCATCTGTTTGTTGATTTTTAAACGTTTTAGTGTTGAGCATAAAATAATATAAACCGTTCCTGCTGTAATACAGCGCTCACTTCATATTTAGAATAAGTGAAATAAAGCTTGTTGTCCCCATAATGAAAGAACTCAACCACATGCTTTCTGGCATCCGCGCAATTGTTCCCAGTAAGTGCCCATTATGGCTCTTGGTGTTACAAAACTAAGCAGAGCTTGGCCCCCAAGACAAGGGAGCTACCTTCTAATGTTAGACAAATGCTAGCTTCCAATTGTTTACATCTATGGTGTCTCACCAATTAGGCCTCCATTAATCCACTACAGCTCTAACATGTTACCTTCTTCCTTAGCACAAATCTGTTTCTATGTGTAATTTGGTACTCTCACAAATTTTTAACGTTTAGCACCTGCGTTGATGGAAGTTGGAAATGCTCGGAAGAAGAATGTGAGAGTATTTGCCATATGTATGGAGATGGGCATTTCAAAACGTATGATGGCAAGTCAGACAGCTTCGATGGCCTATGCCAATATGTTTTTACTCAAGTATGTATATTTTACAACTCTCATACTTTTATATATATATATATATATATTTAATCAAGTTTCAGTTTTTCAAATTTTGGTGACTTTGCCCACTGTATTGTTGTTAGTGAATTTTTGTTTGACACGTTGTCACCTTTTCTAGTTTTTTTAATGTAATCACAATTAATGCTCATTTTTATGACCATTGTTTTTTTTCATTCTGCATTGCATTTACCTTTGCTTTTTTTCCTGACTTATCCCTGTTCGTATATGCTGATAATTGTTCTTACGTTATTAAGACAATGGAAATTATTTTCAGTTATAGGGTCTAAAAAACTGCCATAGCTTGGGAAGCTGTGGCCGTTTGCCTAGGTTTGATATTTTCTGCCTTGCCCTATCTTCATCCCCTAGCGGGGTAAGTCCACAGGAGAGTCTCCATGGTTACATAAGGATATAGGATGAACAAGCCAAGGCTGGGCTAGTTTTGGGGTGTACCCAAATAACCCTCCAACCAATAGGAAAGTGTGTCTCCTTCTACCTCATACACATCTGTGGATGATTCACAGTTGGTACCTGTGGATTATAGGGACACAAATACAATACTTAATACCTATAACCCTGTGGAGAAGCCATCTACTACTCCACCAAATAGCATACGCAGTCCCACATAGCTATGATCCTTCCATTTCCTCATAGTATATGGTGTATGGTGTGTGGTGTGCAGTGTGTACTTCACATAGATGGTCTGGCTAAGAGAATGTGGGAAGCCTTAATACTGCCCGCAAAATGGTATACTTTCACAAAATGGTAGCTCAACTTCAAGGTGACCTTGTCCGACTGTGATTGTGAAATCATACATTTTCAGTCTACCTGGGGTGTGCTATGAGTTCCTTTGAATGGCCATCCTGGACCTTAGGGTATTTTTATTTTATTGAGTTATTTGCTGTTTGAAAAAACGTTGCTATTTTTGGTTTGACTCTCAGAGTTCTAAAGACCTTAAGATTTGAAGTCAAGGGGGCCCCCTTTAGCTGGAGTTTTCTTTTGGTATTAGGCCTTTCCGGATCAAATCCACTGATGTGTCCAGTCTTGCATTAAAACTTCATAAAGAACTAGTGAAAAGCTAGAGTTATATCCACTGGATTAGATCAATAAATAATCTGGTATCCTTGCATGATTAGCTAGTCAAAGTAATTACTCACTGTAGCGAAACCCAAAGTCCCAAAGTCTCCTTCGGAATCTCAAACTGTTTTCCTTTAACTAACATTGGCCCCTGAGTTCCCTGTTAGTTAGATTTTTAGGGTGTAAATGTTATAATTCTTTTTGGGAACATATTCATGCCACCCAGATGACGCTAGGATGAGCTCTAAGGGCAGTTGTGAAGTCTGAAAAATCTCAATTTCACCATTGTTTTCAAGTTTGTCAGTGGTGCTCTGTGGAGAACTTGCAAGAGTTTTTCAAAAGTTTAAAAAATGGGGACGAGACAGTCTCCCTCAGGAACTAAGATATTCTTCCAAGGCTGTGGTGTGGACCCATCATTGGAGTCCTGTATGGATGTGCCAGGGTGAGGGGTGTTGTTGCCAGAAGGAGCAAGGGTGTACCTTTTTCTCTTGATGATCTGAGGTGGCGGACCCAGGGAATTTCCGATATCGTAAAGATAAGGAGACACCCTATTCCCCTTCGTTCAGCAGACCTATGATGATGCTGGGTGGTTTCTAAGGCTAGCCAAAGAGAGATGTCTAGCTTGGGGTTCATTGTCTGAGTGGAGAGGGTTTTCAGTGCTTCTGGATGCCACTAAGAACTACACAAGTGATCCTAACTGCAATAATGAGAAGGGGTTTTTAAACTGGAACACACGGTAAAGGCCAGCTCCCTGGTTGAGACTATTGCAATGAGATTGGGTGGCAGGAAAAGTAATAGGGGCAACAGAGATCCTATGCATACATCAGTTGAGCGTGCTCACATATGACTGCAGTGGTACCCGGAATTGAAATGCATAGCTCTATGTAGCTCAGCACAGGGTACTGTTGGAGTAGCTTTGAACTTGAAGAGGGCAGCTAAAGGTTATGCCTCTGAAGGATGATAAACGTAAACACAGATATGTGGCTTGTGATTTTCTTCAACCCCAGGTGCTTGAGGAGGTTGACAGACCTCCGGGGAACAAAGTAATGTGGGAGATGCTGAGGATGCCTGACTAGTTGACTTTATTCTACCATCTTTACATGAACTACAACAAGCTGTTTCCGCTATTGAAACAAAGGTCCATCAAAACCACCATGATTTTACTTGACAATCAACTCACTTTCACAGAATCAGGGTTGCAGGGAATGACGATGAAGGAGCTGGAACGCGCAAAGGTGGACATGAACATCTCCATTCGAGAACATGAGTTTTAATCCAAAGTCAAATCAGCACTGCCCGATCCACCTTGAGTCTCAAGTAGACTACATGAAGGACACTCTCTGGGTTGCCAACCATTGTCTCCTAGGATTCCCCTTCAGGGCAGAGAGTGAGTAACCCCTTCTCAATCTGATACTGAGGGGTTTGGATACAGCATTCTTCTCTCTGGGATCCCAATCTATAGTTGATACAGAGAAAACGTTCAGACTCTTTACCAGGCACAATAATGGAGTAAATAAATGAATTGTACTGTTTTAACAAAGTTGGGCAACCCACAGGAGCATGAGAAAACTATGAGTGAACCTTCAAAAGGGAAACTGACTACTAATGGAAGAAAAAGATGCTACGCAGAGACAAACTAACTGGCATTAAAACAGAGCTGATTGCCCTGGGTACAGATGTTTTGCATGGGCTCCTGGTGAAGCTGAAAGTGACATTTGAAAATATTCACAGTGCTTTCACACAGATCAAAGCAGCTAAGGCAGTCTTAGAGGCAAGTCGAAAGGTGTTCTGTGTGAATTATCAGACATGACTGGGATTCCCTTACACATTTGAGAATGGACCGGTATGATGTCTAAGCCCTTAATTCTTTATACGGGGTAATGGGCCCTGGGTATTACACGTTCCTAGTGTTCCTAAGGTGAGCAGTTGGAGTTACTTACCTTCTTTGAATCTAGAGGTTTACAATATGTTAGTTTTGTGGTTGTGTATCCTGACTGAGCTCACTCCACGTGTCTGGTTGGGTTGTTGGTGGGTGTATTTCTGATGTTTCTTTGACCCAAAGAAAAAAGTTAATCCTGCAAAACTGCAAAAAAAGGCCTTCTGCTGCAGCTGGAACTGTCTCTCAGCCAGGCATTGTCGCAAGAGTTCTGCTTTGAAACCGCAGGCTTAAAATTTCTGGACAAACAACACTTTTACTGAAGCTAGAAGTTGCAGGGCCTAAAATCTGGCATCAGGCCAGTTCAATAGCTGATAGTGAACATGTGGGGCCTTTTTTGTGAGGCCTGGGGCAATCAGGGGTAACTAAGCCTACATCGGGTAGTTCAGAGGTGTTTATCACTAGTACTATAGGTGGTACCCTTAATTTTGACCCATCGCTGGTCGGCAAGCTCTTGATTCTCAGGGGCAAGCAGTCCAAGGTTTTCTCAGGGAGGGGGTGTAGCGTTCGATAACTTAAAAACAGATAATAATCATTAAAAAAGCACTATCCTCCCAGTACGTTGGTACTAACTGCGATAGATCGTTCCTTTTTGTCACAGTGCCTTCAATTTGAAAACAGACTCTAGTGAGCCCTCATCATAAACAAAACTGACAGCTAATCCTGCAGTTTTCAATTACTGGCCCATCTCCCTAATAGAAAATGTATTTAGCTTGGAACATATGCCCTTTGGAGACAATGGAGTAGGAATAGGCCTCATGCTGTCAACTTTCCAATGTCCTAATCAACACCCCCCACTCCCTTGCCTTTTCCCATGCTATGTGGAGGGTGCAGTGGAATCAGAAAGCAAGAGTCTGTAGAGGAGAGCACACAGCAAACCTACCGTTTTTTCATTAACGGGAGTTGAACGCCTCTAGGCCCACATATGGGAGAACCCCACAATATGTTTGGAGCAGGGTTGGGAGTTTTGAGTTTGGGGGGTTGGAGATGGATTTGGCAGGTTTGGGGAGCTGAAGTGGGTGGGGGGTGGGAAGGGGAATTTCAGGGATTTCAGGTCTGGTCCAGTTACACAAATATCATAGGTAGGGGAACGGGAGGGTTTGAAGGTGGGAATGGGGCAGGCTGGCTGGTATACGGCTTAGACTCTAAGAAGATTCCTACAGATACTTGTCTGGTTTGCTATTCGGTGCTCGGTAACTGGTACTGGGAGGTGAGCTCATTAGCTATACTTAAAGATCTCACAAATGGAAGGTCCTATGGATAAGGGGGCAGGCTTAATTGGGTCACATGGAACGTGCGGGGACTGAATCGACCACAAAAGACGAGGCAGGTATTGGCATATTTGAACAGGCACGGAGTTCAAGTGGTCTTCCTTCAGGAGACACACCTTAAGGGGCGAGCGGCAGACACAGTGGCCAGACAGTGGGCGGGTACTAGGCTAGCATCAAATTATTCCTCCTATGCTCATGGAGTCATGATATTAATTAAGAAAAATTACTGTTTGTTTCGCTGCATGAAGATGTTGACAAAGAAGTTCGATATATTATTTTGCATGGAAAACTGTGTGGTACACTAGTCACAATGGTCAATGTGTATGGTCCGAATATTGATGATCCTGGGTTTTATATCACCTTATGGAACAAAGTATATGCTCTGCCGCCCTCAGCAATTGTATGTGGTGGGGATATGAATGTGACATTAGATAATGCGCTGGATAGGAAGGATGATCGGCCCTGCACAGCTAAGAAAGCGGCCGAAGCGGTGCGAGATGGTATGATTGGACTTGGATTGGTGGATGTGTGGCGACTGGGGCATCCGGGTGTGATAGAAGGAACTTGTTACACATCGGCGCATGACACCTGGTCGCGTTTGGACTATTGGTTGGTGACAAGGGATGTTAGCGGGTGGGTGGTGAAAGTGTGCCATTTACCTCGGACGCTGTCCGATTATGCTCCTGTGTTTATGGAGGTGTGGCTTCCAACATATGCACCTGCACCTTTTTCGTGGCGTCTGCCACCTGGTACTTTAACGGACCTGGTGCTATGTGAAGAGTTGAGGTAGTCATTTAAACATTTTTTCGTCAGAAATGTTGGCTCTGTGAATGACATGGGAACTGTGTGGGAGGCCTTTAAAGTGACGGTAAGAGGGGCGTGTATTTGAATGCTGCCGTAGCGCTGTTGCTGGCGCTACTCTCGGATTTCTTGTTGCCTGCTGGACCTGTGGCAACTACTCGCCGCACCCGCTCCGCGGGTGCCGCTTCGCCCTGTTGGCTGGGGGCTGCTTTGGAGACCTTCGTGACAGCTTGAGGCTGGTTGTGGGAGCGAGGCGCAGCGGGGCTGCGAGCGTGTGCAGGGACTCCATTGTCCAGGAGTCCCTGCGTGACCTGCAAGACCTTCCGGTCCGCTCTCCCCGTGGCCCGCCCACCGCCCACAGGAGGGTACTTTACCTCCTCTTCCTGCACTGCTCCTTGGGACGCTTTTGCTGCCGTAGCGCTGTTGCTGGCGCTACACTCGGATTTCTTGTTGCCTGCTGGACCTGTGGCAACTACTCGCCGCACCCGCTCCGCGGGTGCCGCTTCGCCCTGTTGGCTGGGGGCTGCTTTGGAGACCTTCGTGACAGCTTGAGGCTGGTTGTGGGAGCGAGGCGCAGCGGGGCTGCGAGCGTGTGCAGGGACTCCATTGTCCAGGAGTCCCTGCGTGACCTGCAAGACCTTCCGGTCCGCTCTCCCCGTGGCCCGCCCACCGCCCACAGGAGGGTACTTTACCTCCTCTTCCTGCACTGCTCCTTGGGACGCTTTTGCTGCCGTAGCGCTGTTGCTGGCGCTACACTCGGATTTCTTGTTGCCTGCTGGACCTGTGGCAACTACTCGCCCTGTTGGCTGGGGGCTGCTTTGGAGACCTTCGTGACAGCTTGAGGCTGGTTGTGGGAGCGAGGCGCAGCGGGGCTGCGAGCGTGTGCAGGGACTCCATTGTCCAGGAGTCCCTGCGTGACCTGCAAGACCTTCCGGTCCGCTCTCCCCGTGGCCCGCCCACCGCCTACAAACGGCCTATATATCCTACTCTGAGGCTTCCGCGACGCGGACGCGCGCGGGTCCAAGCGCGGGGCGAAGACCGGGCAAAGAGCGGGCCGTTTGAGGCCGTTCGAGGTCTGAGCGGTCTGGTCTGGGCCCCCTATCTTGCACTTTCGCCTCGCACTTTGTGTTTGCCCTTTTTCCTGCCCGGGCTGTTAGACTCAGTTAGTCCATATTAGTCCATATGTGTACCCGCGTCACACGCAATAGGGCGGCCAAGGGGGGCTGGCACCTAACGGGCCCATGGACGATTTTATCACGCGGACAACCAAGGCTATAGACCATGAAATTGACAAACTGCAAACCAGAGTGTCCCTTGACCTGGAAGCGGCCAGGAAGTTGTCACTCGATTTTGCCTCACGTAAGAAATCCTCTCTTGGTCATATAGCTACAGCTATTTCCCCTAATCACATCGGTAAGCGGGAGGGTGTTATAGTGGTGGGTGATGTCCACGATATGCCTGCTCTGCCCACTGCCTCCCTCCCACTCCCATCTTTAGGTCTACCTGCTTTGCCCGACGGCCCGCTTACTGTTGAGGACAGTCCTCTTGCTTCCCTTACTTCTTCCCAACAATCACTTGATATATCCCTGGCCTCTACCTCATATGGCGGTCTCGATAACATCCCGGGGAATCCCAATAAGAGAAAACGTTCCCCCAGCCCAACTTCCCCTCGGAAGAAATTGCCAATGCAGGGTGCTAATTTGCCCATCAGTGAAAATACAATAGCCGCTACCAGTCCGGCCATGCCTCTCCTCCCCCCACTGGCTTCTGGGGGTGAAAACATTGTGGGGCAAGGCACTGTAGATTCTGGAGGCACCTCACAACCTGAAAGATCAGATACGGGCTGGACAAACCAGGACGGGAGGGAGCGGGAATTTATAGGAGTGGTCTGGGAGTCCCTAAAAAATCTTTTATCTCCCCTGGATTTAAGGCTTTCCCGTATAGAGAACAATCTCCTCGAAATGGAGAAAAGTATCATCGCCTTGGCCACTCTTGGCCTAAGAGGCCTTGAACGCCAGGGGGTGATTGATAGTAACCCGCGCACAGAGGTCCCTACCCCACCCCATATAGCTATCCCTGGTTTGCCCCCTAATCCCACTTTGCCCTGTCCTACCCACCCTATTCCCAAACCCCGCACTAGGAATCTCATCACTGCTAACCCGCCCACTCAGGCCAGGGCTAATACCTCAAATGCTCCAGCTACACAAACTCACACTGGCTCTATATCAGCTGCATCAAGAGCCCGGAACCCAATTAGCTCTAGCACCGGCCCTGCCCAGGCACCTCGTACCAATACTACAACAGCGACACCGAGAGCCCAGAATCCAGCCAATAATAGCTCACGTCCCGCCAAGGCCCCCCGGAATAAACCCCCAACTCATTCTGCTAGGGGCCCCCACACCAGGAGCAACTTTCGAGGAGGTTATATTGACCTTCCTCCCGAAGCAAATGATTATATGGTGGTTTTGACGGGCGTCCCGGAGCTGGAGAATGGCCAATATGAAGACCAGCACTCGCTACGTAACAAAGTTATGCACTGGCTCAACACTTATAGGCCTATTCCCAATGGGAGGAGGAGTAGAGTCTTAATGACTCGAAGAGTTCCCTGGGTGGGTACCACGAGGAAATCGACCCCCGGTGACTGTATAGTCGTAACATTTGACGACGTGTATACAGCCAGGCACATCTGGTCTCCTGGGAACCAAGATTGGGGCTCCTCTATTGCCCCGAAGCCTTTATCATTCTTTTATCCTCCCCGTGCTGTATGTCCGCAGGGGGGCTTTTGGCCCACAGTTCCCCAACAGCCTAGTTGGGGTTTCCTTTCCACTGCGCTTAACCCAAACAGTTGTTGGCCTGGAAATGTAACTGCTGATGGGTTTGGCAGCCTGGAGGATGTCGATTGACTCCTAACGCCCCCAATTAGAGTATTACCTAGTAATCACAATGGTTCCACATTGGGGAAGGGGAGACTATCCTTGACGGCTAGTGTGGGTGTGACTAGTATTTTCTCCCCTACCCAGTCCCCAACACAGGCCCCCCTCACACTGGATCTGGCGCACCCTTCCTCTGTTGTTTGTCCTCCCATTACACACGGAGCAGTAAACTTGATTGTCCCCGAAATCCCACCACCTGCAGCTTCTTTCCATTCTGCCAGGGTCACTGATATCCACGCCATCTCCCCAGTCTCTGAGCCACAGCCTGGCAAGACCTTGACAGGTGTTCCCCAGCTTAAAATATTAAGCTGGAATGTGGCAGGGCTTGCCCGGAACTTCAATAAACCTGATTGGATCTCCTTTATGGAGCCCTTCGGGATCTGCCTTTTACAGGAAACTTGGTGCTTGGAGCCCGTGCACAGGGTCGGCTTCACCACCTACTCTGTGCCGGCCTCCAGGTCTAAAGGCAGTAAAGGCCGTCCTTCTGGTGGCCTTATCATCTGGGTAAGTGTAGCACTGGGACTAGTAGTAAAACATACAAACTCACCATCCCCAGACCTCTTGAGGCTTACTATGCAGTGCCCGGGGGGTAATACTCTAGAGCTCTTCAACATGTACCTAAGGGGGGCCAGGGCAGGGAACTTGAGCCCTCTGTCCCTAACTGGAGTCGAAGAGGAGCTAACTGGCTGCAACATTGACTCCCTTACCATTTTGGGCGGGGATTTCAATTGTTGCTTTGAGCCTTTGGCCTGCGAGGACATCTTGGATACATGGGAGGACGATGCCAAGAGAGGCATTCCCTTGCTTGCTCTCAATCCCATCAGGAAATGGACCCAGAATGCCATTGATATCAACGCACTTTGCTTGGAACACTCTCTCAGAGCCACTAATGGTCGTTGCAAGTCAGACGCTGGAGGTGCACACACATACAACAGGATTGGACACACCTCCAGAATCGACTACGTGCTGTTAAACTTTAACCTGTGGGAATACGCCCTTGATATGGTTGTTCAAAAATCCACGGATAGTGACCATAACCCGTTGATCCTTTCGCTTGCTCTCCCGTGGGACCAAGGGACCACAGCAGTATCACCTCGGCCAACTTGGAAATCATCCCACGAAGTTGTTCCATCAAACTGCGGGAGGCGACTAAAGTGGGCTAAGGTTGCTTCGGATGTTACAAGAATGGCCCAAGTTCAATCCATAATGATGGAAGCCAAGTGTACAGCAAGCACGTTGGATTGTGACTCTCCTATCCTTGTGCCATTTGTGGAGACAATTGTATCACTTAGCAATCTTTTCCTGGTTCCTGAGGGGAGGGGGGGGTCCAAGCGGAGAAATGAGACTAAGGGCAGAGATCAATGGTATTCTCACGCTTGCCGCCAAGCAAAAAGTGAACTAATTATGGCGGTCAGCACTAAAGACCAGGCTCTGATTTCCCAAGCTAGGAAAAATTACAAGAAGACTCAAGTTGCAGCAAAGATCACTCATGAAACCAACTTCTGGAGTGATTTAATGGAGGCTGGTTTTAGAAAGGACTCAAGGGCTTTCTGGGCTCTGATTAGAGGTAGGGACAGGCCTGCTGACTCCCTGATTACATGTAATATTTCAGGGAAGGTTTGGTGGGCCCACTTTGCCAAATTATATTCCAACTCCCCGGGGGTACTGGGTCCTAATTGGAGTCCTAGTGACTTAGTACTAGCTAATAGCTCTCACCTTGGCCCCACTTTTTCACCTAGGGAGGTGGAGATAGCAATCAGGTGCATCGTTCCCAACAAGGCGGCAGGCCCAGATGGAGTCCCCGGAGACTTGCTTCGTAGCAATGTCGAGGTTTGGAGCCTATACATTGCTAAACTCCTGAATGAGGCAATGGTGGGTGGTGGTTTCCCGGATTCGTGGAGGGGTGCGGAAGTTGTCCCCATTTTTAAAAAGGGCTGCAGGGACGATCCGGCCAACTACCGACCCATAAGTCTGCTTGATTCCACCCAGAAGGCAGCAGGGAAGGTAGTTTTGGGTAGGATCCTGCAGTGGGCCGAGGAAATGAAGGTTCTGTCTGACTTTCAGGCCGGCTTCAGATCTGGAACCGGCACGATTGAGCAGACATTCCGATTCCTAATGCTTTTTTGGAAAGTGGTCAAACTGGGCAAGGGCAGTCTGTATCTCGCTTTCATCGACTTACGGACTGCCTTTGACCTTGTTCCACGTAACCAACTGTGGGCCACACTTGAGGGCATGGGCATGCCCGCGTACTTGTTAGCCTTAACCATCAAATTCCATGAAAGCAATTTTGCCCAAATCAGATGGGGTCAGCAAGGCCAAAAAACATCTCGGATTCCTGTTGACAGGGGCGTCCGCCAGGGGTGTGTGCTAGCTCCCACTCTGTTTTCCCTATATCTAAACGGAGTGGTAGAGCACCTTCTCCAACTATCAGCAGATGCTCCTTCTCTGGCGGGCAGAAAGATACCAACGCTCCTGTTCGCAGACGATACCCTGCTGATTTCGAAATCCCCGAAGGGCCTCCAAACCCTGCTAACGAGGTTTCAGGGCTTCTGCGACACAAGGGGCTTGGCTATTAACATCAACAAAACCAAGTTCCTTGTGTTGAACCCCCCCAGGAAGACAGTTTACCCGCCATCAATTGACGCAGTACCTTTAGAAAGGGTCAGGGAATTTGATTACCTAGGAATCAGACTTTGTGACACCATGTCTTGGAAGGCGCACCACCAAAAATCCACCTTGACATACAGGAGGGTCACGGGTGCCCTCTTAAAAGAGCATCGCGCCTCACCCCTCAAACCCATCGGGGTGATACTCGACATATACAAGGCAAAGGCTGTGAGTGCGGCTCTTTACGGGGCCGAATTGTGGGGTACCCAGAAACTGGATACTCTATCCCATCTGGAGAATAAGTTTCACAAAGACCTAATGCGGCTCCCTCACAGCTCTCCCACCCTACCCCTGCTACTCGACACAGGTACACGATCCATAGCTGACCAGGCCAAGCTACGTCCCCTCCTCCTGTGGGCCCGTATATGGAATGTCCCTGAGCTCTCAAGCTATGCCGATGCACTAAGTGAGCTTCTTTCAACCCCGGGCTGGCATAAGATCGGTTGGCTCCTTGGTGTAAAGCGCCTCCTTTGCGACCTAGGCCTCGGTGATGCTTGGGCTAGCAGATCCTCGCCACCCAAACAGCTGCTTAAGAAAATATTCTGGCTGTGGGTGGATAATGAGAGAGTCTCCCAACCGAATATGTGTAGATCAGCTAAGGAGTTCTTGGTTATCAAATCCCGTCCCTCTAGAGAACCCTACCTCGATGTGATCTTGAATCCAACAGATAGGGCGCTGTATTTTAAATTTAGGGCCGGGGTTTTGCCCTTAGGCTCAAGGACAGCTAAGTGGAAACCACCATGGCAAACTGTGGAAACTTGCCCTTTCTGTACAACCAGGGTAGAATCCATTCCCCACTTGTTATTTGAATGCCCAGCCTACGCTGCTCCCCGTCGCAGATGGTTGAAACCGCTCTGCACAAGGCTGGGCACTCGGTCACATTTGGAGGCCTTACAGCTGTTAAAATCCGACCCTCAACCACTGTTTGCTTGTGGTCTGGCAAAATTTCTGGGGTGGGCTTGGAGGATAAGAACCGCGAGGAGGAAGCTCCTCCAGTAAGGATGCCAACTTATATTATAGTGCCCCGGTTACTTCCTGTATGCGCCCTTTTGTCTATGCAGAAATGAATAATTGTATATTTGCACAAATGTCTTCATAAATGATGCTTTTTACTAGGTTGTATATTTTTAAGATTCTTGTTGAAATTTTTCTATAGTCTCGATGTATAACTGTGTTTTACCCTTATAAAGATTTTACTGTAATGCTTTTATGAAATGAAATATTTCGAAATAAAGCTATACAACGTATTTGAATGCAGTCTGGTGTGCTCAAATCGCGGAGGGATTCCATGGATAAGCTGGAGCGCGACTTGTTATGCCTAGAGCGACAACATGAGCTACAGCCGGCCGAATCTCTGTTAGCTGACTTACGGCTAAAGGTCTCTGAGTATAATGACGTAGCAGAGCAGGAGGTTAAATTTCTGTCCAAACGTACTAGGGCACGGTATTATGGTGAGGGAGGGCGTCCGCGACGTGGACTAGCGGATAAAATTAAGGAACCATGGGCTCGGCACTGTGGAGTACAAGAAATCTTGGCTGGAGATACCAATGTGACGAGTGCGGAGGGTGTACTGGATTGTTTTGTACAATATTACGAGCAAATATATGGGCATAGGGAGACGGCTGGGGAGAATGAGATAGCGCAATATCTGGAAGACATAGCGTTGGTCTGACTCTCGAAGGGTCAACAGGACTTTTTAATGCATCACATTACGGAGGGGTGCTCCGAGATGCGATTGCGGCCCTGCCGAACGGAGCTCCGGGAACTGACGGCTTATCATCTGAAGTCTATAAGGAGTATGTAGACTTGCTTCTGCCGCATTTGGCGATGGTCCTGGAGGAGGCTTTAGAGCAAGGACAGTTGCCAGCTATGATGAGGGAGGCCCTACTGGTGGCTCTACCGAACACTTCTCTGGTCTATCCATTAATTGGGACAAATCCATATTGTTGCCTCTCACTGACGTCACACAGCCGTTTCCATTGGAATTCCCCTTGGCATGGGCAACGGAACCCGTACGGTACCTGGGGACCTGGGTGCACAGAGACTCCCAAGAAATAATCCGAGCTAACTATGGAGTGGCTATTTCGAAATTGGAAGATCAGGTGACACGCTGGATTTGACTACCGCTTTTGTTTGCTGATCGGGTTTCTCTGATAAAAATGGTGGTCCTACCTAAGTTTCTGTACTATTTTGTTAATATACCGATTGCCCTGACATCTAATTTTTTTGCACAGCTTCAGTCATTGTTACTCACATTAGCCTGGGGAGGGAAAAAATCACGTGTCAAATGGGATACGCTGACCAAACCTTATGAGTTGGGCAGATTTGCCGTGCCAGACATGAGACTGTATTATTTATGTGCTCAGGCTCATTTTGCTGCTTACTGGCTTTCGGCGTCACCATATACGCCGCATGTAGCACTTGAAGCAAGCGCAGTCCTTCCACTACCCCTAAAGGCGAGGATAGTGAATCAGTACTCGGTATATGAGAAGGGCGAAGTGGATACGGTACAGAGTACTTCTAAAGCCTGGGGGGAATTGGGCAAACGCTCGAATAGACTGCCACTATACGCGCCAGGAATGCCGCTGCTATATCATGCAGATATCTCGGTTTCGGGTGAAGTGGGAGCTTTACAGCTGCTGCAGGGTGCCGGGGTGCACACTAAAGGGAGATATTTTCCCGCTCTCTCAGTTTCTTCCGTTGCAGACCTTATTGGAGCAGGTGACTAATACAACTATGGCCACCTTCATTTATGTTGGGCTACGAACTGCGATACGCGCTTTATATCCTACTTTCCCAGCGGAACCGCCTATGTTAAAAGCATTACAGTTACTATACACAACGCCCAATCGGGTGAAACTGATCTCAAGACTGTACCGTGCATCACAGGAGGATGAGGGAGGAGGGGGTGGGACTGCGAAGGCAAGATGGGACGCGTGTTTGCCTGAACCTTTGACTGATGATGAATGGTCTGACTGCTGTTCTATGACTGGTAAATTTGCAGCTAATGGAAATTTTCGACTCATTCACTATAAGTTCTTGCAACAATGGTATTATACGCCTGCACAACTGGTCAGGTATGGTCTCCTTGAATCATCTGTTTGTGTGCGTTGTGGAATGGATGGCGCTGACTTCATCCACCTGGCTTGGGGGTGCGCATGTGTTTATGCGTTCTGGGCGGCTGTCACTGCGGCACTGTCTGAAATGGCGTCAATTGACATAACTACTGACCCGCGCTTATGTTTTCTGGGCATTACCTCTGGAGTGCTGGCCGGAATGAGACGATTGGTAGTGTTGGCGCTGCAGATAGCTAAGCGCAGAGTGGCCATATGCTGGGGTGGGAGAAGAGCGCCTGATGTCAATGTATGGCTGCAGGAAATGGCATATTGTCGCGATCAACTGTCTTGTTATTATGAAGAACTCCCTGCTACCTTGCGCCCAAGAGATGTCTGGGGTCCCTATACTGTGTATATGCTGTCTAAGCTTGATGCTGATTGATGTGCTATATAATGTGCAGGTGTTGTCTCTGAAGGGAATTTTCCAGAGTATTGCTGATTGGGCAGAAGTCCACTGCCGTGTTGTGACTATGATATTGATGTTCTCCGCCTCATCAAGTGCCTAACCATTATAAGATTGGCATCTGAGGACACTTGCTCTCGCCTCCATTTGTCTGTGGTATGTTGTCTCTATTTTTATAAGCCCTTTGTGAGTGAGTAAGACCTGCCCGTTGCCTCAACCAATACTGTGACGAACTAAATGACCCGAACACCTTGACTTTCTTCTGATTTTATGCACTAATGAACACTGACCTGGCTGGATCCCTGGCTTGTTGGGGAGGGGGATGTTGAAGTGTTTGACTGTTACTAATGTATACATAAAAATGGGACTGATTGTAACCTCCATGTTGGCAATGCAAGACCTATATTCATCATATTGTCTTAATGTTATACCATGCCTTTGAACTCAATTACTAAGATTTGTCACAGTGATTGATGTATGGACAATGAACTACTTTGCGGCCGGCCCTTTCTGTGAGTTGTAGGCCGAATGCTGTGTTCTTGCATTAAGGTACAATAAAGGTCTTAAAAAAAAAAAAGTACATTGTCAGTAAGAGCATTGTTTACTAAAATTCTTGCATTTAGACTTGAGTAGATGTTGGATATAGCGCTTTCGATTTTATCACCTAAGCTAAATTTACTTAGGGTAGCATTCAGAAAAGGCCAACTGACTCGATCAAAGGCTTTTGCTGCGTCAAAAGTTACTACAGATAGAGGGGCAGTATCTTGAATTGTGATGTCGATGGCAGCAATAAGCTTGTGGGATAATTCGTGTATTTGCCTGCCTTTAATGAAGCCCTTTTGGTCTTGGTGGATTAGGGACCCTGCCACTGCCCCTATTCTTTTTGCCAGAATCTGAGTAGATATTTTGTAGTCCATGTTCAAGAGGGAGCTGGGTCTGTATGATTCGCATTTTGTTGGGTCTTTCCCTGGTTTTAGGATAACGTTAATGATTGCATCATTCCAGGAGTGTGGGAGTTTTTGGTTATCTTGAAATCTACAGTTTAAAAATTCAGTAAGTGGTGTTAGCAGTGTTTCTTGGAGATGTAGGTATAATTCATTTGGTAGGGAGTCTGGACCGGTGGCTTTCCCTCTTTTAAGAGACTTAATTGCATCTCTGACTTCCTCTTTCAAGATCTCTTTGTTGAGAGCAAACTTCTGTTCCTGTGAGGCCACCGGGGTAGTTATGTCCTTTAGAAAATGTTGTATTTGGTCTTCAGAGCTAATTAGGACCTCCGTGTAGAGTTCTTCAAAAAAGCGTTTAAATTCTTGCGGGTGAGTAGTGCGCTATACAAGTATCAATTTACAATTGTACTACTTTCTGAGGTGTGGCCTGTATTGTCTTTTCTTTGTATCTTTATGATTCTATTTTTAGTTCTTTCAGTTTTTGCTTTCCAGGCTAGAATCCTCCTGCATCCTTCTCCATATTCATAATGTGAGAGATTACTGGCCTCCCATTTTTCTCTTACTCTTCTTTCCAGGAAGTCATGTAGCTCTGTTATCTTATTTCTTATGTTTTCTTCTATTTAGGAGATTGACTTGCTGCAGCTAGCAGTTTTGAGGTCCACATCTAGCGATAGCAGTTCTTGTTCAATCTGTTTGACAAATAACTTCTTTTCTTTATTCCTGTGCAACGCTATACTGAGAATTTTCCCTCTGATAACGGCTTTGTAGGCATCCCAAGCAGTTTGTTTTGTAGTTCCGGCCTTATTTAGATCAAAGAACAATTATGTTTCTTCTGCAAGTTTTTCGTTATAGGCCTCCACTAGAAAGATACTCCTATCTAAAGTCCACCTCTAGGGAAGAGGTGAAGTTTTAAGCTTCAGTATGAGTTGTACCGCCAAATAATCAGAAATATGGGCTGGGAATGGTTCGAACTTTTCCATTTTTCTACCAGACTCCTACTGATAAGAAAAAAAGCAATTCTTGAAGCGTGCCCTAGTCTTTTGTTTTTATACGTGAATCAGTGATTTCTGATTCCTTTTTCTTTCCATATGTCGACCAGACCTAGGTCCTTCATATATCGCCCCACCCATTCTCTCATGTTTGGCAAGTTGGGGAGGTTCTTTGCAGGATGTCTGTCTTCTGAGGGGTTTAATATAATGTTAAAATCTCCTCCCATTATAATTGGGGCATTGGTTGCTAGGAGCTTCTTCAGCCATCAACATGTTTGGCAGCTACAACTTCAAAGCAACATGTCTGCCTCTCTAAATGATGTATGAAAATGTTCTGAGATTTAGAAAAACAAACCTGCAATATCATGACAACCAACAAAATAAGATGGGTGCCTCCAAACAATCCATTTGGAACTGTTCCATATCAAGATAGACAATCCCATAAACTTATGAAGGTGTGTTTTCAATTCACCCATTCTTCCTGACCAACAAATGAGGTAGTTGCTCAACAGTGCCAATGGCTTTGATAGAGAAGATTTGATGCCATTTTTGCCAACAAATCTTGTATTAACAAAGTTTTGAGGTGCTATAGTAGAGTCATCTATTGAGGCCCATGCACTAGCTATTCCATTAAAATATGTACATTGTTTGAGATTATAGCACTAGTCAGCCATAGGACATTAGAATCTGTCCATAGATACATTAGTTGTGTGTAAACCTGTCAAAGGAAGCTTAGTAGTGATCACTCTTTAGCCATTCTATGAAACATTCATTCTGGAATTAGCCAAAGCTATCATCAGATGCAAATCTGTAATCTATGGTGGAACAAATTGCACCAGCAATGGTGAAATACTCTGTAATATCACTATGAACACTACCATTAAGTATTTCTGATAGAGACTTCTGGCTGCCTTTGAATATTCGACAGTCATCAGAATGAATCTAGAAACTTTTCAGCAGTACCTCTATGAGCTGGATGGTGGAACCATGCAGCTCTGCACTCACGCCGTTCCTCTCTGGAAATTATGTGCGGGCCCTATATAGTTGCCATTTCCTGCACACTAATGTCAGTTAATTTCCTTCCACACCATCAGACGTGGATTTGAAGCCCCATCTCATCTTCTCAGGCACTTAAACCTCGGTATTTCACTAAAGATCGACAGTATGCAAGGTAAAATGATAGGCTTGAAGAAACTCAATTCTTCATTCTCAGGGGTCTCACTAATACAAAAAAAGAATCTGACATAGAAGCTGGAATATAAAAAGAACATCTTTATTAAGTGAGACTACGTCACACAGAAGCCTTAGCAACTGAATGAGGCAGTCTGAGGAGTACAGAAAACAGAGGCCTTATATATGCTTAGGGTTACAAACTCAGCATAAAAGTAAGGGGCAGTCCTAGCTTTTGCAAACATGCAAAATGCCTAATATGGACATGCAAGATCTGCCAAATATTAGAGAATAGGAAAACATTTTCAAACAAAGTATCACATGACAGAAACCTCAGTTTGCAATATCCCAACCCAAAGTAAACTATTCTGAATGTCCCAAATCCAATCTCCACAAGCCGGACAAACCCATAATTGAAAGCACAATGCATGTAATGAAGAAACATAGAAAAGGAAACAATGACAGATAATGAGCAGGATAAGGCATGTGTAGAGAAGCTAAAAGTTAACGATGTCCTGAACTTTGACTGGCAATCTCAGATAACAATCAACCAAGGAAATTGGCTTAGCGATGTCAGTTTCAGATAAAGGGGTCAGTTCTTTATAATGCACCTTAGTGTCAAGAAAAGGCTTAGTTAATAAGTGCATGAACAACGAAGCCCCATGCAACTTTGTTCGTTTGGTTACCTCCACGGGCCTACATGATGGCAACACAAAATGGAGACACGGACAAAATGGAACCCATATTCGGGACAAAGTCTCTGAATACGTAATGAACTCGCTAGTTAACATGACGAATTCACTCCATATTAGCCGTACTTACTAGATACGGTACAACATCACCAAAATCGTGACGGGACCATAACCTCACAGGACAAGACAGAATTTACAGAACCTCAGACCCTCCTTTTCCCATTACGTAGGCAAATCCTAATTAATTGCTAGGCGAGCATTTTCCCTTCTAAACATTTCATTAAAGGTATGAGCAGGAATACAAAGAGGACAGGGCATTGGGTAATAATTAACATAAAGTAATGACCACTATTACAAACAAAATTATAATTTTTCACAACCCTAAGCAAAAAGCAAATCCTAAAATTATCTAGTAACCTTTTAGGGCTCCTATGTATTTGAGTAACTTAATATATATTCAGGTGAAACAGTGGCAATCCTTATTAATGCTCTGAGGTGAAAAGGGGATACTCTTCCACAGAGAATGGACTTTATTCTGCTTTTACTAAACAGAATACTACTTTAAAATAATGCCAGCAAAACAGTCTCCTAACACCCATTTTATGCAATCGCACGGAAACCACTTGTGAAACCACAACCATGCCCAGAGTCCGTTCCTGTTCACTGTCATTCTCAAAGGCAATACAAAGACAAAGGCAGTAGGCAAAACAGTGTCTCTAGCCTCTTCAATTGGGTTTCCGTGTGAGAGCATACCCTCTAACATCTAAGGGTAGATGCGACATGGGAATTCTATCTGAATGGATGTCCTCACACATAGTGGCATCGTCTAATGGGGTAAACACATTTATCTCTCTCAATGATTACATATAGGTGTTCCTAAATTCCTTATCTAAAACTCCTCAAAAGCGAAATCACATAATACAGATTATCAGGGACATGTAGATACCTCCCTTTTAATAACTGTGCATCAGGTGCACTATGCAATACACAGGCTAATGATCAAATGTGGAAACAAAAGACAAGAACTAGAGAGTTCTGGTATTTCCATGATTTAGAACACATCTGATCTCACCAAAAATTAAAGAAGCAGGAACACAAGGGTAAAAATCCAAATTAAAATAGTCATTGAAAATTTGTCATGTTCAAAAAAATAAACGTAAGGTATCTCCTATTGAGGTGGAAAACTTGTCTTAAAATAATATTAAGTCAGTTAACCAGTCTATCACTACCCTGACAATCAGACTGGAAAACATCAAAGAAGGCCTAAAGAAAACTCTTGAAAACCAGTCTGGTCATACAAAAGAGAATTATACATAATATGGGGGTCCACCAATTATAATAAATGAGCTGACTGGTGGAAGTAATACAGAAAAGGGAAATAGGAGTAGGACACAGCTAAAAGCCCCAATAACTGGGCACAATGCAACATCAATCAGGGGAGAAGCGACAAAAGAAAAATCTATAGGAAGAACAAGAAATTACTTGGGTGATAGTCAAGCATGTGACACAATACCAAGAGTATGGGTGATACACAAAAGTCACGATTGTACACAAATTTTAACTCTACCGCTGGCCTCTACACCATATACGGTAATCTCAGCTAATATTCCAGTTCCTTCTTCAGGGAAAAAAATGAAACCTTGTTTCCTTTACGGTACAAAGCCATACACTACTTAGGAAGCAGAACAAAACTGACTAATGTAATATAGAAATTAGGTCACCATGTACAAGAGTCACAGATCTATAATTTTATCCTTACGTCCAATCAGGATACATAAATCTAGAGCTGCCTGTTCCTTAAGGGAAGGGGGCAGTAACGTGACTAACAGCAGGTGACACACTTTGATCCTGTATATCTCTTTTATTTTTCTTCAATACTACTATAGCCAAATTTTACGTACAGTGATGAAGTGTTGTTTGTCTCGTTCACAAAAAGAAAATATCATATCTGTGGAGTTTAGTATCAGAGTAAATATACCCAACCGTTGTGCAGTGATATGCATCATCATGTACATCCCTTCACAACACAGGTAAACTTGTAATAGTATCAGAAGCAACAACATAAACAAAAACATGCATAAAATAAAAAAACTCACAAAACGCACATGTCAAGCCATTAGATATACTTGCTGTATATCAAGCACAAAAAACATAGACAAAACATTAGCATACATAAATGAGTGGTGACGCACAACACCATGTCATGTACTTTATGCACTGTGAACCTGCAGCCTAAAACCCAATATTCGGGCCTGCTTAATTTGTCAGGTTTAAAATCCTTACCCTCCTTTTGACAGCAGATCACCAGTTAGTGGATATCGGCTGCCAAATACAACTTACTGTGTCGCTTCTGACACACAGAACCAGCAGGAACAATTCATAAAAGGATAAAATGCAAAAGTATGTAAAACGCACAAACATTTCTTTTTAAAGAAGTCATAATTTTAAAAAAGCACATCTGTTTTCAACATACTGCTGACACTGCACATAACACACAAAATATCAACTGTAACCAACCATCTTTTGAAAACATGCTAAACCACCTTAATTTTGACATTAAAAAATAAAACTCCTTCACAGACACTCTGCGTGTCCCGTGCGCCAACCACCCTTTGAGGCCCTGCTTTTCCAAGCAATGATGTCTCCATCTGTTTACACTTACTCCTAACTCCCACCTCACTGACCTAAGGTCAAAATCTGCCTCGGGCTCCACGCTCCTCAGCCCTCTCCCTCTTCCTCTCTCTGAGGCTGACAAAGACAAAAAGCCTTCCCAACTCTTTCTAACCTGCAATAATCAACTCTATTTAAAAACACATGTTATATATATTACTCCTTTTAGGGACTACAATCTATGCATTCTTTAGATTATTAAACCATTTACTGTGAATAATTCGCAGAACATAATAACATAACATACCAGCTTTAGAACAAATGTTTGTTGCAATGGTACTCATTTCATTAACCTTAAATGGATAAACGTCTCAGTAAGTCCAGCTACAATTAAAACCTTCAACCCTGATATTAAACTCAAACCTCTGCACCAGGCACATTGGCTCACTGAGCCATTAAAAGCAAACCCCAAATGGGAACAACCTGCAAATTTGTATTATACCTAAATGTATGCATTTACTGAAGCCTAAAGCACTCTAAAGCTATTATAAATGGCAAGAATGCTGATTAAATGGTCTATTTTACTCAAATTCGACTTTGATATTAGGGGCACTTAAAAATAAATATCCTATAATTGTGTTACATATTAATCATCCTCAGAATGTTCTTTACATATTGCAGAGATTGGACATTAGACATATCCCATGTAAATCCTTAGAAAAATGAGTTTTTTACGCCTGCGCTAAGTAAAATTCCATATGCTAATGTCCTCATTATGCAGGACAACACAACTTAAATTAAATTATAATGCTAGGAGGTCACAGTATGAGCATTAAGCTTCATGAATAGTAAAAAACTAATTTTGTAGCACTTATTTTTAATAATTATTTTATATAATTAATAATTATTTTTATTAAACCCAATCATGTTTGATAATACCACATATAAAAGCAAGCTGCATCTCTTGCCTATCATTTTAAGACGCATTCATTTATAAGCCTAAGCACAGAAGCCTAACTTGAAGCATGACAAAATTTGGCGCCACATTTTTTATTTCTAAAAAGGACAATTTTTATTTAGCGACAGAACCAAGAATATGCTTACAAAAATGCTTAAAGAGAGGAAACCCTTAATTGAAATGCCTTCCTGTATTACAAAATAATGAACCTTGGTTTTGGAACCTTTTGAAAACAACATTCTGAAATGCAAAGATTCATCCGTGTTTAACTGAGGGCAAAGTCCTGGCTGAGTAAATACTCCTGTTTATTTAGCTTGTCTCTCAGCATTGTAACATGAGCACTATGGCAGTCTTTTTCAAACAAAGACACATCAATGCATGTTCTATAATATGCGTCTGAGTTCAGCAAAAATGTACTTCAGCTGAAGTGTTTGCCTGGAAATTTCTAATACAATGTATGTAAGTAAAAATGCTATAAGTTTGTTTTTCTACAAAAACACACCATTCGTTTTTGGGGGCCTTTTTATTCCTAGTGAATGTGAATGTTTAATTTTATATATTTTTTTTCAGCATTTAGAAATTTTGCTTAATAGACTGAAAACATAAAAAACCACAAACACACATTTGAGCTCATTTCAGACATAAACAGAAATGGGTCAAAACACTCAGGACACACAATACGGCGCGCTTTAGCCATGCATTTCGTGAATAGTGCCATCGATATTCACTTACAGAAGTTTGCACTAATGGGGAAACCACATAGACATTTAAACACACATTTAAACCATAAATTAATACTCAGGACAGAAACAAAGGACAGCCCACAGACTGTACTTGAACCAAACCATTTGCAAATACTAGTTGTAAGTCATATTTACAAGAAACGCTTCTCAATAGTGTTCCAAAAGACTGTAAAAACAGACTGCTGCATATTCAAGAAGCCAACACACACTCAATTCACTAGCTTTGGCTGGCAGAACACCAAAAAAAAAACGCTCTGCATATCTTCATTCATAAAATTGCGCAGAACAAAGGATCATTGTTTTGTATTATGTCATATTTTAATTCCCTGGGGATACAAAATCACCAAGGAAGAAATATGTTTTTAAATCTAAACCTATTTAGATATTCCCTCTAGGGGAGCCGGCTAATTTACTTCACATCACACTATGGTGCCTTCCAAAAAAGCAACACATTCTCCGATGTCAGCTTGAAAACAGGCATGCAAAAAATACTTCAGAATATGCAAGTATTATAATCAAAGTAGTGCTTAAGGTACTTTTCGTACGTGCACCATTCAACAAAACCAAATAGAGAAAAATATCCTCATTACCTGCCTACACAAATTGCAATTTGCATATCCAAACCTATACAAATCAAAAGTTGGCCAACACAAATTCCAAAATTCCAAAGCTACAGTAAGGGTTACTAAACTACCTTACTCTTCCAAAGCTACAGTAAGGGTTACTAAACTACCTTACTCTTACCAATCAAAAAGGTTAGCCAAATTCTAACTGTCAAGTTCTACATGACCTAACGGTCTTTTTTAGAATACTCACGCCAAAAAGGTTCTCAGTCAGGAGTGACATCATGTGGAGGATCAAAATCAGGAAGATCAGAAATATACTAAGCTGCAGGGACAAAGAATCTCCAGAATCCCTGTGCACAGAGTACCTACTTAGTGGAATCCAGTTCTGTCCTCGTATGTAGATTTCAGTCTCCTGACAAGATCACTCCCACAGATAGTCACTTCTCTGATGAAGCCCACGTTGGCCGCGCCAATTGAAGAAACTCAAATCTTCATTCTCAGGGGTCTCACTAATACAAAAAAAGAATCTGACATAGAAGCTGGAATATAAAAAGAACATCTTTATTAAGTGAGACTACGTCACACAGAAGCCTTAGCAACTGAATGAGGCAGTCTGAGGAGTACAGAAAACAGAGGCCTTATATATGCTTAGGGTTACAAACTCAGCATAAAAGTAAGGGGCAGTCCTAGCTTTTGCAAACATGCAAAATGCCTAACATGGACATGCAAGATCTGCCAAATATTAGCGAATAGGAAAACATTTTCAAACAAAGTATCACATGACAGAAACCTCAGTTTGCAATAACCCAACCCAAAGTAAATTATTAAGAATGTCCCAAATCCAATCTCCACAACCGGACAAACCCATAATTGAAAGCACCATGCATGTAATGAAGAAACATAGAAAAGAAACAATGACAGATAACGAGCAAGATAAGGCATGTGTAGAGAAGCTAAAAGTTAAAGATGTCCTGAACTTTGACTGGCAATCTCAGATAACAATCAACCAAGGAAATTGGCTTAGCAAAGTCAGTTTCAGATAAAGGGGTCCGTTCCTTACAATGCACCTTAGAGTCAAGAAAAGGCTTAGTTAATAAGTGCATGAACAACGAAGCCCATGCAACTTTGTTCGTTTGGTTACCTCCACGGGCCTACGTGATGGCAACACAAAATGGAGGCACGGACAAAATGGAACCCATATTCGGGACAAAGTCTCTGAATACGTAATGAACTCGCTACTTAACATGACGAATCCACTCCATATTAGCCGTACTTACTAGATACGGTACAACATCACCAAAATCGTGACGGAACCATAACCTCACAGGACAAGACAGAATTTACAGAACCTCAGGCTTTAAGCCCTGTGGGGACAATTACAAACAAATGTCTGTGACAGATTCCCAACAGGGCCCTTATTACACCTAGGGCTCACTGTTCCTGTTTTCACCATGGCGCAGTTTTAAATAGGTGACTTTGGCTTTATAAACCCAAAGGCCATCAGGGAACATGAGGTGAAACTTATGTCCTCGTCAGAAACACTTCAAGTACCACTCCGCATCCAAGGCCCATTCTCAGTCCTGTTCCTAGCATCGACAGAGCCACTCCATGGGTCAGTCTTCATCACTCTCCAAATCCTTAGGTAAGTGTAAGAAACAGAAGAACTCTAAGCGGGTTCCACTTCCTTACACCACTCACATTCTCCTGAGAAAGCCCAAGGGTGGAGTAAAGCCATTCGTTCTGACCCTTGAAGTCAGCCAACTTCGGAAGCGATCCCGCACCTGGTTCCAGCACAGCCTGAGTTTGTAGGGCCTTCAGCCATGGTGAGTCAGATTTAAGAGTTCTGCTGAGCCAATCTGTGGCTCTTGGAGCCCTGCCAACTCCCTCTGGTGTAGGCGTTCCACCTGGAAACTGCTGGTGTCTATTTCTTGGTGCAAGCTGGACCCTCCACACTTGTCTTGCCTCCAACTCTGCTGCTGGTACCACAACCCATGTCATTATGCGCACGTCAATGCCGATGCTGAATTCACCACTTGTGACCTGTGGCTCTGATTGTCTTGTTAAATGCCGAGTTGGCTGAATGTTTGACCTCAACAAAATTGTGGCTGAATCTGCCTGAGGTGCCAATCCCCCACCCCCCATGAATTACCATAGGCTAAGCAACACTCTTTGCATTTCCTTTTTGGGACTGATTTGAATTATGACTGTGACCCAGGTTATGAGTTTGTTCAGCCCCACCAAGATGACAACTGGTACAATGACATACAAGAATCTAATGGCATTGAAATTCATTGTCACTTGGACAACACTGATCCACTGGGAAGGCTATAGGCACCATTATTTCCATTCGCCACTAAGCGTGGGTATGATCGACTGGGTTCTCGGGGGACATCCAGTCCTCCTTGATGGACTTATGCTTTGATGGGACTCACCTGTTCAGGGAGAAAGCTGATTTTTCCCAAAGAGCTTTAAGGAGAGCAGGGCTAGTGCTCCCACTATGTGTCTTTGCGGAATGCCTCTCCATTTGCAAAGTTCCACTGTTCTTTTTTCGTCTTTGGATGAGGCATTCCTTACTGCTAACCTATCTAGCCCCTACAGGGTAGTCAGCAGTTTTGCAATAGAGATCGTGATGCTTACTGCTTATGCGGCCAAGGTCAGCATGCCATCCAGCCCACCACTCTCCTGTGGCACCACCTGCCAAACCTCTTTATCTTGGCCTTGAAGGTACATAGCTTCCCAGTGGGAGGCAGAATCCATGATTCTTACTGGGCAGGCAAGTGATCACGTCAGATATGTGGGTCCTACAGATTGTTTGCAAGGATTACAACTTGCCCTTTCTCCTTCCTCTGCCGTACCTTCTACATCCCCTCAGTCACTGACAGAAGACCATCTCTCCATTTTGCTGCAGGAAGTGCATGCCCTTTTGGCTAAAGGGGCTATAGAGAGGATACTGTTGCCAGGAGTAGGGTGAAGTTGTTATCCCCGCTGTTTCTGGTGCCCAAGAAAGATGGAGATCTATGGCCTATTCTAGATCTGCACCCTCACAATGTTTTCCTATGGAAGTAGAAATTCAAAATGCTCACGCTGTCTGCCCTCAACCCTGGAGACTGGATGGTAACATTGGATCTGCAAGACGCCTGGTTCCATAGTCCCGTTCTGCTGACCCATCGGCACTACCTGTAGTTTGTGGTGGGAGAGGACCATTTTTAGTTTGCCGGCCTCACCTTTGATCTCAGTTGTGCCCCTCAGGTATTCATGAAAGTAATGGCGGTAGTGGCAGCACACCTTCAGCTGTCAGGGGGTCCAGTCTCCCCTTACCTTGATGACTGGCTGTTGAAGGCAGGTGTGCCCCAAAAAGTCTTCAACCACCTCCAGACTACAGTAAACTTCCTGTAATGCTTGGGGTTCTATCAACATACCAAAATCACACCTGACTCCTTCTCAGACACTTCCCTTCATTGGAGTCATTCTGAACATCGTTTGGTTTCATGCCTTTAACATGGGAAGAAAGTCCAGACCTTCAGGCTTTGATATTGATCTTTCAGCATTGATCCTGGGTTTCAGTGAGGTAAATTCTGTTTTTTTATTGAATTTTTGAAATATTTTATTTATTGCATTTTTTTTCCACAGAGAATAAACACCAACTGGTCAGGGAACAGAAAGCAAAGAAGAATGGAAAGGAAAGGAAAGGAAAGAATACAGGGTTAATAAGAATGACATAATAATGGCACCAGCATATGCAGCCTCAGTACATAGAGTACCTTACAAGTGGCAATAAAACACATCTACACATACATAACAAAAAAGAAAACAGGGCTGAGTGGAACCAGTTACATGTGGAATAGCACTAACAGGAAATTAAATGGAGGTACAAAGATCGAGGTCATGTGTCTGCATCCTCCACCACATCAATATGTAATCATACTAGAATGGAGCATCTATTGATCCCTGAAAATAAGCAGGTTTGCATAAATGGAATGCTGAGCAAGTACGCAATGCCTGGTTACATGTATACTATCTGGGCTTAATTTGATCTCAATACAATCACTCAAACTCCTCAGGGTGAAGCAATAAGTAAGTCCGCAATGGTTGCCATATGTTTTTGGGTCGTGAAGCAGGTGGTTGTAATGTGGCATTTGTATCAAGAGTAGTGTCACAGTAGGTTAATTTGCAAATCCAAACCTTCACCATTGGAACTGTAAGTTCCCCTCAATGTGAAGAGACCTGCCTCTGAGCAAGAAGCAGAGCGATAGCAGCGAATCGCCTTGCTCCTGCCTGTAAAAAAGGCTTGATATATACCAACAAGGCCAGCTGGGGGTCGGGTGTAGTTTGGATTCTACCATCTGGGACGAATGGTGATAGATCTCCTCCCAGTAAGCCAATATGGGTGCACAGTTCCATGGCTAGAAATTGGCACGCTCCAATGCACATCTGGAACAACTATGTGATTTGATGAGATACATCTTTGGTAGCAGGTGAGGCATGATATATGCTTTGTGTAAATATTTAAAATGCAACCATTTATGCAGCCTACTGTTAAGTCCTCAACAATGCACAACAGGGTGATGTGAAAGAGGTCACCTATAGTTTGTAGTCCATACAGGGTTAAAGTTCTTTTGGTAAGTGTTTCTGTTGTTGGAGGTAGCCAAGTATTATCCAGCAATGGTATATGTGGGGAGTACAGAATATCAGCATTTAGATATCTTTGTAACGTGATCCAGGCCCAGTATGTGGTTTGCAATGTTTGTTTTTCGATTGGTGTCCGAGGAAGCCGCAGGGTATAATAGAAGAGAGTGAACAGGGGTGGACCTGTGACCACTCCGGCTTCGGATACTGCAGCCTAGCGTTGGGGTGGTACCCGTAGTCTGCAAAATGTACTTGCGCAATCAGGTAATATAAGTAATGTTCTGGAACACAAAATCCCCCCTTGCTGGTGCGGCCAAGTCAAGATCCCCCAGCTATTTCACAGCTGTTTGCCAACCCATAACAATCTAATAAGCAAACTGTGGAGTGTATCAAAAAATTTAGTTGTGAGGGCTATGGGAATGTTGAGGAATAGATCAAGAAAGTGGGGCAAGACTACCATTTTAATAGTGACAATTCTGCCAGCAATAAAGAGAGGGAGTTTAATCCACTGATCAATTTTTTTTTGACAGTCTATCAATTGCCGACCCGTAGATGAGCCGGATAACCTCCATAGCACTTCTATGTAGGAAAACGACCACATATCGGGGAGGGATCAGTGCACCACTGTAGTGGACATCTGCACGACCTCTAAATCAAAGGCAGGAGATTAGTTTTGGTGTCTCGGGCGAATAACATCACATTATCTGCGTAGAACAAAGCCAACAGTGGCCCCCGGCGAAATCTTAGTCCGCCCTGTAAATGTCACTCTTGCAAATGTCGCGCAAGAGGGACCATAGCAATGATAAATAGTAGGGGCAATAGCTGGCACCCCTGTCTAGTGCTGCACGTAAGCATGAACTGATCGGTTAGATTGCCATTTACTCGGAGCAGAGCCATCAACTTTGTATAGAGGAGGCGAATAAGATTAGAAAAGCCTGTGGGCACTCCGGATTTCCATAATGTGGCAAATGGAAAGGACCAGTCCAGCGAGTCAAACACTTTTTCAGCATCCAATAAGATTGCTGCAGCAGAAAGTTCAGGATTGATTTGGTTAAGAACTGCAAAAACTGTAAGCAGATTAACCGACGCGGAATGGCTCGGGATAAAGCCAGCCCGGAATGGGAAAACTAGCTTGTCCACCAGTAGAGACAGGCGAGTGACATGGACTTTAGCTCAATTGTTTTAGTCTTGGTTTAACAAGGATAAGGGCCTATAGGAGGTACAGCAGTGAGGAGACTTGTCAGGTTTAAGTAGAAGTGTAATGACTGCTTCTCGCATGGTAGGGATCTTGCCTCTAAGGCCTCTGCATATACTTCCAGCAAACAGTGGAACCAATAGGGTCTTGTAGGTTTTATAGAATACGTCCATGAGCCCATCCATGCCAGAAGCATGGGTACCATCTACTTCATCAATAGCTTGCAAGATTCCGTTTGCAGTAATAGGTGCAGCCAGAAATTGGTGCTGTCCTTCATCAAGCCAAACCATTGCTACATCAGCTGGGTAATCAGTAAGTGGCTCACCCATAGGAGGGACTTGTGAGGTATGCAAGTGGGTATAATAGGAGAGAAAAGCAGATTAACTTCCTTCCTACGTGTGAGCGATGCTGCATTATCTGATTAAAGATGTGTGACAAAGGATGATTGATATTGAGGGCGAAGCAGTCTGGCCAGTGTCTAACTGGGTCAGTAGCCCTCGCCATACACCCAAGCCCATGCATAACTGCCAATGTAATTCACCTCACGTGCCGCGAGTTCCTGAAATTCATAAAGGAGCCTTGTGCACCTGTGTACTTAAGAGGGGAGTCACTTATCTGGTTCTGTGCATCGATTTCTCTGAGCTTCCCTTCTATTGTCTAAAGCTCCCGCCGAATTGAGTGCAATGCCCCTTCCTGCTTGGCAATAAACACTCCTCTAAAGTATGCTTTAAAAGCTTCTCAAAGGGTAGTCTGCCATTCTACTGTGCCAGTATTTAAATGAAAATACCCCACTATAGCATCTCTGAACTCGCTACAAAATATGTCATCAAGTAGTGCCTTAGAGGGAAAGCACCAGGACATGTGGATACTCAAATCACTGGGAATGTGGAGAGTCAAGAGTACAGGTGAGTGGTCTGAGAGCGTACTTGGATAATATTCAACGGCGGTAACAGCTAGCATAAGCCTGGCAGAAAGATACCAATGATCTATATGGGACCAAGGGCTGTGTGGAGCTGAGTAGAAGGAATAATCCCTATTGGTGGGGGTTCGAGCTCTACAGGCATCTGTAAGAAGAAAGGTCTGCAATAGGGAGATGAGTGCCCATACTGATTGGGGCTTAGTGATCTGTCCTGAGCCCTTGTTATCCGACAAGGGGCCTAGTGTGAGATTGAAGTCATCCCCCATTAGTATAATGTCTGCTGATAGCCGATATATATGTGTAGATATGTTAGGGAAAAATTTGGAGGCGTATACATTTGGGGCATACACTTTAATATGTTAATCCCCATTACACCAGTAATAGGGAGATAACAACCATAGCGATCAGTGACCACCTCCCCAACCCTGAAGGGAACTGATTTGTGGATCAAGATGCACACTCCTCTAGAGAATGTGCTCTAGTTAGCAAAAATGCTCTTCCCCCCCATGGTGCAGCAAAGCGATTCGTGGAATGTGAGGCGTAATGAGTTTCCTGCCACTTGAATAGAGAGTCTGGTGAGATAGGACAGGACCTGTTGTCCTTTTTTGTTGGTTGGAGAGTCCTTTGACATTCCATGCAATACATATACGGTTGGGAGATGTGTGTATGTATAACGATGTGTTGAATATGCACATGCATGTTCAGCAACATTGTTAGGGCCCTGTAGAAATAAACATTAGAACATTAAAGAAACCAGAGTTCCAACCCCCCCCCCACCCACATTGGATAATAAACAAACAATATCCGGTGAATCCCTTCATTCTCCCAATAAGAAACTGCTAATTTAAACTGTAGGAGAACTCCTAGGGGGGAGGCAACACCATGGCTGACCTCTAAAAAGATCCATGTGTTTGATGAAACTATAGCCAATATAAGCATAATGTTAAGTATGTATGTCCAAACTGATGAACCGTTGCCGCTGGGGAGCCCAGAAAGGGCAGCAAGAGATCTGGATGTGTCATTCATTCTGTATAGGAGTTTCATGAGCCTGCCAGCTCAGTTTGGGATGATGCCACCTCTTCGCCTCTTGCATGGGGTCTAATTTAGTTTGATGCTGTTTCGAGAAACTGGTGGCTTCAGCTGGTGAATTAAAAACATGAGCTTTGCCGTTGATCTGAACATGGAGCCGTGCCGGATACAACATAGCATAGCGCCTACATTCACCTTCTGCCATGTACATTTAATGTCTATGAATTTGCAGCGTGCCTCTTGTACCCTAGGAGTGAAGTCTGGGAAGAATGCCAGATTCATGCCTTGATATTGAACAGACCTTCTGTCCCGGGCAATTTGAAGAGCCACATCTGGGTCGTGATAATTAAGAAGATTACAATAATCTATTGTGAAGGTGTGCCAGGCGCCTTTCACGAGCTAAGTGAATTGTGGGCCCACTCCACCTCAAAAGTAGAGGAAAATGCTTCTCTACCAAATAAATCCGCCAGGAGCTGATCAACATAGATGTTCATGGGGCCAGTATTTGTAGATTCTGCCATCTCGGCTGTACGATTATTATTCCGGCGCGACCTCGCCTCCAAATCCTCCACCTTGGATGAAACCTCCTTCAGAAGACGTTGAGCTCTTTCCAGTCTCTTACTGGCAGCGGGTTGGGCATCCTCTAGGTCCGATATTCACTGCTCTGTGGCATCCGTGTGCTATTGATTGACATGACCACTCACGACACTCTTTTGTTGTTTGGAAAAAAAAACCACTCACCACCGTAGCCCGCTGCTTGAGTTGCATCACACTTCTGTACCTTTTTCTTGGCTGTGGAAGAGTTCCCTTAGTCCCGCGCAGGCCTGCCAGTCAACGGATATCCCCGGGCTCAAGTTTGGCAGTGCTGCAGCCTCGCACGCAGCCCCACCCTCAGGCTCACCCTTTCATTGTGGGTCCTCCAAGGGCGCGTCGGGCCTCAGTGGCTCACTCACTGCACTCACCCGCCTCCCAAGCACCTCAGCCCATACCGCATATCAAGGGGCACCTCCACACTCAGTGATTGCCGCAAGGAAGCTGGTGGAGCGATGGGAGGCTGCATCTATATAACGGCAGTTCTGGAGCTTCATGGTAGAGTGGCTATCTTGGTGCTCGGCCTGCCATGCCCTAGTGAGGTTAATTATAAGACTGCAGGGACTGGTAGTTTCTTGCTTGTCGAGCACGTCACGTGGCATATGGAGGCTATACAGGGAGCCCAACATCAACGGGACCTCTCAAGCAATGTTCAGATTTGAGAATAAACTGTAAAACCTCTGCAGTGGTGGTTACTGAACTGTGACTGATTTTTCAACCTCTGTTCTGGATTGTTGTGAGGCTAACTCTGAGGTTGCTCGTTCTAATGGCCTTCTGCATCCTGCTGGTGAAGCACTCTCAAAGGCTTATGTGGGCTCTGCAGAAGTATCTGAAGTCCCAGCAGACATAGCACCAGGGGAATCTTTCCAGCCTGGTCCAGATCTCAAAGGATACTGTGAATGATCTACAGTGGTGGCTTATGGACCTCGATTGGGAGAATGGGTGACCCCTCTCCCTTCCCCACCCAGAGCAGACAGTGGTGATCAATGCATTGCTTCTGGATTGGGCTGGCCGACCATCTGGGAGAGGTGGAGCTCAGATGCCTAAGGTCTCCGGCGGAGTCCTGGCTCCACATCAACCTTCTTGAGGTGAGGGCCACCCACCTGTTGTTGAAAGCCTTCCATCCATCAATCAAGGGGGTGTCTGATACAGGTGCTGAATGGGAACACCACTGCCATGTACTGCAACAAATAGAGTGTAGTGGGGATGAGGATGCTGTGTCAGGAGGCGTTGCGCCTCAGCAATTGGCTGGATAACCAAATAATTTTCCTGAATGTGAACCACTTTGCAGGATTCTTGAATGTCCAGGTGGACGATCTCAGCTGTCAATGCCTAGCAGATCACAAGTGGCAGCTACACCCGGAGGTGGCGCAAGGTCTCTTCTGAGAATGTGGAGAACTTTAGCTGGATCTTTTCAACACCGCTGAGAATGTACAAAGTCGGCAGTTCTGTTTGTTGGAGTCTCTCACTTGGAGAAGTGTTCTGCTTTGAATGCAATTTGGTACTCCTGTATGCCTTTATGCTGACCCAACTCCTGCCCCGAGGTCTAAAGAAGATCAGGGAAGACCCGGCCCAAGTCAAACTGGTGTCTACTATTGGGCACAGAAAGTACAGTATCCAGAACTTCTGGGCTTGATCATGCGTCCTCCGATCAGGCTGCGCCTCTGGGAGGACCTCCTGTCACTGTCACCTTTATGCTTGTAGATTGAGTGGTGACAGCTGAACAAATTTGACCTTCCTCCATAGGTTGTTATGTCATCTGTTCAGCCATGTGTCCCTTGATGAAAACTATGTACATCTGTCAATGGGACACCTTTATTACCAGATTGACCCATTTCTGGCCAAATTATGTGACACTCTTATTTTGCCTGTCTCTTGTCTGGCAAGGCTTTGGTTTGGGCACAGTTAAGAGTTATCTTTCAGGCTTTTCAGCCATTTTACAGTTGCCAGATTAGCCGTTGTTTTTCAAATGACAGGTTGTGATGCAATTTTTTAAGGGGTTGCAATATGTTTCCCCCTCCCCCTTTTGTCATTCACCAATGGGATATTAATCTAGTCTTGACTTGTCTAGTATGCACGCCATTCAAGCCACTTCACAGCTGCCCCTTAGAGCTCATTACAATCAAGACTGTGTTCCACATTGCCATCACTTTGGTACGGCATATGAGTGAGCTTCAAGCTATCATTGTCAATCCACTTTACACTTCCTTCTTCGCCGACAAAGAAACTGGTTCTGCAAACCATAACCCTGCCGGCGTTCTAAGGACAAGGAGAGACTTCATTGCTTGCATAACTAGAGAGCACTGAGCTTCTACATAGATCATTTAAAAGAACACCAGGTGCATGATCAGCTCATTGTGGTGTTCTCTGGAATGAAAAAAGGCAATATTGCAGAAGAGAACCATTTTACACTTAATCGTACGCTGCATTAAGATCTGCTACACATTGGCCAAAAAGCAGCTGTTGGAAGGATTGTGTGCTCATTCTACCAGGGCCAAAGCCACTGCCACTGCGCTGGCACTCAGATTCTCAGTCCTAGACATTTGCCAGGCAATTACATGGCCATCACTCCATACATTGACAAAGCATTATTGCCTGTACAGTCAGGTTTGCCGGCACAGGGCATTTTGCACGCTCGGTCCTGCAGGACTTTCTGGTTTGAGTCCGTTCACAGACCCACCTCCGAACAGGCATTGCTGTGGTAACTATTCAAAAGGTGAGGAATCTGCATCTAGAAGTCTCTATCAGAAGAACAAGTTACTTACCTCTGGTGATAATCTCTCTGGAACAGACTCTGGCTAGATGCAGATTCCTCATGACCCTCCCATTCTCCCCATTGTGTGATTGACCTCTACCCACCATAAAATACCAAGTCAAGTAAATCTGAACACTGTCTACCAGTTTGCTTTTGGGGCTCCACATTTTGGCAATGCTGTGTAATGCCTCTATTGCACATAGACTGAACATCCTCAATGTTAGTGCCTGGCATGCAAAACTCTTCTTTCTGATTTACTTTACAACCTATGTGGGTTAAAGAGATATAAACTACTTTAGAATTCATAGTCATTCACACTTTATGACCATTCAAACACAATATCTCAGATTTCCCTAGCGTATGTGCTTGCACTTTCGCTTGCTCTACATCTCATAGAAACCTGCATGCAATGTTAATATAATTTATTTGCATCAAGATTATTTGGAGAAAGTAGGATGTCCAATCTACTGGTTATTTCATTAAAATTTAAAGGCATGCTAATGATAAATAGCTTTCTGTGAATAAGCCCAAAAGAATCTATCTTTTCCTGAATGACAAGAGTCTGCATTGGACCGTATTCCCTTTCTCTGTCTTAAATAGGACACCTCAGTTCTTCTCTTTTCAGTTTTACCAGTGGCAGGAAAATAATTATTCATAATTTTATGATGAAGTTGACAATAGTCTCCAGACTAGGCTAACCATCCTCTGTGGACTCATATTTGAAGGCATTACTCGGCATTTGAATATACTTCAGCTTGTCAGTATGATCATTGGCTATTCTTTAGAAGATCCATGTTATTGTCTTTAACAACAGCACCAGGTTTTGCTATGAGATTGAGAATTAACCCCCGCAGATGCACACAGTTGACTGTATTCAGCAGGGCCTTAGTCAGAGGCTCCTGATGCGTCATTTATTTCGATTATCTTGCTTTGTGCCACTTTTTTCCTTACTACACAGATATGTTTCAGTGTCCAGTTTACAAAAATTGACAGATTGACAGAGAACTACTAAAAAACATACAACCTTTTTTTTTTTTTGCAGAGTTTTATATAGCGCGAACCGGATCAGGCATCAGAGCGCTTTACATATTTTTCCAGTAGCGTTACATGAGGACACACTTTCATTTTAGGCACGGGGAGATTAAGTGATTTGCCCAGAATCACAGAAGGTTTTTGGCATCGTTACTGAGACTCGAACCCAGATCCCCAGGTCCGAGGTCGAGCGTCCTAGCCGTTAGGCCAACTCCTCTCACTACCCTTGCTCATACAGTGTATACACATGTTGGTTCGTGGTGCTACCAAAAAGAAGAGAGAGGTCAGAAATGAGCCTTTTGATGTGTTAGTTCACATGTTCATGGATTGGCCAGTCAAAAGAAAATGTGGCCCTAGCACAAGGGAGTTCATCTCTCTCTGAATAAGTGAATGAGTGAACTGTTGCATGAGAACTACCTACACATTTGAGCTACCCAGGTGATAGGAGCATCCCCATCGACTCCAGATGCTGAACATTTTCCCTGGCCAAAGCATGGACCAGAGTTCAGAACTAGGGATAAACCACTGAGTAATTTTATATAGTGATGCTCAACCCACACTGAACACCTGTGCTCAGTGTTGCTATGTGGGGCTTTCACAGGGCGGTTGCCCCAGGTGTAAAATTCTTAGGGGGTGCAAAACGTTAGAAAAACCTATTGCGCCCCTTAACCCGTGGACCATTAGCACTACCTGAACTAATGGTCCACAGTTTAGGGGGCGCAATACTTTATCTTGAAATTTTGCCCTAGGCGCTGACAACTCACGCTATGCCCCTGCCTGTGCTGCCTATCCTTGAACTCAGAAAGCAGAGAAAAAGTCCTAAAGAATTAGTCAATGAGCTTATTAGCATAAGCATTGATGTCAAACCCTCACAGTAAGGGCTGCCAGACAGGGCTATGTAAAAAGAACAGTTAAAATGATCTTACCTATTGTAACTCCACATGTACCATTTCACATACTAACGGGTAATTGATTTTATGAGTTACTCAAAGTGACCACTTTTTCAAACATAGTGCAAGGGTAAGCCTGTTTGGTACATTTTCAATTAAAATATATGTTTTACACTTCTAGTGCTAATGCTTTGGCACTAATGCTCTAAAATGAGAGCTGGCTCTTTGTACATGCTCTTTTCTCTCTAGCAGTACCCTTTAGTAAAGCTAAACTTCCAAATGTATAAATTAGAGCTGCCTTTCAGACACTAGTGGTCTGGCAATATATAGAGGTGGGCTTTTTAAGGGATTACTTGGACCTTCTTCAGCTGCCTCCTCCTTTCTTCTTTGGCTCACATTTCTGGATGGGAGGTCTGCTTGGGGCAAGGCAGGTCAGAATAAACTATGTAAAAGACCTCTCCTGACCTTTGGTCCCCAACAGAAATTAAATTAATGCTGAGGCCGAGGCCCCAAAAACCCATAAAACCTGACGGTAGTGTTCCTCTCATTTATGACATTTGTTTATTTGTGTATGTGCAGCATGATTAGCGCACAGGCTAGCCAATATTTAAATTAAGGCTTGCACAATTGCCTTTTAGTTTTTCACTAATTTGTGTAAAGTACTTGGGAACGTATTTTTTAAAAAGTATATAATCGGTCCATGTGTTTTTTTTTTACATTACCAAAGTTTAAGACATAAATACCGACGGAACGCCTACCCAACAAGGTTTTCAAATGTAAAACTGTAATCCCCATTAAAGAGAAATGTTCTTGTTGCTAAGACAATTGAAACAGTGTGGGTACAAATCGTTATGCTGGGCAAAAAGAAAGTTATCTTTTCTTGAGTGCTGGGCTAATTGCTGGTAAATATACATAATATTTGTGAAATATTTGTAAATTTCAGCCTCTGAGAAAAGCATGGGAAACTGCATTATCTTTATGAGTATGCTATATAATGTATAGTGAAAGCCATCTCACAATGCAATTTTTATGATATTGTCGTTTGACAATGTGTATACATTCTCATCTCAGGATTACTGCAACAATGTGGAAGGCACCTTTAGAGTGCTGGTTGAAAGTGTACCCTGCTGTGCAGATGGGATGACCTGCTCAAGAAAGGTCCTGCTTGTCCTGAAGGTATGCAAGACACATAAGAATTAAAGAAAATTGAACCCAAATATGGTTTCTGCAATGTATAATTTACATTTTTTGATTTTACAATTTTAGTGCAAGACTTTTGTGCTTCAAGATGGCGCTGTTACAGAAGAAAACACCACTTCAACTGAAACTCCTCAGGAGGGATGTAATTGCACAATGCATAGTGTCGGTTTATATATTATTTTGAGGTGTGATAATGGAATTCACCTCATCTGGGACAAAAATACAAGAATAAGTGTGGAAACGGAACCCAGGTGGAAGGTAATTCTATCACAAAAGCAAACGTATTGACACTGCATGTGTAATGTATCTACCCGATCTATGCCATATGCTTTATCATGCTCACACTTAACTCGTTCATATGGATCGGACTTAGGTTAAAATTGTAAATATGGATCTATGCAAAACAAATCAAGGCCCATGTCCAGAAAACTTAAACAGTTATAACACTTAAGATAAGAAAACATAGATCCAGAGTAAATCTCTGAAAGTATGTTGCCTTACAGAATTTAAAATGATTGTACAAGAGGACCAACGCCCACCAGGAGGTTGTGCTGATGGATTGCATCATAAACAGTAGAAAGAAGCAAAGCCTGAACTCTTTGATATCCTGGAACGTGTAGACACAGAAGGAGAGACTGAGCGCTGAATACTAAGATCTCAGTAACAGTCAAGAAAGCTGAAGTCAATGTAAAATATAATGGTGCCAGTAAACAGCTTTAATCAATGCAAGACGCCTCAACCTCCTTTTTTTATGTGCCACACTTTTGCATAATGACCACGCGAGGCTGGTGTTTGTGACCCATCAAAGTAGGAGTAAATTCATTATGTTTTCTAATGAAGGTATTTTGCCTGCTACAGATGTGTGAAAAAGAGTCAGGGAACACTTCCTACTAAGGTGGTTAGATACCATCAACATGTTTGTCCCAAATGTTTATTTAGGCCTAATTTATTTATTTATTTATTTATTTTTAAAATTTATAAAGCGCAACGTATGCCCATGGGCGTCTTGGCGCTGTGACTCATTATGGCCTAGGCTCAGGATATATATTCAATTTAACCATGCCGGAAATGGAGGGTATTATTGGTTAAAAAGCCACGTCTTTAACCGTTTCCTAAACTGTAGCAGAGTGGGGGAGGATCTGATTTCCAGTGGAAGTGTATTCCAGAGTCTGGCTGCGGCGATGGTAAAAGATCTGTCTCCCCAAGTAACAGTCTTTGTTCTCGGTACAGTGAGGAGGTGAGCATTTACTGACCTTAGTTGTCTAGCAGGCCGGTAGAGTATAAGCTTCTCCTTCAGGAACTTTGGCCCTTGGTGACGAGTAGCTTTAAATGTGATACATAAGGTCTTAAACTTGATTCTATTTGTCACCGTCAGCCAATGATAGCTCCTGATAGTCTGTTTGATTGGTTGAAATTTCGGGGTACCAGACAGCAGCCTTGCCGCCGCATTCTGGACCATTTGCATTTTAGCCACCACCCGGGCCTGAGCATTCAGGAACAGGCCGTTGCAATAATCCAAGGCGGACAGTACCAGTGAGCTCACCACTGTTTTTCCTCCTTTGTCTGAAAGAAATGGTATAATTTTCCTCAGGAGTTTGAGCTTGAAAAAAGCTGTAGAGGCTACTTGATTGGCGTGTTGAACAAAGTTGAGTTTCTCATCAAAAATCACCCCTAGATTTCTGACTTTCTGCACCGGGGATGGCAGTGCCCCTAGCAACGGGGGCCACCATATTGAGGACCAAATCGGGAAAAGCTTTCCAAAAATGATCACCTCAGTTTTTTCTGAGTTCAACCTTAGGCAATTACAAGCCATCCATTCCTTGATGGCCAGCATGCCATCTTGAAACCTAGCTGCCACCTCCTCGCCGTCATCGTTGATGGCCAGGACCAGCTGAGTATCGTCAGCATAGGTGGTAAGGCTCATCCGGTAGATGTTGATGACATTAGCTAAGTCCGCCACATAAATGTTAAAAAGGGTCGGACTTAGGGATGAGCCTTGAGGCACACCGCATGGGAGAGCCAGGTTCGTTGATCGAAAAGGCCCCATTGTTACTGCCTGTGTTCTTCCTGTAAGGAAGGAAGCGAGCAGAGCCCTAGCCACGGCCTGGATGCCCAGCTCCTCGACACGGTCAATCAATATAGAATGATTGACCGTGTCGAAGGCCGCCGATAGATCCAGCATGATCAGGACCGCCGTGCCACCTTGATCTTTAATGGCCCTGATATCATCAGCTGCCTTGATGAGCGCAGTTTCGGTTCCATGTAATTTCCGAAAACCAAACTGCGACTCATCCAGCAAGTCATTTTGATCAATATAATCCGATAGCTGGGCATTCATGACCTTTTCCACCACTTTCGCTACAAAGGGAAGACTTGCAATAGGTCTATAGTTTTTTAATAGCTCTTTATCTAGGCCTGGTTTCTTCAATAGTGGTTTTAATAGTGTAGTCTTCAATTTATCCGGAAAGACACCCGAGGTGAACATATTGTTACAAATTTGCTTTACAAATGCACCGATCAGGTCCATCACTGGAGGAAAAATCTTAGGTGGACAAGTGTCCAGTGCGGAACCTGTTTTAACAGATTTAATCAAATCTATTATTTGATCCTCTGTCGCCTCTTTAAATTGGGTGAGTGAACATGTAGTTTGTTTATCTATTATCTTAGGTGCCGAATTGCTTGATGAGCTGATCGTGGCAAACTCGGCATAGATATCGTTCACTTTGGAGTAGAAGAAGTTTGCTAAGGCGTCACAGAAGGTCTGTGAGGGGGGAGGGGTCAGGTCAGGTTGATTTCCAGTTAAGGATTTCACTACCTCATATAGTTGTTTACTGGAGTTTTTCGCGCCATTAATTTGTTCTTCGTAAAAGGTTTTCTTGGCCTCCAAGATCATATTTTTGTATAATGCCAGTGTCTGCTTATATAGTGTTCTTGAGTCATTATCGTAGTTTTCACGCCATTTCCTCTCGAAACTCCTACAAACCTGTTTCTGTTTTCTCAAGGATTCCGAAAACCAGGGGGCTGAGGGCGTCCTCCGGTTTTTAGATATGGTTTTTAGTGGCACCGAAGTTTCTACTGCCAAAGTTAGCCAGTCTGAGAATTGCTGCACAGCTACGTTGGAATCCTCAGAAATGGGTGGCCAAGTATCGGCTAGCGATGTTCTCAACATCTTGGTATCCGCGTCCTTCCAAACTCTGAAAGGTTCTGAAGGTAGGGTGTTCTGATTAGTTTTAATGGCCTTGTTTATGCTAACGCTACTTACAATAGCAAAATGGTCAGTCCAGGTAAGGGGTAATATTTCTTTTATAGTTATATTATTCATATTGGTAAAGATCCCATCTAGGGTGTGACCGGCCTCATGTGTCGGTGCCGTCACCAATTGGGATAAACCCATGGAAGCAAGATCAGCCACCAGTGACGAGGTGTCAGAGTCATCGGATTTTTCCAGATGGAAATTTAGATCCCCCAGTACCATAAAGGTATCTTTGATTGCTAAAGGTTCCATCCAGGAGAGTAGAGAGGCCAGAAAACCTGCTCGTACTCCAGGAGGTCTATATATGAGTACTCCTTGAAGGTTGTATGAAGGAGAAGGCTTAATTGCAAAATGTAGGGCTTCGCAAGTATTAGATGATATTGGTGAGACTCGAACTGAGTAGTTGTTCCTCGTAATGATCGCCAGGCCCCCTCCTTTTTTAATTCCTTGTCTATCCTGTCGATACACAGAGTAACCACTAGGTACCGCTATCACTAAATCCGGACCGGATGAGTCATCCATCCATGTTTTACCACACGTAATAATCCAGACTCCTGGAAGAAAGCAGTCTGAGGGCCCGTCCCCCCGTACTAAACTCTTATACGTTTGCAAACCTGTGATTCCAAAAACAAGAGGAGCTCCCCAGTATTTGTGAGCCAGAGTGGTACACAGGTCGGTGATCACATTTTTGTTTGCAAACCATTCATCGGTTACGAACACCTCAAGGGAGGTAATAACTGATTTCAACCGTTGTGAATCCTGTCAGGTGACCTAGGGTGTAGCAGACAGTGGTCCTATGGACCACTGCCTGCTAGCCCTGTTGTCTTTGAAAGCGGAAAACAAGTCTTTTAAAGGCATCACTGGTTGCTTTAAGAAACTTGGGCTCCTTTAAAAAAGGTCCCTAATTTGGGAATTCAGACACAGGGATGCTAATTTGGGAATTCAAACACAGGGATGGTGATCTGCTGTTCATTGTGGGCCATCATACCAGTGTTGAATTACATGAGGTTGCAGATAGCAACCTGCCTAATAATATATTATTCAGGTCAACCTTTGACCATCTGAAACTGGAGATTTTGCTACACAACCTATTTATAGATAGGTCACATCAATGAATCAGAGACAAGTTGCAAATTGTGGAATTTATTACCACTTTTGTGTAATGACTCTTAGTACATCGCGCCATGAGTCTGCTGCTGTTTAATCGACTGATAGCCCTAATAGATAGGCAAACAGCAGCAGAAGAAAGGGTCAGCAACTTGGAGGACAACAATGGGCAAACACGCAGAGAGCTGACACAGGTAGCAAGAACCACAGACTACCTCCAAAAAATGATGGCGGAGCAAGACGACAGGAGGGGGAACATACGCCTTCTTGGTGTCCCGGAAGGAGAAGAAGACCGGTCAGGATCCTGCGTGGCACTACTAGAAACACTACTGCCACAACTAACAGGAGTTAAGTTTGACAGGCAGTTTGAAGTTGATAAAGCCTACAGAATACCGGCCCACAAACCCCAACATGGCGCGCCCGCGCCCAATCATCTGTAAACCGCTACGTAGCCACCACACAGAAGCAAACTTCGCCATCGCAAGGAAAAACCAAAACCTGACATGGAATGGGAATACAATCATAATCACACAGGACTTCTCCAATCTAACATTGGAAACCAGGAAGAGCTTTCTGGCCCTAAGAGACAAGATGAGAAGAGAAGGCATAACTTTCAGCTTTGCAGGCCCGTCTAGAATGAAAATCATCGACAGGAAGGGCACCACGCTGTTCGACGACCCGGGGGAGCTCAGGAGATATCTGCAAGGCCCCACCACGGAGGAAATGGAGGCCCAAAGCCAGAGCCCTGGCACAGGGAAGAGAAGAGCCCCATCGGACAACGGCGAAGAGGACAACAACGCCATATGACCACGCACAACCCCGCTAGCAAAATCTCAAGCCGTAACTACCTCGTGACTTTGCACCACACTTGAGACTAGACCATTCTCAGGGAAACGCATCTACCTCAAGACTGTTTCATCTCCTCACTGTGCGAACAAGGAAGCCACACACACACACAACCAACATACCTACCTCAGCAAAAAAAGGAACAGACCTACCCCAAGATTGCTCCTTAGCAGGCACAGTCCCCTGCCCCGGACGAGGGACGCAGGGACATATATACTTTATTTTTATATATATGCTAGACAATCACTGCAACTGCTCATTATCGGAACAATCTAGGGGCAGTGGCTCCGAACAAACGTACAATCTGGCGAGTGGGACCACCGCTCAAGAGTAACTCTCGGGGAGGGGGAGGATCATCACTGTCGCACGCTTACAGTACGAAGTACAGATGGCGGGGGAGGGCGGGGAGGGGGGGCCTGGGGGGGGGGGTCTACGAGTACGGTGGTATGCCACCACCAAGTCCTATGTCTATTTTCTCTTTTTCTTCCTTTTTCCTACCCAAGACTTTTTATTCTTACACCACCCTCATCTCAGAGACAGAATTAACAACGCAGCAACTTGGCCCAAAAACAGGGGGCACAGACCTAGAACACTGAAACCAGGATAAATAAAATGAGGAGACACAAGCACGACCTACAGAGAGGACACACACAACCAAACCGCGAAGAACACCCAACCACATGGCAACAATGACACAAACACCTAGCCAGCTGTCCTCAGACATAAAAAGTAGTGTCCTTAAATGTCAAGGGCCTTAACCACCCCGTCAAGCGTAGGAAAACATTAAAATACCTGGCAAAGCTAAAAGCAGACGTGTACGTCCTCCAGGAGACTAAGCTCTCAGGGGAAGATGCGCCGCGCCTTAGGGCGAGCTGGATAAGCGGCACCTCCTGCTCACCAGCAGTAGGGGAAAAAAAAGGCGTCGTCACATTGATTCATAAGAAAAGTAAATTAGCCATACACGAATCCCACAATGATGCAGACGGCAGGCTGCTGATAACAAGCCTTTAAAAAGGGGATGAGACCATACATATAGCCAATGTCTATGGCCCCAACGCTGAAAACAAGGGCTTTTGGACTGACGTAGAGGGCAGACTAGACAAACTACCCCACGACGACCTGATATTACTGGCCGGAGATATGAATGAAGTACTAGACCAAGCCATAGACAGACACCCAACCAGACAAAGCCACAGAACTCAAGAGCAGAGCACCCTACAAACACTATGCGCGAAGCTCCATCTTAGAGATTCCTGGAGGTTACAGCACCCGGACGCAAGAGAATACACCTTCTACTCACACCCTCACAACTCATATAGTAGAATAGACTACATAATTATGTCAGCAACACACACACACCTCATTGACCACACAGACATAGCACCCATAACAATCTCAGACCACGCACACATCAACCTCTCCCTCAGCGGCAAGCACAACGAACCCCCAAGCCGCAGATGGAGACTAAACAATGACATACTGCAGAACACCACATATGCCACAGATATCGAGGAAGCCATTAAAGAGAACCTGTCCTTCACTGACATTGCAGAGGTAGACAAAAGCGTCATGTGGGACGCCCTCAAAGCCACTCTCAGAGGGAAGTTCCTAACTATAAAGGCCAAGATGAATAGAGAAAGGAACAAAAAGATCATAGACCTCGAGAGCGAGATACGCGTCCTAGAGTCAGGCCACTGCGCAAACCTCACGGACGCAAACACGTTGACTGCCCTCACGAAAAAGAAATACAAACTAAACAGAATATTGAGTGAGAGGGCAGGCACGTGGATAAATAAATACAAAGCAATTAACTTATGTACGGCCAACAAAGCTGGGAAAGCACTGGCGTCTTATCTGAAAGCTAAACAGAGGCAGCACTCCATAGCCGCGATCACAGACGGGGGGAAAAAGACTCACACGGCCAACAAGGGAATCTTAGAGGCGTTCAAAGACTTCTATAGCAACCTCTACAAGGCAGACAATAACCTAATAGCAGATGGAGGGGCAGACCTATTAAGTAAACTAGACCTACCCACACTAACACAGCACCAAAGGTCGCTACTGGACCAAAATATAACAGGGGCAGAGGTTGAAAAAGCAGTAGAGTCCCTCAAAATCAACAAGGCACCAGGGCCAGATGGGTACACAGCGAGCTTCTACAAGCTCTACCTCCAACAGCTGAAACCTACCCTGGTAGAAGTAGTCACACACTGTGTGCAGAGGGGGGAAATGACAGACACCATGGCGGAGGCCAACATTATAGTTATAGCAAAGGATGGCAAGGACCCACAATACCCACAAAACTACAGACCAATCTTGCTGATTAATGTAGACTGCAAAATATACACTAAAATTCTAGCAGGCCGACTGAATAACTATTTCCCTCACCTCATACACAACTCCCAAGTAGGCTACATCAGAAATAGACTCTCTCAGGACAACACACGACTTCTCTGCCATCTGATCGACCACACGGCCACTAGCGCTGACCCTGCGGTCATGATAGCACTAGACGCTGAAAAGGCTTTCGACAGAGTCTCATGGCCATTCCTAGAGCAATTCATGAAGAAGTTTGGACTAGGGGAGGCATACAGAGGATGGTGATGGCCCTATACAACAAACCCAAAGCAAGAGTGGTAGTCAATGGGGGAACTTCGGAGCAATTAGTTCTAGAGAGAGGAACGAGGCAAGGCTGCCCACTATCACCAGCCCTCTTCCTACTGGCGATAGAACCACTTCTCAGCATGATCAGGAACAACCCTGACATTGAAGGGATAGAGACACACGGAATGACAGTAAAACTGGCGGCATACGCTGACGACGTTTTGATTATGACTAAGAAGCCAACTGAATCCATTGCGGCACTAATGGGGACCATTGAAACTTACGCAAAAGTCTCGGGGTATAGACTCAATAGAGACAAGTCTGAATGTAAACCTATGAACATCCATACAACGAGGGAGGTCCTGGGAGACTCTGGTCTAGCATGGCAAAAGAAGCTCCTTAAATACTTAGGCCTACACTTGGGGAGGGACCTCAGAGACACCTTAGAAAACAATGAGAACACCACCCTAAAAAAAGTCAAAGATAAGCTCACCGTCTGGTCACCCAAATACATCAGCTTGTGGGGAAGGGTAGAATCCATCAAGATGATGATAACACCACTAATAAACTACCTGGTAGGAATGCTCCCACTCATGCTCACAACAGATTTCCACAAACAGCTAGGAAGGATAAAAAGCCCAGGATTAGCCTGCAAAAACTAAGGCTGAGCAAAAACCTAGGTGGACTCAATATAACCAACTTCAGGACATTCCAAATTGCATTCCTGGCCAGACAAGGGATTCAGTGGTTAGCCGCTGATGAGACCTACACACCAGTATGGGTTGAGTTAGACAGAGCCATGCTAGGTGGTCTGGACCACATAGCACTGCACACGGCGAAAAAACACCCAGAGGCCGACAACACCATCCTTAAAAACACCAAAAGGGCCCTACTAACAGTAGACAAAAAGATGGATCAGAGCATACACTACACGAAATGGGAGTCCATATGGCACAACCCTAAAATTACCAACAAGGGGAGACACCTAGCCAACGCCACATGGGCTGGGAAGGGCATATCCACCCCGCAACAGCTGGAAAAGAAGGACACTCCCCTGACCTTTGACACACTGAGGAAAATCTACAACCTAAGGGAGATAGACTTCTACGAGTTCCTCAAAATAAAAGCTGCCATCACGAAAGCCAAGCTGAACAAGAACACACCCTCTATAATACAATACATGAAGAACTTCAACAAGCTAGGGCGCCATACCTCCCACCTATACAAACTACTCAGCCCCACAACAACAAAACTCAACAACAAGACAATAGGATTCTGGGAAGAGCTGCTCGGGAGACAACTAAACGAGAAAGAAAAGATGCGCCTATGGCTGTCCACATCCCAAAACAAAATATCACCCCAACTCGCACAGACAAAATACTGGCTGATACACAAAGCCTACTGGACGTCAGCCAGACTCACAGAGGTAAGGGTCAGGGAAACGGACACCTGCTGGAACTGCAAGAGAGAAAAGGGAGACCTTGAGCACCTAATCTTCCACTGCACCCGTGTCAGAACATTCTGGACCAGAATCACCGAGTTCATCACAGAAGTGATAGGAAGGGACATACAGCCAGGCTTTGTAGGACTAGCTACGGCCTTCATGGCCCCAGACATCCAATCAAAAGAGGACGGTGACCTGATAGACCTCCTACTCACGACAGCAGTCAAAACCATACTGGTTAATTGGAAGAACACAGGGAAAACCACTTTCAAAAGCTGGGTCAACTGGATTACCTTCCTAAGGGGGGCAGACAACATAGCAGCAGTAAACGCCCACAACCACACAGCGAGAGACGGAATGTGGGCACCCCTTGACAGGCACTTGGGAACACACGAACCCCTGTAAAGAGCACCGCCTACCTATGTTTGTGACACAACAAGCAACAAACTGTCTCTACCCCCACCCCTCTCCTTTTCTTTCCTTTCACCCTTCTCTTTTCATCTCTTTATCTCCAGGGACTAGGGTGCAATGTTTCACAGCGTGTACATACAATCGAGCCCGCCAAGCCCGTTGTAACCCATGCGGAGCCTGCGAGGCAATTTTACCACGGTACTGTATGTATATATGAAAAATTTGCTAATAAAACCTGTTGAAATAAAAAAAAGACATTATGATTATGACCCAAACCCGAAAAATATGAAATTCACAAGTTATGTAACAATGAAACCACAATCCTTCACATTTCCCTTCTCCCTATGGCACAATAGTAGGCACCCTCAGTAGCATCACATGACTAATCACAACCATCAACCTTGCACTATGGGACATCTCAGTACACAGTATTGATTAAAAATGTGTTTGCAATGAAGTTTCCCATTTTTAAGGTCTAGTTTCCAAATTTTCCTAATAGGTATTAATTTGGAAGTGTGAAAATGTTTTATTTTTCCGTTGTTTTGAGCCAGGTCGGCTATAATTTCAGGATATGTTTCTGTCTGCTTCCACGACCTCGTATAAAATTGGATGTAGCAAGAAGTGGCATCTGATAGATTTTATCTTTTGAACTGTGCTAATATATCTCTAGGTGCTATTATGACAAATACACTAAAAAATCTGAAATCCTTATCCCACCCTTGAAATCCTTGCAGGGCAAATTGTGTGGTATATGCGGAAATTACAATGGAGACCGAGCTGACGATTCCATTGCCAGAGATGGGTCAATTGTGCCTTCTGTACTAGCTTTTGGAAACAGCTGGAAGACCAACCCAACATGTAAAGACACTGAAGTTGAAGCGTACCCTTGTGACAGCAATGCCTACTGCAAAAACTGGGCTTATAAAAAGTGTGCCCTTATCAAGGAGGGCGGATTCCTAGCTTGTCATAAAAAGGTAAGATTTCAGGAGAGAGTACCTGAATTTTGAAACTATGATGGCAAGTGAGTTCTTGACTTACAAAAGCATGTAGACTAGGATTACATGAAGGTGCTGGTGAACATGAAGGGATGTTGAGGCACATAGTTGCAAATTGTAACAAGGTAATTTGTTACTTGTCAAGAAATTTGGAACCAAACAAGAGCTAAAATGTTTAATTTCTCCTAAGGCTTGTGCCTGCAGGACGTGAATGAAATGTAATATACATCTTAATAAGATTGCTAGTTCTTTTACGCACTGTATTAACGGTCGGTTCTCACCCACTTTTTCCCTTTTCAGGTTGACCCTACCCCTTATTATGATGCCTGCATAAAGGAAGCCTGCGTGTGTGACTTTGAAGGCAAATATCAAGGATTTTGCACAAGTGTGGCGATGTACGCTGAAGCTTGTAACGCAGCTGGGGTCTGTGTGAATTGGCGTACTCCAGATCGTTGCCGTAAGTGAGAACTATTTTGCTCATACTTATGACATGTTATCTGTACTTATCTACAGCTCAAATTAACATGAAATGGAATAAAAACGTGGATACGTGGTGATGTCAAAATTATATCTCTCATATTCTGACTCATAGTTAAAGCAGATTTGAGGTTGGAGTTTCTCAACAGAATTCAAGACTTTGATCCTCATGATCTATCTTTTAAGATTGTGAAAGTTGTTTTTCAATAAATTGCCCTATGCAGCCTGATGCCACCACAGGAACGACTTGTATAAATGATGCTATCAATTGATCAATTTATGTTTATTGAAAGAATATACTTATGAATCAACCCCGTAGAACAATTACTCAAAAATCGATCATTTTTCACTACAAAATGAACACATAAGCAAACATTGTTTAGTGTTACATTAGAAAAAGATGGGATACTTCTGTGTGGATTTCGAATACTGGTATTGGTCAAGCAGATGGGTGCATATTCATAAAAATGCTTTAAAACAGAGCTTGACCTTGTCACTGCGTGATAATCGAATACAATTCTCATACATAGCCGTACAATTTGTATACGTCATGGGCATTAATTGTTCAACTTCTACACGTGTCTGCTCCTCACATTGAATTTGTTCATTGATTAAAAAAGTACAATTTATTATAAGTTAAATTGACCTCATGCCTGTAAACTGGCACAATTAATATGAATATATTTTTTAGTACATCACTGATTGTTGAATATACGCTTGTATCTACGACTTTGGTGGAAAAAAATTGCATACCAAAGATACCAAAGTTGCAGATGTGTTTTATACCCTTAGGTTAAAGAACAAAATAGCTTTGGCCCGTTAGGTTATAGAAAATATTAGCCTAGATGCCTACCTTGCTGTCACAAAATTCAGTCGAGAAAATCTTTCGATGCCAGTAATTGATGCCCTTAAGATCATTAGACCCAGAAACATATGACACCCCAGGAAACCTAAACTAACGTGATAGGTCGAGATCAGATTACTGCATCCCAAATAATAACAAATGCTTGCATCTCATCAAACTCCATGAAAACGCCAATAATTGTTGTGGACCAGTTCTGTATGTTGCGACGTAATGCAAAGTGCATTTCAGCTCACCCTATTTTCAACAATAGCCCACATCCTAATTGCAGATGTAACACAGGATCAGTCTGTAGCTCCGTGGGCTGAAGGTAAAATTGTTAAAAGAATTTGAAAGCGAAAGCCATCTTGGGCGAGATGAACTAATAGACAAGTTGCAAAATGTGGTCACAAATGATTCACTGACTTTATGCGACCTGTTGTGATGCAACTACGAACTGATAGGTTGCACTAGAATATCTATAGTCATGGGGCTGCAGAATGACCTGCCTAATGAATATTAATGATGTAGGTCAATGTTTGTAAACCTCTGTGGTTGGATATATACAAAGGGATAGTGGCCTGCAAAGAACAGCAGACCGCTATGGCGTGTTTGCATTCCCAAATGGAAACTTTTGTTTTTTAAAGCAGCAAATGCTCTTTAAAAAAAATCTTTCCTGTTTTGGATAACTTGTAGGTGACCAGGAATTGCCTCCTCGTTCCTCCCCCCCCTCCTACGAAACCACCTGACACAATACACCAAGAGGAAGGCCTTCAACTTTGCAAGTCAGTTACCAGTCCCACTCAGGGAACAGTGATTTGTTAGTGATTTGCCACCACAATAGCAACCGGAAACTCTTGCTACATGCCATATGAATTAATTGAGGACACCTCTTCCACACCCCTTCTTAAATATGATTCTGCATGGGTCGTTAAACCCCTTTTGTGAGTCAGAAGGCTATTTCCGATTCACAAAATGGGTTTAATGAATACCTACAAGCCATTTTGCAATCGCAGTCCCTGTGATTTTTGTGACTCATAGGGTTTGCAGTTGCAAAATGGGTTTGTACATCTGACCCTTGTGGCCTATAATTTTTAGTTAACCATATCATCACAAGGATAACAGTTCTAGCACATGATCTTCAGGGGCTTCAGCAGGCCCAGAAGACATTCTGTGTCATTGCAGCCCACAATGCAGCCCACAAGTAATGGTTACGTAGTAAGAAGTCCATACATATCAGAACTTAAACATTAACATCGTTTGTGCCTCCTCTATCTGAATCTAAAGAGCGATGAACCACAGTTTTGTGAACCCCTCCATGCTTCAACCCTATTCACAAGCAGGTTGAGTCTCAGTATGTGGGTAGGCACACTTAACATGGCCTCAGCAGGCCTTGAGGCCTACAAACTCCAGATGCCTGCTGAACAAGTGAAAGTCTCTCTGCGCCACATGCATGTTGGTTGCAGGCAAAGGGTCGATTCTCACTCCCATGTCAGCTGCAGGAAAGCATTGAAAACGTGAACGTATGTAAGGGTTCCTAATTCATGGGGAAGGCTGGTAACCAGTTTCTATACTAGCAGGATACTGGATTTTATATTTACTTCAAAACCCTCCAGCAATAAAAAAGTAATAACAACTGCTATGAATATTATTATTATTATATTGATTTTACTAGAATTCTCTGTAATATTAGCAACCTTAATAACTCACTATTATCGTGATGGTTGATATAATTTGCATAATAACAATAATACTATAGCTACTGGATGCTATTTCTAGATGACATCCCTCACTGATTTCAATTGTGCGGATAAGCATAACGGTATTGATAAACATGATTGTAATAATATTAATAATAGCAATAATTATCATCCCATCAATTAAATATGTGCTCAAATTTTGATCAGGTAATAGATTTCACCCTTCGATGCCTCTCATTATTGTATAATCGACCAAAGTATATCTGATTCAATATTGTGCTTATCAGAAATCGCCCCCCAAAAAATGATTGCACCCTCTGCAAAAATTAAATTAGTCATGGAAATTAGCTTTGACATCATGTAGGAAGTCATCCTCCAAAGTGCCTTAGCCACCCAACAGCCATTCAGTGTGATCTGCATGACTGCAGTGAAGCCCATGGATAGCCATCAGGTAGCTGGCCGTGTTGACTACTGAATGAAGTGTTGTGGTCTTTGTTGGGCAAATTAAGATTTCTTTGACTTGAATGAAGAAGTGTATCTGATCTTCAGGCTCCCTTTCACATGCAAATGGAGGACTCAGCCCCAATAACCTTCTTGGGTGCACTCAACACTCATTGTGTCTCATTGCCTTTGGTTGCTGCACTGATCCACTGCATCCATTTAGCCTACTTCTTCAAACTGTGTTGAATTCTGGCTGTAGGGCATATAGTTGTAAGGTCAAATAAGGCTTGCGGAAATGTATTTGAAAACAAGTTGCACCATATGTAATTTGTAAGCACCTATGTTTCTCTTTTTCAGCTGTATTCTGCGACTACTACAACAGACAAGGCGAATGCAAATGGCATTATAACCCATGTGGAACTACATATAAAACATGTAACCGAAGGATTCCGTCGTTGTACAGCACTCAAATGGAAGGTAGAAATCTGTATTTTATTAATATGCTGTAGTGTTATAGTTGGAGAGCATTCTTAGCAAGTAACACACTGAAAACTTGGCACTCTTAGCTTGTCTCCTCCGTTCCAGCTAATAATCACCATAGTTGCAAATTGTGTGAGAGGACTGTCCCCAAACCTGTATGCACATAGTGCTGCCGAGCAGGGTGGTGATGGCTCCTCTGATGGGAATGAGTGCATCTTCGCCCAGTTGTTGGAGCTTTGTGCTTTTTACAAGTGCATGGTGTGCAATGTGTGCGGCATCACTTTGCAAGAGGCCGTCGCCTGGCGCAGATCTCCTGAGTCACAGGCGACAACAGTGTGCTGCTGTAGGATTGGACCAGCATGAATTGGCAAGTATTTGAGGGGCATCCGATAACATGCTGCCCATACTCTCATAGCACTTGGAAAGTAACATTCCTAGGCAATTTAAAGTGTCAATACTAATAAGAACTTAATAAATATGGCACAATTTTGAATATAGGAAACAACTGATATTAAAAAGTGTACAGTTTTAATACTAAAAATAAAATAAACAATCCCGAAGAAAAACGGGATTTACACAGTACATACAGTATTATATAATGACAACAAATTAATACAATTTCATTAAAAACTTTAAAAAGTGGCAAAATCAATCAATATCTGTCTCAGACAGATATTGATTGCCATGGTCAGCGACTGGCTGCCGCCCCCTCCCCAACTGCCCACACCAACCCCTGGACACATGAACATGAAACATGGTTATCTTTGGAAGGCGGGAGGTCGCAAGACCCCCCGGCCGTATTTATTAAGATATAAAAATAACAAATTTTTAATTGCATGGTAAACAATTTATACAAAAATCAGCAGGACATTAGATACAATATTGTCAACAAGTTTGAGAGACTAACCTTAACAGAAACTCTAATACAGATTGTTTCCTAACCAAATCTAACATCCTCATCTAGATTTTTGTATACTACATTTCTGGCCATATGGCAAGGTCGCTAACCGGTGTCAGGTCCTACTAGATGCGCCTTACCTAGAGATGTGCGCATGCGCAGCCGGGCCCGGTAATTACCCGGTCCACGCCGTGAACTCCATTTACACACTAAAGGAGGGCCCTTACTCTGCGCCATCCGGTGACGTCATGAGTATGCGCGCGCGGGGTGGCTACCAGCCTAAGGAAAGCGTGACTACTCCAACCCGCGCCCCTTTGAAGCACCAGTTACCTTGCCCCTGAAGTTCTAGGAGGGGCCAATGACTCCCTCCCCCTGGACGGGAACGTCCATAGGATGATGCCCGCCCCCTCAGACCTTAAAATAACTGCTCACCGGTCATGACCTTACCGCATGCCCCATACCTAATAAATACGACGACCTATGGGAAAAATACTAAAGGACAACTACACTGGCTAAATTATATCACGCATCAACGTATAGCTACAAAGGGAGAAAAGGCCTAAACACAATTGGACATCAAAACATATTTCAGCATAGTTCACTAAAAAAGGGGAAAAAAATCCTAAAGAAAGCATCATCGGCAAAATATACAATCCAGATAAAGTTCACTTACGCATGGAAAACATGGTAACAATATCCTAGCCAATTACACCTAAACCAGACAAGTAAAGCATCAACCTTTTAGTTCCCGGGATGGTGGGTGGGAAAACAAGAAGCCCCGAGCGCGGGGCACGACACGCTGTGGGTTAGCGTCCAGGGAACAAGAGGATCTCCTGGGCGCTCCCCGCTTCTTTATTCCCAAGGGGCCCATTGGGGGGGCGGCTTCGCCCCCCGCCCAGCCCCTCTTGCGGCCCGCCCCCCTGACCCGGAAGTCCTACTATGACATCCGGGTCAGGGAGAGCGCCAACCAATCGGTGGTGGGGTGCGCCCAGGAGGGCACGCCCCACCACCGAGAGGCACGGAGGAGGAGGCGGTCACCGCGCCGCCATACGGGCGGGGGGCCAAGAGCCCCCCCCTTTTCATTTTGCCACTGTACACTTTTTGATATCAGTTGTTGTTTCCTATATTCAAAATGGTGTCACATTTATTAAGTTCTTATTAGTATTGACGCTTTAGATTGCCTAGGAATGTTACTTTCCAAGCGTTTATCCCTGTCCTAGGAATCGTGTTATTCATGGTTCAGGGGGTCATTGTTTTTCTCATACTCTCATACCAGCCACCCGGTTGGAGGGACAAGTACCTACTTACACAACCCTCCTCCAAGAGTGCATTTGATCAGGTCAGCCTTATGGGAAAGAACGGCAAGCACATGTATCAGTGAATCCCACTGTAAATGCGGTTCGCTCTCACAAAAAAGCAGGCATGGCCTGTCCCCCTCCTGTGCTATTTGGCATGTGCCCGGTCGTTTGCATCAGTCTATGTGCACTGTTGCCTTAACATACGCTAATATCCGTACGCATTAGCTGACTTTTTTCGGATGTGCATATTTGCAGAACATGCATGAGTCACAAGAGTGAATTTGAACGGGGCTTCCTGTATTCCTTAATCTGTAAGGGTTTCCTACTGGAGAAAGACAAGACCATTTTAGCTGGAGTAAGCAAAATAAACAAATAAGTATAGAAAATAGTGATGGGTGCAGCGCTTGCGTTAATCTCAGCCTCGGGTAATTTAGACACTACAGACAGGGTCAAACCATATGAGTCGTGGTCTTACAAAAAAGCCTTATCTTTATATTTTTAGGGAGGTGTGATTTTTCACTTGAATTAACATATTGCCTAAAGAACGGGACAGGCAGTTAATAAAAAAAATGAATAAACCGCCCCCTGTCGAGCAAGTTTTATTCTTTCAATATTTGAGGGCGATACAAGGCCTTCGATTGGTTAACTTTAGGGAAACAACACGTATTTGCTTAGGAATAAGTAACTACTCTTCAGTTTTGATTAACAGGTTAACTGGATCGTGCTGTGCGTGCAGGGGTAACTGGTAACACATTTTTTGCTGTTTATGAAAGATTAGGACTCGGAAATGTTTAAAGTCATAGCTGTAATCCGTGCGATCTTTTCACTGTTACGTGTTCAATCCTGCCCTCTCTGTCAACGCAGGCTGCTTTGCCAAATGCCCTCCTGATTTGCCATACCTCGACGAGGACAACATGAAATGTGTGCCCAACTGCTGCCCCACTGACTGGTACGGTACCTATGATCTGAAATATTGAAGTGATTCGTAGGCTGCTGAAATGAAGTGACAGGGGTCACGTTGTCCTAGTTAACAATTTGCTTTATTTTTTGATGACTTTTCATAGTGCCATGTTCTTAGGTCTTTAAGGAATGGGTTCAGTGTTATACATTTGCAGTTTATTTTTGTTTTCTTATAATATGTGAATAGATTGAGGCGCTGATGTTATATTAAACGGATGCCATTACAACATATGAGGATGAAAAAGAGAATGCATATTAAAGAAACGTTCTGACTTTCGTAAAATCCCGCTTCCAGGCTCCGACCCTTGTTCAGGGGCGGCCTTAGGCATGTGCAAGCTGTGCACCTGCACAGGGCCACCAAACCCCAGGGGCCCCCATGCCAATATATATCCTTAATATAATAATCCTCAGAGGATGGATACATATTTGTGTGGCGGCCCCTGGCAGGGACTTGGCGGCCTCCGGCTCTGTTCCACTTCCAAACACCCTGACCCCGGTCCCCCCCCCTCTTCACTGGCCTCCGCGCCTGCGTTCCTCCTGGTTCCTGAGCTCTGGGAGGCTCTGCCCCGCCCGGACACCTCTTCCGGGGCCCCCTACCTACGCTCCCTGCCCAGGGCCGCCATGAGCCTAGAGCTGCCCCTGCCTTGTTGAAGAGCATTTTGAGGAGATTTATAGATGTGATTGTAGAAAGGTCATTTAAAATTGGCACCTCGCAGAGCAGGCCCTTAGGGTAGCAGTACTTCCAAATCATTCAGAACGTCAAAGCGCATACTCACAGGAAGAGACACGCAGTGTCAGACATTTTCTCAGACGGCAGAGCCATTCTTTACATTGTAACATGCCCTTGTAGGGTGTCCAGGTGGACAATCTTTAATACAAGTCAGAGGATTAGTGCAGGTTGGGAATAGTGTAATTTACTCCCTCACTCCAATGCTTATGGGGCATGATGTCGGTGCAATATGGGACATACATAATGTCAGTGTATTATGGGACATACATGATGTCAGTGCATTATGGGACATATGTCAGTGCTGCTACGTCATGAACACTCAGCCACATATATGATGCTACATTCCCTATCACTTTTCTAAAAGTGCCACCTGCCACGTGGGATCCATCTGTTTAAAAACTACCTAGCAATTCCTCTGAATTCGAGGCATGATACATTGTTAATATCACTATAGAGGTACAATGGTTTACTCACAGTATTAGCATTGCAATTAATTGGGAAAAGATCAAATGGGTAAGGGTGGAGCAGGTGGCTCCACCTTTTCTATAATAAGCGCTGATGTTCAGTACTAATATTATTAGCGTCATAATAGCGACCACATACGACTACATTTGTAGCACCCGCCTGCAGTAATGTAAAAAGTGCTTTATCAAATTGGAATGCCTGTACATAAGTAATACATGGCAGTCTTAACTGCAGTGCCCTTCCATCAAGGTAATCCTATCAGTAATTCGTCTTCCTAGTGCATATTTATTACTCAGACAGCCTATCCTTCCACACTGTCTGTACCCCTGCGAGATTGTCACATAGTTCACTGTGCAAAAACCTCTCAATGTTCTGTCAGAAAAAAAAGAAAACACCAATCTCAATGTTAAAAAAATAAGCAGCAATATGTCAGAAAACAGAGTCTGACATTTGACCTCTATCTTTGAACCCACATGAAACATGACAAGATTAAAATGCATCTTTATTGAACATTCTCTGTCTGAACCTCATCATGGTATTATGGAGGGAGGGGCGGTGGCTTCAGCAGCCCTCTCTACCCTACTTAGGGAGAGGTGTGGCGCCGCGGCCAGGGCGACTGACGCTGGAATCTGGGGATCACTGTTCGATCCCTGGCTCCGGCGGCAGGTTAGCCCAGCACCATGTGACTCTGGGCAATAGCTTGCTTAATCTTCCTGACGGCCCCCAGCGCCTAGAGACCCTTACGGGTGAATGTTCGCGCTTTACAAATGTGGATTATTATTATTATTATTACTTCGAGTGCCTATGACTAGAAGTTGGTATTTTATAAATTAGTTTCCAACCCACAAAGGCACTTTCTTTTTCTACAAATACCATAGATTTGTCATGCCATAAACGTTCTTGTTCTCTGCATTTACTACCACATCTAGCCGTAGTGGCCCAGCGCTCAGTTTCTATCCATGTGGGTCTGTTGACTTAGTGGACTAATGCGTCCATTGCAGGGGCCTGTGTTCAAACCAGATGGTCACAGGTTCAAATCCCGATGGGTCCAATCAGCCTTTCATTCATTGAGGTCAATAAAATGAGTACCGTTGGGTAACAATGAACATCTGAGCGTGCACTTTACAAATACACGTTATGTTATGAAACTGTTGCACCTGCCCTCAATGAGAGTCTCCAGTTAGGCATTTATGCTATTAGGGCCCTGGGATCTAGGGGAAAGATTCTTTACTCAAGGTCACAAAATAAAAAAAATGTATTCTGTCTCCACCTTATACTTGTCTTGTGTTTTTTGTGTAGAGTAAGCCATCCTTATCTGCAACTGCTGTTTTATTTGCATTTGTTCTGGATAGTAAATGCATTCAATGGCTTTCACTTAGTATTTTTATGCACTCTTATGTGTTTCATTCTTTTCTGCTGCCATAGTTTTGATTATTTAAAAGAGTGCAGTTTCCTTAGAAGTGTCAAATATATTTGAAACTATATTATTCATGTCTTCTTCCACAACTAGTATCAGTCACCAGTTAATTTACACACAGAATGCAACTTCTTTTTTTCTCCTACCACTCTCCCTTCAGCCTTTCTTTTGTTTCGTTCTCCTTCCGATCTATCGACTAATTGTTATTTGGATGTACAATTACACAACCATGTAATGCCACTTTTATTGATGATATGCAATTTAACCTGTAGCTCTAAATTTATTTTTGTGTTTTCATTCTACACAGTGGTGATAGATGCAATGACACCGTTTGCGAAAGTGAGTATATCTTTTCATTTATAATTAAGAAAAACGTAATATTATGTATCTTTAAGCACTCTTTATCTTGATGCAAGAATGATGCCTGAACTTATTTGGAATGTAAACTAAAATTGGAATGTTTGTGAGAGAGTGTGTATTTTAAGTACTTAGGGCCAGATGTATCAAAGGGTTTTGCCCATTCTGTGTCTATGGAGAAATGTGTTGATACATATGGCCCATAGTGTTGTTGCATTCTACTGTACTTTCCTATTTTATCTGGTTACACATGGAGATATTGCGAAAATATAAGGTGCTGTGGTCCTTGTGCTTGTAAACAGCCAGCGTGGCCTAAGGCAGCCCACATTTTGTGCCACAGTGGTTTACGTTATTGTGTGAAACATGGGCTTAAATATCCACCCATCCACCTTCCCTAAAATACATAATAAAATTAGATTGAGCTTCGTGTAACACATTCACTTTTCCCTTTCTATGTGAAAACACTTCAGAAATGCACTGCAAAAGCACAGTTGAAGAGCTGTTTCATTTCAAAAGTGAAACCTTAAAATCTCTGTAATCTGCCAGCTCAGTACAAAACAAGAACATATTTCATGGCTAGGCTGTCCTGTTTTCATGTTTATTTTTTGTGAATTGCTCTGGTGTTTTCTCAGTGTTTTCAAAACCTTTGGAATTCAGTGATAGTCAGTGTTTTCCCCTGACAAACCACCAAAATAGACAAAGAAACTGTGTTTTCCAGTGTTTGCAACGAATGTATGTACTGCAGTGATTGCTAAAAAGTACACATTTAATTTAAATGAAAAGTAATACAGGATATTTAGTGTCTTCTCATTTACAGAATGTCCAATCGACGTAGGTTAGATCTGTTTTCAAGCATGGAAAGCCAGTGTATTGCACTCTCACACTCACATATCATTACTCTCTCTCACATCTCATTAGCTCAGGTACTCTATTTGTCAGGGCTATCTAGTTCACGGGACTATTACTGTAGTAAAAAAGTACGAGTACTATAGTCAAATGTTTTAATAAACAACTTAGTGGACACATTTGGGGCTCATTCATCAACTTTGCTGAATATCATGACACTGTAGGGTGGTCAATCCTGCCAACAGCACAGTATCTTGGGAAACCTGTAGCATGTTGAATTAAGCCACATTAATATGTAGCCTTGCATTTTAAGGCACTTTAAACTTGATGCTTTAAGCATATTTGCCACAGCTTTTCGGCACTCTTAGCTTGACTACATTAAGGTGTCACTAATGTTGTGTGGACATTCAAAGCTGCCAAGTGTCCCCATGGCACTTGTACCACTTTAAGTCCGTCCTGACCTTTTCACAGACATCACATTATGTTCTGGGACTTGACACTTTGCTGCCAACATTGTAATCATTGGTTCAGAACCCCAGTAGTAAAGTGCAGTTGGTTAAAAGCCAGGTATCACACATAACAATGAGGCACCCATCAGCTATGACTTTCGTTGGCATGTGGAGTGTCTTGTGTCATTTTTTCACCACTATCCCATATGCATGATGACAACACTCTTTCACAGGCACCTGTCACTTAATATTGCCTTGAATGTTAAAAGCCTGGGGTGTTTGGCAGTCTGCTTGTTATCAGTCCTAACTTGTTAGAACAAGCATTGGCATAGCCAATAGGTCTCGCCATTGGCACCTTATACACGTTTATCCAGAGCTATTGGCTTTGCCAATGTATTAAAGCAATATGCTGTGCAGCATCCATGCTGCTTTAGAGCATAGCTTAAAAACATTGGCAAAAAGCCAATAGCTCCGGCTAAATACTTATAACGTTCCAAAGACGAGACCTATTGCCTATGCCAATGCTTGTTTTCTAAGTAGTTTAAAAATAAAGGCAGTTCACAAACTTAAGTACGGTCCAACATAAAAAGAAGAAGTTAAAAGTAAAAAATATGGTAAATGGAAATCCTTATGTACTGAAACAACATGCAAATATTGCTGAAAAAGTGCAGGCTTCCTGGGGCCTTTTACATTAAAAAGTGTATTTAGCCTGCTAAACAGAACAATGACTTCCTTATATTGTACCAGTTACCTACAGAAATGTACACTTTCCACAGTAATGGTAGCGACACAAATGTCAGAGAGGGGATTAATACTGACATATGCAAAATTTAAAAAACGTTTTGATTTCATGCACACAGTGAGAGACTTCGTTTATTTTCCGGCTACAAACCAGTCCATTTTTATTTCATGGCGCCTCCCTCTCGCCATATGTGACATGTATGGCCATAAGAATGACAATGAAGTTCAAGTAAAATACATGAAATTCTGAGAGAAATGCTTTATCTATGCTACTATCAGTAACAATACGAGTAACTGGTAAGCTAGGATAACACAAAGCTGACAAGTAAAGAATAATACTAGATATAATGGAACAGCAAACGATCAGATGGCATGGTCATGCCTTACTGCTAGGCTGACCGAGGCTTCGAAGACACAGCTACATTCTTTTTTAATTAGATATTTGGATTTCTGAATTCAATAAAGATTTGAGCATGTTGGCAGACAGCAAGCAAGCAGAGAATGAGAGCTGCAGAAAGCACGTGCATGCGGACCCCACTAGAGGGCAGTGTGATGCAATGTGCGAAAGAACAGCTTGCGTACGAGAAACATCAACTCTCATTTCTACTGCATAACAAGTCACATTTTACGAGTGGATGCAGTGATAAGTTTTAAAAGAAAACAATATTCCAACTTTCAAAGCGGACTGGTAGTTGCTTTGCAAAAATAGCACTTTTTTGTATCAGACTTTGCAAACAGCCCAATGCATTACATTTAAACTGGCTTAACGGTCTCGTCAAAGCTCGTTTTAAACCAAATGTCAAGTACAAACAAGATTTACAGGCATTCCCACGCCACTGTATAAACAGACACGCCCAGCCATGGTGATTAAAACCAGATGTTCCTGTGCGCTGCTGCTGGCTCCTGAGAGCAAAACGCTCTGGGAGTGAACATTTCACAAGAAGCTGGGACCTCCAGACGCCTTTGGCCAGTTACGTGCTAAAGCCAGACACAAAGGCCAATGGCATGTGAGCACCACATGCAGAAGCTTCTACTAAAGCTGAAGTGATTCCAAGAGGTCATATTTCCTATGCAGCTTATGCGCACTGCCATAGGCTCGACCTAAAAATGGGCTGATGTATCAAAGTAGTTTAACTATTTTGTGGGTAAATGTGATAGTACATATTGGCCAAGATTCTTATGAGCCAGCCAATCACTGAAAGAATTAAACACTTCAGAAACATCCAATATGATTATAATATTGCCAGATTCTCAACATTGTATCAAATAACTAGATCACACCTAAACCATGCTATTAAACCATCCACCTTTAATCCAAGCACACAAAACTGGAAGAAAGAAAAGGAAGAAGAAACAATATTTTAGTAATATCCATTAACAACAAAACTCATGAATAATAACTTTAGACCAGATTTCTTGGATTGGCATTTTAGTTTGGGGTTGTACAGGTGATTATCAGTGTTTTTATGTTATCACTGGTAAGGGCTGTTGAACTTTCAATGGAGTTTTATCAGTTATTATAGGCTTGAACCCTAAAACAAATGAGCAAAGTCATGGCCCTGGCTTTGTCTCTATTGATGTGGTTTAAAATGTCATCAGTGATATCATATGCATGTATGTGAGGTCATAAGCAGTACATGATAGTGCCTTGAGTTAAAGTTCTCATTGCGTGTCACAGATCAGTCTTCGATCTTCAGTAACCTCACAAAATTATAGTTATTACAATTTCATACCTCCCAGTATTCTGACGTAATGTCACTTCAGTCGTACACCTACATGGGCCCCTAGGAGAGTGTAAGTGACTTATCAGGACATCATACATAAATTGCAGTTTGTTAGCCACAATGATTCAATACCTCTGGGTTCAAAGAAAGGAATAAAACTGGGCAGCTTTATGCTGATGAATTTCTACCAACGCATTTTAATTCTAAAGAAAAACCTGTGAGTCCCACTTATCCTTCCATACTTTAGGGGGGTACCAGTGACCACTCATCATTACTAATTTGATATATTGAGTCAAATATTAGTAATAGTGTTTTGGGTACTAAGCATTCACATTTCTGGAAAATGTTACATGAATCAAAAGAAATATTAGGCAAACAAAGTACATTAATAACGACTGTGATAACAATTTAAAATACAGTGAAATTATACTTTAGAGATAAAAATTCACTTTTGCAACATACTTTCTGAAAACTGTTTTCAGAGGTTATTCTGACATCTTGTAAGGCATGATTCATTTGGATTTTATAATAAATTATAAAAAGATCATGGGAAAAAAATGTTTTTTGCTATAAGAAGATATCTATTTAATCCTTACTTTTAGTTTGCAAACCTATCAAAACTATGTGAACTATAGGTTGGAATCTCGTTCTCATGTCATTAGTCTTCATTGAGATGGGAATTAAGGCATGAAATCTGCCATGATCAATTATTGACTTTAGTTTTGCTCTACTAATTAACATATCCCTTTGTTGTTTATTTTAGAACCTACCACACCTGCACCAACCCAAGGTAAAGCACATTTTATTTCAATATTTTATTTAACCTAAATAATGAATCAGAGAGTTTGCTTACAGCCTGATGAATGTTTGCCTTTCAGTTGGCTATGCCGCCCCGTCTCTAAGCAATCAAGGCCAGTGTACATAAGTGAAGATACACTGCACATTGGAAAAGCTTCATCCTATTGTTGCTTTGTTTTTGTGTTGGTGGAGCTCTAGAAATGCACATCGGTAGTACAGAAGAATTTTGTGTCCTGTGGCAGTAATTTGGGGACGTTGACACATGGGATGCATCTCAACTGGCAACTGGTTTGTCAGCGTAGTCGTGCTTGGAGTTGCATCTTCACCCTTGTAGTCTGTGGCTGTGTTCATGTGCCTGGCCACTCCCATTCTTCCTTGTGACTCCAGGACCAGTTTCGTGCAAACTTTTCCTTCCTTCCCAATGGCCTGCAAACCACTGTCATCATAGTAGCTCATAGGTCCAGCTCAACACACATGCCAGGTGGCCTAGAGGCAAAGTGGCAGACTAATGGGCATGGGCCATGCTGTAAACAGGAAAGCACTCAAATCTTACCTAAAGCCAGACCTCCTTCCATGACACCAACTTCTTCATCAAAATGTCAGAAAAGGAAATTGTTCCAGAGTGGGAAAAGCTGGTACTTCTTTGGCCCAATCCAAGTTGTTGAACTCTCAATTGATAGTCTTCGTATCTTGTTTCCTACGGATTTATTTTGCCCATTTGGCTTTTTCCTTTTTCTGTTTCTCCTTTTTGGAAACACCTACAAACCAAAGTGTTAGTTTTATAGGTTAGACAGGAGGGCCCTTGAGGAAGGTGTCACCATTTTCCCTGACAGAAAAGTAAAAGACAAAGACGTGGCAGTTGCATACAGCCCTTTACAGCATTTGCTTTATGATAATCTCAGCAAGTCACTTAGGGTCTGGCATGGAAGGCTCGTGAGACCCCAAATCAATTTGATCCCATCTACACAATCACCCTAGGTGCACCCAGGTCACTCCAGTTTTAAGTGGACAATTGCAATATTGACATCACATTTAAAAGAGCCTCATAATAATAAAAACTATTTAAACAACACCCTAGAAAATATGATTGGGAGAGCTATAATATTTTCTCTCTACTGCTGGGTTTTGTCTCTATCCATTAGCCTGATGCAGTTTGGAGCCTTGTCTCTTCTGATTCCAGTACGATTTCAACTTATTTCTAGACTGTCTGCCTCCTATTCCTGAATTTCTGTGGGATCCTGTTTACATACAAAATTGAAAATATATCATCCCTATTATGAGCACAGAATGAGCTCACACGCTGCGTGCAATATCCATGCTGGTCCGTTCTTTCTAGAGTTTTTATATGTGTTTACTTTTGACCCATTATTATTAATAGATGTATACCAGCCAGTGACTGGCACATGTCCTGAGTGAGATGTTCAGAAATCTCTCTTTTCTCCTTCCTTGGGTTAGGGATCTCCAAATCTTTTTTGAATGTCTGTGTTCTTTGAAGCTTAAAATGGACTGACCTACATCCTCATGATACGAGCATTTGGTGGATGAAGAGGGAGAAGAAAGGCAAGAAAAAGATTTATTCATGCCATGCAGGTGTAGAGGATCAACAGTTTGACCAATGTTCAAATTGTATCCCTTTTCCCAGCTTTACCAAAAACGATCTGTCCCAGATATCTCATCCCTTCTCTTAACTACCCTGTATGTAGTCAGGTTACAGTGATACTTAGTTATACATTTTCTTTTCTCTTGTTCTTATGCCCTAGTCTGGAAGATCTCTATCAGAGACCCTTCTACATGATAGAGACCCCTCCCCTTCCAACTCACCGCATTTGCACACTCACAGTTCTAGCATTGTGCTCTTATCTTCGAATTCCATTTCATTTATATGTATGTGGTTGTGTTTTTCACTGCAGTCACAGTATGTCCGGAAGGCAATAAAGAACAAATAAGTAAGACTCCAGGGGGATAAAAGGGATCCATACAAGTGCCAGAGAGAAGGCGCTGAGAGGGTAAAGGAAGTTTCATAACAAAATCTGAAGATGGAGGAATACTGTTGGCAAGGGGCTAAAGTTTTAAAGAATAACACAACAAGCGAGTATATCCCTGGGAAAATTACAGAGAGCAATATATCTCCCAAAACGATCTTCTCCCTTCTTAAAATTATGAAAAGCGCAAATTTAAAAACAGACTCGCCGGTTACGTCAAACAAGCAGTGCGAGGAACTGGCCGGTCACTTTGTGGAAAAAGTGGAAAAAATCTATATGAACTTTCCACCCATCAATACTAACATCGACCAAAGGGATGGGTACAAGGAGAATAGTCTCACATCGAATAACACACTGTGTTCCTTTCCCCTAATATCCCTTATAGAGACCAAACACCTTTGCCGGAAAATCAAATCAGGTTCACTAGCTGATCCACTGAAACCAGCTCAATTGTGTTTATTCTGCAGCCACATTTTACCAGTGGCTAGGGAACTGATTAACTTATCCTTAACCTCAGCATGCCTTCTGTAAGCTTGGAAGCACAATAAAGTGACACCTCTTTTGAAGAAGCCATCATTAGATCCTTCTGACCTGTGTAATTATCGTCCCATCTCCCAACTCCCTTTCTTAGCCAAGGTTACTGAATCCCATGTCAATACCATTCTGACAAAGTTCATAGAGGAAAATGCCATACTGGATTCCTTGCAAAATGGTTTCAGAGCCCGTCACAGTACGGGGTCTGCCCTGCTAGCAGTGACGGAAGAAATCCAGAGTAACCTTGATGAAGTAAAGTCAGCAGCCTTAATCCAGTTGGATATAAGTGCTGCCTTTGACACTGTCTCACATGAAATACTGCTAGGCAGGCTACAGGCGATAGGGATTGAGGGTTTGGCGTTGGACTGGTGTTGCTCCTTCTTGGAGGGCAGAACTTTCCAGGTCATTGTCCCACCCTACCACTTCCAGGTTTCAACAATCAGACACGGGGTCCCATAGGGATCTACATTGAGCCCTGTGCTCTTTAACATTTATGTTCAACACTTGGCAGAGATGGCAAAAAGTAGAGGGCTGTCGTTGGTCTCCTATGCCGACGACACCCAATTAGTCATCGCCTTCTCCAAGAACTGTAAAGATAATCGTATCAAATTTAAGGAGGACTTGCTGGCAGTCGCCAATTGGCTGACAACAAACTGCTTGCAGCGTAATGCCAGCAAATCAGAAATCCTTTTGTTCGGAAGAGATAGTGAGATGTGGTCAGAACAATGGTGGCCAGATCAACTAAAACCTGCACCACTGCCAAAGGAGTCGGTTAGGAACCTGGGCTTTGGTTTGACAGAGGTCTTTCTTTTGGTGCTCAATTCAAAGTAGTCGCAGAGACCCGTTTTGGGCTCCTGAGATGATTAAAACCCATACTGGGTTTCTTTGAGCCCAAAGTCTGGCAGACTATAGTACAGGCTACAATCCTATTGAGATTGGATTATGGCAATTCCCTTTATTTGGGTGGCAATAAATCCTGTATTCAGCGCCTCCAGAGAATACAAAACGCAGCAGGCCGTACCCTATTGGCGCTGCCAAAAACATGTTCTGTGTCTAGGTCACTAACAAAACTACACTGCTTACCAGTGGAAAAAAGAAGTCAGTTATGCATCGCCCATAAAATCCTAACTCAACAAACCCCCCCCGGTTTTATCACCCATGCTGTACAGCTGCGCTAGTGTACAACATGACTAAAAGACATCAGTAAGACAATAGTCCTCGTAGGCAGGAGCTATTGGCTTGCCAATGCTTTTTGGGACTACCAATTGGTCTACTTCATCAAGTAGGGAACAGCACATTGGTTAAAAGCTGGACATTCTTTATATACGCTAGTCAGTCATTTGGTGTTGAACAATGGGGCTCTAGTTCTCTTAATTTGTCCATTTGGACACGGTAAGAGTGGTGGGCCTGGTGTTTTGATAATTACCTGTTCCTGTGTGCTCAGGCTGACAGTTGCATATCTACTGGACTTGTGTGCTCAGGTCAACACATGCACAATATATATCTCCTGTTTCCATGAGTTCTGATGGCTCTACAGCACTGTAGAAGTTGCCTGTTTAATGGGTGTTCACTGTATGTCTACTGGCGCCCGCCGAAGCTGATCTGCTCTGACTGCCTGCATGATTTTAAACACAAATCTTAGCTTGTTGCCAGTGTGCGGTGTCCCAGCAGTGCCAACCCTCTGGTCCCTGCAGGCATGTTAAGGCCTCCAATTCACTTACAGGTCTTTTATATCGATTCTCTTTAGTGCACAGAACGATTATATTTCCGTCTCATCCGGAAGCACCACTTGCTCTACAACTGTGGAACATGCACAGCTCAATGTTCTCGTCCCTGTACTTGCCCCCATTTCGTACTTCCATTGGTGCATGTGACAGTTTGCGGGGTGATGAGATAAAATGCTTAATGTGTGGCCAATAGAGCCAGCAGAGCTATAAAAACTGTTGAAAACAAGCATTTTCAATGCCATCGGTCTCGCCTTTTGGACCTTCTAAGCAGTGCTTAGTTTGAGCTGGTGGTTTCCGATGCTGAGCACCGGCCCTTAATCATCACCACCGGCGCTTGAGCACCTGTGAAGGAGACATACATTTTTGTTAGACAGAGGTCGATTAGGCGATTCGCCCAGAATCACAGGATGTTGAGCTGACCCGAGTCTTAAACCTGGTTCGCCAGCTCAGAGGTCTGCAGCTCTGGCCATTATGCAACATCCTCTTCACTCTTGTAGGATTTGTTGGTTCTGTGGAAAAATGGGCTGGTCAACGCTGACCCCTGACAAGAAACCCAGCATTTATTTTTCCTGATTAATCACTGCTTTTAAGTGTTTAGCCATTCACCACATATAACATTTTACGAACAACGTAATTATTTTTTAAATACGCACTGAATTGCTGCTGCATTGGGCTACTAAAATACAATATTTAAACACTTGTAGCCAAGCAGTATCATAGCACATTGATTGGATAACTGTGAGTCTGCAACTTGTATGTTACAAGCTACAAATAGTAAGTGTCCGAGATGAGGCTGTCTGCAACAGAGTGCTGTAGCTTTAGCCACATTTGCTTGAGTTAGAGCTATTGGTGTTGTAAATGGCAATTTCTTTTACCCATATGTTATGGAGTGTATGTATTTGGTGTGTAGTGAAATTATATGGGTTGGATTGGAACTGTTAGTTGTGGAATTGTGTAGAGTGGAGTGGATTTTGTGTAGTGACATGGTTTGCATTGGTGTTATGCGTATATTAATTATGTGGTATTGAGTGTACTGGAATTATGTGGAGTGCGGCTGTGTGTTATGGAGTGGAATGATATTTTGTGTTGTGGCGTGTTATGTAGTGAAGTTTAATTATGTGGTGTGGTGTTGAATTTTGTGGCATGAGGTGGTATTCTGTGGTGTGAATTGAATGTGTGTGGTGTTTCGTAAGTATGCGGCTGAGTTGAAATATGTGATTTGGTGTTGATTTATGTGGTGTGGATTCGAAATGTGTGAAGTTGAATGGTGTGACCAATGAGACAAAAACATGAAATCCTAATAGTGATACACAATTTTGAAAAGAAACAAAAAAGAAAAGTTAAAAAGGTTGCCAAAGTTTGCCGCTGGAAAAAATGAAGACGGAAAACACTTCTCGGTAAAGAGGCACAAAGACGCGTACCATATTGCAAAGCATATGTCTTAGTAAAACAAGCATTTCCAATGCACTAGGTCTCACATTTAGCAAGTTTGGTCTACTGGTATTGTAACTGACAATGCCTTTTATTTCTGTTTTGGTTATTAAAACATAAATAAATGGCATTATCATTTACAATGACAATAGCTTGAACACGCGTAAATGTGAGTCCTATTACATTGCAAATGTTATAATGTTGTGCCACCCCCTTGAACGGCCCAAACCAAAGCGCCCTGCAGTATTAATAAAATAAATTAATTTGCGCGTCTGCTATAGTTAAAGCGGATTCGCTATAATTTTAATAAAGACATTACGGAAGCGGCACACCGAGGGGATGCTCCATGGCATCCCTCCTTGGATGTATCGAACCACCCTGGGAAGTGTTCGGCTGTATCCCTCTTGGGAAATGTCCTCACAGGTGGCAGAACTCGACTGCTTCCAGCAGGACCTTTGGAGCTCGGCAAACACTGAACGTTTAGTAATTGACCACAAGAGTTTGGGTTTAAAATGATTTAGAGTTGACTGAATATAAAGTGCAGCCTTGTTCAAGGGTTTGAGAATTAATCATGGCTTTTCAAGATTTACTCGAGATTCTCTTATATACACTATAATTGTCATTACAAACATGGACTAATGACGTCACTTTCCAGTGCATTACCCCTGCCCTCTCGATGGTAGTTTAGAATTGCGTTAGAGAGAATGTAAACTTGAGCGGGGTTTAGAATAATAGAGTGAACGCCCCTAGCTCATCAGCTATGCGGCGGGGGTGTGCAGCAACCAGCTGTTTGTGCTCGGAGTCCGGGCACAGTGCATGCGCTGCGGCACTCGAGCGGGCTGACACAAACGGGCACTGTAAAGAAATGGTGTGTCGGCCGCAGCGGGACTGTGCACATTCTACAGTCTGACGAATCCCCAGAAATGACAAACTCGCACCACTAAAGCCACTGCGCGTAACAATATCATCATTTCAGAGCTGTGAAAAGCGAGTATTTCTATAAAGTATCCAATTTAGTGCGCACACTATATCCTCTTCGAAAGGGGAATGGTGCGTGGGCCCTGCTGCAAGTCGAACTTATCATCTTAACGGTTTGCCCAACATGCTAACTGGGTATACCGAACTACTATGGATAATATCAGCAATAACAGCAACAAATATAACAATAGCATCCGTGATTATTGTTAGCATTATTTCAATTGAAAATATTTTAGTAATATTTGGGTTGCTAGCAGAAATCTTGCATTTTGGTTGATTCCATTATTTAATAATGTCTGTAATAAAAACAAACAAGAAAACCTTTCTCCACCGAAAAGCAAAGTTTTCACACTAAATTGCATAGAGGACAGCGGTGTAATTGTGACTACATTATTGTAAGAGAAGGCTTTAATTTCATTTGCCTATAGATGGAAACAACAACTAAGCAAAACCAGTGGTGCGCGCGCACCACAGAGGAGCGGGGTGAGGGAGCGCGGCAGCGAGGCGAACGCGCGCTGCTGCACGTACTAGACACCAATGGAAAGGGTTGGAGCAAAGGCAGGACATGCGTCTGCCTTTGCCCAATTGTGTGCCTTATTTTTTTTTTAAACACGCTAAAGCCAATTGCAGCTTGCGAAAGCAAAACCACATGCACGAGCGTGTGGTCAGCTTTCAGAACCCCCTACATGAGATCTCGCGCTGCACAAGCAGTGCTGTGCACTGCAATGCAAGACCTAAAAAATGAACAGCTCTACTGAGGTTGAAGCAACATGATGGCAATTATCTGAAATAGAGTGGGCACGAAAAATGAGCTAGATAATAGATCAAGATGACCACGCTAGTGGTACATGTAAAAACGAGAGACTAAACCCAGCTAAATGCGGAGCATGGAAAACCAAGAATAAAATACAATATTTACGCAGTTCACAAATGTGGTGTTACCAGCTACGGGGTGGGGGGGGTGACATACAAGTGTCTCAGTGAAACATAAATAACTCTCCTGAAATGTAAACAATGTGCCAGCAATTCACTGAATTGTGGTACAGGTTTGCACTGAATGACTAAATAATGTTAGCATGTTGAAGCGGGAGAGCCCCCCTTGATTCCAAGAATCAGACAGTAAGAATTGCAGGTTGAAATGTAAAGGTGACCTTGTTTCGTGGGAAAAGCATAAATCTTTTGTGTTGACAATAAGATAAGCAATACCCAATAATGAGGAGCCTACAGAGAATTACCACTACCTCCAAACCGATGAAGCAAGAGGACACCTGTGCACATTACAAGCTGCAGTCCATGCGTAATATAAGTAACTCTACCATGGTTGAAGCATGTTATTAATTCACTAGGTTGAACCTCGAGGATATTATTCATAATAGGGAATACGTTACAAAGACTAGGCACAAAGTCAAGCGCTCAAGTGGTTTACCTCACCGAAACGGTTCGGTTTTTCGTGTGACGTGTTATTCTGGTGGCGTTGGTATTAGGCACCATGTTGTTGCTTATATATCGCCTGTAGGTGAAATAAAAATGAGAATCCACTAACTAGTGCCATTCATCTCCCTTTAAGCAATCTCAGGTGCCATGTTGAAAAACAGGCCCCTCAATGTAAATAGAGTATACAGACAAGACCTAATATAAACCCACGCCCTCAAAGAGACTGATGCGGTTTGTTTTACTGTTGGTTGGGAAAAAAAACATGTGGCGAGTATTAAAACGGGCGTGATGTCAAGTGGACCAATGGCATCAGAGACCAGCAGGCTTCTTGAATGCGGCCAGCCTGGGAGAAACTCTGAATGTAATCTTTGCAACAGATGAATAAATGTCAAATAGGAGGCATGTTTGCAGAATCTGTTTGCCTGAATGTGAGCCTAAAAGTGGCAAAGGGGGGTCTTGGACAGCAGGAGCACTGGCAGCAACCAGAGTTGAGGTAGTGCAATGTGTGCTGCTGAGGCGCGGATGGTGAGGGCTGCCCCAACAGAGCAAAAACACCGGCAACTGAAAACGCAAACACTATAAAGCAGACACCGCATCCGGAAGAAAAGGCACACGAAGGGCAAAGATGGGGGAGGGAGGTTAACAATTGCCTCTGCAGAGTTATTTAATTAGCAAGCTGCCAGCTTTGTGTGCAAAGAGCATAATTAAAAAGTAACAGTGGTTAAAGTGAAAGCTTGGAGCCGCTTTATAAAAAAAAAAAAATACAGTAAATACAATTAATTAATTAATGAGCCGCATACAAAGAAAAGCACACGGTTGCCATGAACCAGAAAGCGCAGGTTAAGGAAAAAACTGTTAACACTGTAACTGAAACGAACGGTAAGGAGGGGGAGGCAGCTATAGCCTACAGATTCGGAATACCTTGTAGTACTCCTCGCTGTAGCAGTCTCTGCAACTTCTGCACACACAGTGGTGACATGCCCTTCCCAGGCCACAAGAGTGACCATGCTGGTACCGCTCACACATATGGCTATTGTGGATCCGGATCCACTCCAATGAAAGCGTGTGGCCAGCCCTGAAGCGAGGAGGGAGCATATTTGAACAAGCTCTTAAAAAAAACAGCGAGACACAAGCGCAAACAGAGGCATGCCGGGATATCCAATCCGTCTTGTACGTCACAGAAAGGACGTTATAAGCAAGAATTGAAAATGCAATAGGACTCGCATTTACGCTAGACCTGTTGCATTAGATTCGGAAGTGCGGGTGGGAAGAAGGCATGAACCGGAGTGGGGGGCTGGTGTGGTCTGAGAAGTCATGGACTGCAGGAGGGGTGGGGGAAGGCAGGAGAAGAAAAATACCTTTGGGAAGTAAAGGGGATAGTAGCCGTGGAAGGATACAAATGATGAATGAGGAGGGACTAACAAGCCTCAAACCAATCAGAAGGCCAATGGACAGAGAGTGGGCAGAGCTTCCACAAAGCTTCCACGCTAAAGTATATACTGCAGGCCTTGCAAAGCGATGGCAGCGAGACCTAAAAAAAATAGAGCCAGCAGGGCTGAGTTCAAACCCGCCTTGGCCATAAGAGCTGACTCTAAAAAAACCCTTTAGCTTGTTGTGCTGCGGCTGCCTATAAACTGGGAGGCTGGGAAACACACACACACCCTGGCAGTGCTGCATTAACAAGCAGTATGCAGAGTGCACACAGTGCCTGAAGCTGCAAACCAGGCTCTTTGAATGAGGCAGTTATCACATTAATTTCACAGCACATGGCCACCAAGTTTGCATCTTTTAGCTGCTGCCTGCTTGATATGAAGAATGTCCAGTGTTTCATCTTTAAACTGTTACTGTAACATGATTCAGCTTGTTGTATGCAGTTTATTTCTCAGACTTGTCAGTTTGGAGGGGACCCAAGAGGGGGCTGCGAATGGCTCTATATAGGAAAAGTGTCATACTTGTCTTAAGATAGTCTAGTTGTCTGTCTACTCTCCACCCCACCCGCTCTCTCTCTTGCTGCCTCCCCCTCAGTACAGATACCACAGACCCGGGCTTTAAGTGGGATGAAGAAGCTGGGGGGGTCTCTCAAGGGGGCGTGACCAATGTAATTGGCGTGGCTTGAGCGAAAAACTTGTGCTTAACATAGTGTGCCGCCCGACATGTATTTTGCTGTTACTGTCGTTGCACCCAGATATATGATACAACAAGTAAGAACTTACGTACAACAAGTCGGGACTAATGGCTTTGTCAGTGGTTGTTAGTTGCATAAGCTAAATAAGCAGCAACTTTGGCTTGTATATAATATTGTAAAAGCTTCCACTTAAAGTCCTGGTGACACCACGAAAATGTTGCTGCTCCTGTGTTTCAAAAAGAGATGGGAAATCTGGAGAGAAAATTATTATCTTTTAAAGGATTTTACTTCCCCTACAACACTCACCTGGCATGACGTCATGCCATAACTTCTCCATTAGTGAGAAGTAAACAGTGTGAGCAGTGCACATGATATGCCTGCTGTCACTGCAGTCCGGAAAAAAACAGACCGCCTGTACCAGGGCACAAAACAGAGACCGATAGAGACCCGTTTCGAGGCCTCCTTAAAAAAAACTGCTGGTGCTCAGCACCGGTGAGTCCCGGCTCACTTAAAGTCCTGCCACAGACCGAAGATTTAGCCCGCGATTCTGCCTCTCTTAATGTTGGTGGTAAAATTTGCAGCAATAGGCGCTGCAAAAAATGCTTCCCTGGCAGGATGGGTGTCAGTTGTGATCCAAGGAGGCTGGCCTTTGATCCCCTGGATGCTTCCTGCCCTGGCTCAGAGAATACCTATCTGCAGCCATCTACCCATCCACTGATGAGTTTTATTGTCCTTACATTCTGTGGACACTGTGCTGGCTGGCGGGCGACTGGGATTCTCTGAGTTACAGGCCATGTCCAGCCTACAGACCTCCTCAAAAGCAGCATTCTACTTATGATGGCTACGCACCTGTACTCGCTCTTCGAGATTACAGTTGTTTTTAGGTTGAGCCTGTGCCACGCATGCGCTGCTCTGCAGGGCATACTGTATTGAGGTATTGCATAGAAGCTCCTCCCATTTGCCACTCATCTTTTCAATTGGCTCCTGTTACTATCCTTTCGAAATAGTTGCCTTTCTTTCATTAAGAGGCTTAGTAGTCCCTCCTTGGTACCGCTTTGTCTGCATTTGTAACCACCCATAACGACTTGTCTTTTTACTTTTTACTCTAGTCGGTGTTAATGTTAATGGTAATGCTATTTGTAGAGCGCAACTGTTACCAAAAAGGTGTCCTGGCGCTAAGAGAAGTTTCTGAAGAGAAATCAGATGAAAGAGAAATATTGGGATTTTTTAATCAGTTTGTAAAAAGCCAAGTTTTAAGCGTCTTTCTGAAAGCGAGAAGGTTGGTCATGTTTCTCAAGGAGAGGGGAAGTGCATTCCAGGCCTTAGCTGCATTAACTGTGAAGCTTCTGCCTCCCCAGTTGGCCTTCTTCACCCTAGGTATTGTTACCATCTTGGCATCGGAGGAACGTAGCGTTCTGGTAGGGATGTACCATTGGATGAGTTGTTTAAGGAATGCTGGACCTATTCCATGGAGGGCTTTGAAAACCAAGCACAGGGCCTTAAAGTGGGTGCGTTTCCTTACCGGAAGCCAGTGTAAGGCTTTAATTTGGGCGGAGATGGATTCGACTCTAGTTATGCGAGAGAGTAATCTGGCCGCTGCGTTCTACAAAACTTGTAATTTATTCAAAGATCCCTCATGTATCTTTAGGTACAAGCTGTTGCAGTAATTAATGATGTTCCCTATTCCACCCACGACTGTGCAGCATGCCGCCACCTTTTATATTGTTATTAGTTATGTATTTACTCATTTCCAGCGTGGTCCGCTTTAACTATAGCAGCTGTTCTTATTTAAATATTTAATTTATGGCATGGTCCACTTTCACTTTAGTGGCCGCGCTTATTTATTTGTTTAATTAACAGCGCGGCCGCTTTCACTTCACCAGCCATGCTACAAAAGCTTTCTTTGTTTATTTATTTTTACACTTTGTGTAAAAGCACCCCATACGCACTTTCACTTTAATGTTGCCCCTTTCTTAAGCACCCCTTTCTTTAGACGTTGCTCACTGTAACCTGAATATAGCAAAGCGTCTAAAGAATGGGGTGCGGCCACTATTAAAGTGGTCACACATTTGCGAGAGTTTTGAGATACTAACATTAGAAATGACAATGCCTTTTATATGTGTTGCTTTGAAAAACACATAAATAAAAGGCATTATCATTTATAATGCCAATTGCGTGACCTATTCATTGAAAATGCTTTTTATTTCAGTAGCTCAGTTTGAGATAGCTCTACTACATATATCTTTTGGAATAAAGGTAAAATTTGGATAAATTAAGACGTTGCACAGAAACCCACATCAGACCGGCGAGTATTTTAAATATAAACATCACTTAGGGCCTTCTTACTTACAAGTGCAATAGTGAAAGGTTATGTACTAGTTAGTTTTATAATGCAATCCTTAACCTGGAACCTGTTTTGAGACTAAAGGGTTGGCTTTTTGAATTGCAGAGTGTTACATTGCCCAAAATAAGGCCCGATTGCACAGAGCTGAATGTCTCTACCGCAAACCCCATGTGGTAGAACTCATGGAGGTTCTTATGAAAATATGTAAATCTAGTGGCTAGAAGGGCAAAACACTACGTGGAGCGTAGTGGATGCACAGAAGCACAATGTGCTTGAGAGCGACATGGAGAGGGCAGAGAAGCAAACAAGGGAGACAGCTAGAATAAACATGACAAGCACTCTAATGGAGTGCTTCAGTAAAAAGAGAAAAAGGGGGTTCTGAAAAGCAAGTAATCCGGGAAGAAAATAAGAAGCCAGTTACAGAGGTGGGAAAAAGACTATACTCCACGGGAGGGACAAAGACATGTTGGACAGGTTAAAAAAAAATTAAGCCAGCAAACAGAAAGAAAGCAACTGTGAGCAATAAAAGAATGCAAAACCAAAGGCAAGCGATCGCCGGAATGCATTCCCAGCAGTTTTCAGAACATCCCCAGTTTAGGTTTTCAACTAGATGGCTCTGATTGAGAATAATCATTAGTAAATCCAATAGGTTTTTCCCCATCTTCTGGCTCTGTTTACACTCTGGCACATATTCATTGTGCACACTCGGCCAGTACATGCTTAAAGACACACACCCAGTGTGCGCAAGTTTTATTTTATAGACACACAGTATGAACAGGGCTGGAGAGGTGTCAACTACTCTTAACTCACAAACACAATCATAGCTAATATTCATGTAAAGTAAACCATTGTGTTCATGGGGTTTCACAAAGTTTGGAACTGGCAACTTTATATTAATACTTTGGGGCTTTTACACAACTTTAATAATATATATTAAGAACGCATGTAGCTAAGACTTAAAGCACTTTATCCACCATTGATAAGGGGCCTCACAGCTCTCTTGACCTCTCGATTCGTCTCACAAACCCAATCCGCATAATGCTAAACTCAAAAATAGACTAATGCCATTTCAGAAGGCAGATGAGAATCTTTATTGCAGAGAAACCATGAGGTTCAGTGCTTTAAACACATTAGAAGCTTATGTAATCATGGCTTGCTGCAAGAAAAGGAAGTATGCAGATTATCTAATGAGCCACTGATATTCCAAAAAGCAGCCTAAACTGGAAAATGAATGGGAGTGATGTTTATCTATTACTCCAGCAGAGGGGTGCACCGGTATCTATATGGTAGTGTAAATAAACCCATAAGATCTTAGAAATGCAAAAGTTAATTAGGATGGAAAATTGTGCAAAACAACTTGGTGCAATCGATTGTGCCTGATCAAAGGAGAGAGTGAGGACTAGGTAAGCGTGTCCGGATCCCCAGTTTATGTATGGTACATCAATAAGGACTAGCTAGAAGTGCGAGACTCAGTTATGTACGTTTTAACTGGAAAACCATTGTTTTTTTTAATAAAGCCCTCACCCACCAACCTAGTTGGTGGCATGCTTCATCATCGGGCCCACCACAGTGACACCTAGCGTGTCCCGGGTGTGCTTCAACGACAGAGCTGTATAGCTTTTAACCTTCACTTTCTCACTCACTACACTGCACACTCAGCAATTATACCAGCTCCGCAGTAACTCTGGTGTTGAAGCACACCCGGGACATGCTAGGTGTCACTGTGGTGGGCCCGATGATGAAGCATGCCACCAACTAGGTTGGTGGGTGAGGGCTTTATTAAAAAAAAACAATGGTTTTCCAGTTAAAACGTACATAACTGAGTCTCGCACTTCTAGCTAGTCCTTATTGATATACCAGAGTGCGACAAAATACATCAACAGAGGACCGAATTAAAAGCCAACCAAGGGCTCCAGCGGAGACTCAAACCCTGTTTCCGCAGCTTCAAAGTCGGCTGCTCTGGCTATTATGTGGCTAAAAATACTTTCGTCAATAACGGAGCAGAAGCAATATAGCGAATAACAGCCTGAAATCAAACTTGCCAGTAGGCGAGCACAATGGGTCCAGAGACCGCTTTCCTGTCAAGTGCCACTTTGATGGACGGCAGCGTAAAGATGCAATAAATGAAAGCTACCATGTTTACGTCTTATCTTAACCTCTTGGCTTGGAGACTGGTAATCTTAGGGCTCCTTAGGCAGTTCTGCAGCATAATTACGTTCCGCTGCAGTGCCATCCTTCATAAATAGAACGCCACATATGAAGCACTGATGAGACTCGTGAACAGAGTGGTCAATATACGGTCCTGTAGGAATGCTGCTCTACCACATAAAGAATACACGGAGCCTCATATGTGAGATAAACTTCTTTATTCTCGGAGCGCCGGGACAGCGCACCTCTCGTTACCAGGCTCGGCGCCAACACAAGATGGCCGCCTTCCGGTTCCCATTTACGTCCTTCCGGTTCCGGTCCCCGCAGGTCTGAAGGCTAGACCGTCACCACAGGTCCGACTCGAAACATAAAGCTTAGAAAATGGTTTCTGTCTGGAATAGAAGTTGGTGATGGATTGATAAGACACCGCTTTAAAATAAGGCACTAGAGGGATGACGAATTGCTGTACTAATAATACAAGCATTATCAAAGCCAACTTAAAGTAAATCAAAACAAAGCGCTATGGCAATGGCAGCGTTGACTGCACCATAGACTTTTGCTTTGATTTCCTTTACGCAGAAGCGTGCGCTGCTGTGCAGTAGGAGTTCCAACATTATGAGGGGGGGGAGGGGGCGGGCATAGGAGAAGGTTGATAGTTGCATCAACAAGAAGGAGTAGGGTGGTAAACAAATAATGTGTTGCAGGAGGCGGCAGGGTGGCTTTAAGCGAATGACGGTGGGGATTGTTTTAAAAAGGACTAATGGCTGGAGGAGGGAGGGTTTAAATGATCGGATTGTATGAGGGGGTCATGTTGGGTGGGAGGCTATCATAGGAAGAGGGCAGAGCTGCTTGCAGGGGGAATCCCGCACCATGCAATGCAGAGGGCAGTAGATGATCCGCAGCCTGTCTCTGAGACAGAGCAGGGCACGGTGACTGATGTGCAGTAGCCTCTACTAGCGAGGGAGAAGTGTGTTGTTATATCTGAGGTTTTTACCTTCCATCTTCCCTGTTTCTCTGCCTCTGCTGTTCAGCCAGTGAGAATAGAATGTTAGTGTGGATTGTGATGTCATTGGAATGTGTGGATTGCTGTGAGTGGGATTGTCAATTGGATCCTGGGCCGAGCAGCAGAGAGGTTGCTCCTGGTGGGGTTGATTGCATCTGTATTTGAAAACCTATCTGAACATCTAAGATCAATAAACTTATCATCTATAACCTAACCAAGACTACTGGAACTCCTTACTTACGACACAACATGTGTGTTGGGCGCTTAACAGCGGCCGATGCACAAAGCCAGGCTGTGAACATCCAGCCCTGATGGAGGGGGAGATCCCCTGTTTGTAGCAGAAGCACCTCCCTGTTCCTCCCCTCACATGATGCAGGCACAGATGGAAAATGTTTCCTGTTGTGGCAGTACTAACTGAAGAATACTTAAAATAATTGGATGCTTTTGTCAATCCCACATTAATTTCTCCAGCCCTAAATAGAGCTGGAGAACTGACAAGCAATCTAGAATGACTCAGCAACAGAGGTAGTTTAAGAAGCCGATTAGATTGTATATCATTTGTGCCTATGGAGGGAAAAGTCAAACATTAAGACCACCATGATTTTCATTGCCGAGTTCATGCCAAATTCTTTGGTGATGCAGATGTATTGACGATTGGATAGGCCCATGTCAAGTTGCACCTTGGCAGTCTAAATATACATAATAATGGACGTTTGTGTGGACCTTTAATTATTTTTTTTTGTATATCTTGATGTAGACATTTATAAGCGTGGGTGGGAAAACGGTATTCAACGCTATTAGAGTTCAAGTCGATAAACATAGATAAACGTAGCTGTGAGTTAAATTGTGGTGGGGAGGAGCTATAAAGCAAAATTACTTAGTGCAGTTAACCTGGCCTTGCTCATTTGCTTCTAAGAAGATTGATTGCATCTGTCTATAATTGTTAGTTATAGAAATTCTTAGTATAGGTTTTGCACCATTGTATTCATGGCAAGCTGCATGTGACAGTGTGAAGTCAATAATCGTTTCCACAGGGGCCATCCGAGTCCCCCTGCACTTCCTGCTCTGTTGGCTGGTGCAGGCCAAGGTAGGACTCAGTCCTCCAGCATTCTCTGTGGTGAGGGAGGCAGGGTAAGCCTTACAGATGTGTAAGGGCACCAAGACACTCCTGCAGTGCGCAACATTTCCACTGGGACCCTCCGATGCCCGCTGTACTTCCTGCTCTGGTGGCTGGTGCAGGCTGGAGTGTGACTCGGTCCCCCAGCATTCTCTGTGGTGTGGAAGGCCGGGCCAGCCTTGCAGATGCCGTAAAGGCACAGAGACACTCCCACAGTGTGGGACATTTTTACAGGGGTCCTCTGAGGCCCGCTGCAATTCCTGGCTTCCTACTCTGTTTGCTGGTGCGGGCTTGAGTGTGAATCAGTCCCCTAGCATTCTCTGTGTGCACAGGCGGAAAGAACAGCCTTACCAACTTTGTAAAGGCACAGAGACACTCCTGCGGTGAAGGCCATGCACAGGTGTGCCAGGGCAAAGCACGGGCCAAGGATGGATCCGTTTGTGCCCGTCCATGGCCGAACAAGGCCGATCCTCCTTGTAGTTTGTTGTACATTGATTCTTCATGTAATGTGCTTGTCTTTTGTCTTAGTCCTTTCTTTGTGTTTTCTTGTTCCCTCTCTACCACAATGCCTATGTATGTTCTGACTTCTACCTGGAGAATTCCATGAGTGTCAGTTGGTGTGGTCTGGTCAGCTGGCGAGGATTGTACTCAGCTGTGTCTCACATTAAATCTTCTTATTACCAACCAGAAGTATCCTGTCATCTGTATTATGAATCTTTACAACATTTTGGCGACGTTTAAAGCTGACCAGACCAGAGAAGAAATCATCTAACACAGCCTGAGCTACACCTCGCAGAAAAGAACCCACTGCGACCCTCCTATCTACTACCAGCGACAATCTAAGCCAGAGATAAAGGTAAAAGAAGAAAAACTCAAATGAAACTAGAAAAAGTAAGGAACTGAGAGTACCCTTCTTATCGCTGGCAGTATAGCGCCGTGTTCAAAGTGGCAAGAAGTGTGGTGAGGGAAAATAAAAGCGGCAATGTAACCGGGAAGATTGGTTGAGCAGTAAGAATAGAAGAAAACCGCCGCAGCGCAGTGAGAATTAGTGAAAACAACCGGAAATTATAGTGAAAAGATTCTTGTCTAAAGTGGCAATAAGACTTGAACTGAACCAAGTTTGAAATAGCTGCAGTTTTAACCACGAGCAAGGTAATGCAAAGAAACTCATAGTAAACTGCAGGAAATCGGTTCAAAGAACTTCATCTCTGCTTCATGTTTGTTTAAAATAAAGTGCTTAACAAGAGAAACGGCACGAATTACAGAAATGGCACGAATTTAATCTGATGTTTTTGTGGCGCCTCGTGATTTTAAGCAACATGTTTAAACTGGCAGCAAAAGTCAAACTAAATTACTTTACAACCAGCTGCAGCTGAAAGCAAGGAAAAAGGAACTGCCTACAAGTTTGAAAATAATTTAAGAAACCTGTCTAAAGTGGCGATTACAGTTGAAATGAACTACATCCCAAATAACCAGATAAAACCATGAAGAAAGGTAATTGCCAATGCTGTGTAACTCTTTTCATGAATGGAAAGGAACCATTAACTTTAAGAAAATCGGTTCAAGAAATTTTCTCCTGTGAATAAACGGTTACATGCTGCCAAAAACGAGTGAATTACAGATGTAAACGGAGAAAGGAATACATGAAGCAATCCCCAAGTTCTTCTACCGTGAGTCTTAAACTTTGGAATTTGTTTGCCTTCGTGTACCGTTTGTCTGCAACCGTTTGTCTGCCCCTGCGCCGACCTGCTCTCCATCATGCCACTTTCATAACTGATGACGTGATGGAATCTCCGTGTGATTCAGCGAAGCTGCCTGCTCTTAGGCGTGATTGCGTATCCAGCCTCTTTCTCGAAGAAGCCTGGGTGCCTTCAGTGTGTCATCGCGCAAGAGGAGACGTCACAACGCGACGTGAGCATCCATTTTGTGTTTACTGTGTTTCTGTTTCCATGGCAACGGGGCTACGGGAGCACAACGTAACGGAGGAGAAGCATGTTTCTAAGTATTTCCTCGTGTGTGGCGCAAATTGGGAGCGCTAAAACCGAGTGTTTTGAGCAACTACGTGCTACTAACTTCATGCCGAGGTATAGGTAAGCGAGTGAGAAGAGGTCGACATCCAAATATTCTTCCAGAATATTGTCCAGCGACGGTGAGTCGCTGGACAATAAATTCGGTAACGGGAAAAGGTTCCTGGGGAGACTCGGGATGGCAAGTCCCAAGTGAGTCTCTTGTTGGTAGGTCTATAATAGGGGACAATGGTCCCAAATGAGAGACTCCGGTCAGCAAGTTGTAAGTGAGTCTCTGGACTGTAGGTCCATAATGTTGATGAAGAATCCGAGTTAGTTACGGGAAAAGGTCGATGTGTGTCTCGGGACTAAAAAAAAAGTCTTGGATTTCAGTGTCCAGCTGGGAGAGGACGAAGTTTACTGTCATGTGGCCGGGAAAGAAATTGTTCTGATGGTGACTTCAAAACTTAGTAAAATCTGAATTAGGACTGTGAGTCCTGAAGCATGTCACTGAAGCAAGGTGAGGAATCCATGTTGGAACGATTCCAAGAAGTAAATTTGAGACTGAAGAGTTTCAAGATCTTCCAGGTCTAAGGATTTGTGACAGCGAGTTATTACAGAGAGGTTCTGAGAGGAACCAGGGAGAGGTTCTGAGAGGAACCAGGACTATGAGCTGTTGTGTCTTGTTGTTAAGTAGCTCATTAGCTTGTATTTTGGGGGTCAATGTGGAAAGTGTGTGGCTGTTCTTTCCCATGGCGGTGTGTTTTACCCATTGGTGTACCCTTCTTTGGGGAGGGGGTGGTGTACCCTCCTTTGGGGAGGGGGTGGGGCCGGTTGGTTCCCATGGTATATTCTATGTAGAGCGTGTTGGTGTGTAAATTCCAAGGTGTGAACCTTGTGCAACTTTTGTTGTAGCTTGAATATTGGGGGTCAATGTGGAAAGTGTGTGGCTGTTCTTTCCCCATGGCGGTGTCTTTTACCCAATGGTGTACCCTTCTTTGGGAAGGGGGTGGGGCCGGTTGGTTCCCATGGGATACTCTATGTAGGGCGTGTTAGTGTATGAATTGTTGTCACCCTGTTTTGTTGTATTGTTGGTGGTTAGGTCACTGAGTTTGTTAGTAATTGTTGCATGTTTGTGATACGAGAATGCCTGAACTAGTTCAACACCAGTTATGTGATGACGGTTCTTTGGGTCTGTTTTCCTGTTTTGTTTATTATGAGGATATCTGGTGCCCCATTCTAGTCTGCAGGGTCATCTCCTCTGATGTACTCTATTTAGGAGGGCTTATATGTTTTTCCTGCTGTGTTCAGCCTTTTGAGTGTTTTGGGGATCCGTGTGGAATGTGTTTTGAGAGCTGGTGTGGCTCTGCTTCTACTTTCCCATGGCGGTGTCTTTTACCCAATGGTGTACCCTCCTTTGGGGAGGGTGTGGGGCCTGTTGGCACCCACGGTATACCCCATGTAGAACCCTTTTGAGTGTTTTGGGGGTCAGTGTGGAATATGTTTTAAGAGCTGGTGTGGCTCTACTTTCCTATGGCGGTGCATTTTACCCAATGGTGTACCCTCCCTTGGGGAGGGTGTGGGGCCTGTTGGTTCCCTTGGTATACCCTATGTAAAACATGCGTTTTGGGGGTCAGTGTGCAAAGTGTTTTGAGGGCTGTTGTGGCTCTACTTTCACATGGCGGTGCATTTTACCCAATGGTGTACCCTTCTTTGGGAAGGGTGTGGGACCAGTTAGTACCCATGGTATACCCCATGTAGGTCATGTTGGTGTATAAGTTCCAGGGTGCGAACCCTGTGTTATTGGGGTTAGCGAGGAAAGTGTATTGAATTTTGTTGTTGTTGTACTTTCCTATGGCGGTGTTTTTACACATTGGTGTACCCTTCTTTGGGAAGGGTGTGGGGCCTGTTGGTACCCATGGTATACCCTTTGTAGGGCATGCTGTAGGTTTGGTTTCAGGGTTTGAATTCTGTTTTGTACCCTTCTTTGGAGAGATATTATTGGAAGTTAGTCAATCTCCAGGTTAACCATCCTGTGCTGTCATGCGGTGTAGCCTACAATGAAGGGTGTGGTGTTGGTGAGTGATCAATACCTATATTAGTTCCCAGGTTATCTATCCTGAGGTATGTTGTGTCTCTCCCAAAGGTCTATGTTTATGCCTACCTTTGATTAATAGGGTCTTTACCCTATGGTGTTTGGGGAGGTTGTGGGCGTGAGCTTCCTTCCTTGTTGGATAGTTTTTCTCTCTTTTAAACCTTGTTTTGGTTTCCCTAAGGGAGGGGGATGGAGTGTAATGATATTTCGGATTTCTAGTGTGGTACCCATGTCTTGATAGAGTGTCTTGTTTCATCTCACTCTTCTCTTTTCATCCTGTGTCTCTGAATTCTCTTTTGTCTTTGTGGCTGTCGTTGCAGTCTCTTGTATTGTAATCTGTGTTTTCCTTTATTTATTTTCTTTTCTATAAAGGAGGGAGATGTGTTGTACATTGATTCTTCATGTAATGTGCTTGTCTTTTGTCTTAGTCCTTTCTTTGTGTTTTCTTGTTCCCTCTCTACCACAATGCCTATGTATGTTCTGACTTCTACCTGGAGAATTCCATGAGTGTCATTTGGTGTGGTCTGGTCAGCTGGCGAGGATTGTACTCAGCTGTGTCTCACATTAAATCTTCTTATTACCAACCAGAAGTATCCTGTCATCTGTATTATGAATCTTTACAACATAGTTCCATTGTAGGAAGGCCGACAAAACTGTACTGTGCAATTTCTATGGCTAATTTATATGAGGGCAGCCGCGGCCCGTGGAGGGAGTTCCATGGGGCAGGAAGGCAGGGCAGGGGAGGGGCAGGAAGGCGGGGCAGGGGAGGGGCAGGGTGGGGGGTGCTAAACACTGGAATATGGATAATGTGAGGTAAGTAAACAATTTATTAAATAAAAAGAATTTCTTTTTATTTTTTATTAGTATATCTTGATGTAGACGCATTTTGCGATGCAGGGCGTGCTACAAAATTCCTTTTATTTATTAAATTGTTTACTTACCTCCAATTTTCCATATGCAGGTGTTTAGCACCTCACCCTGCCCCTCCCCCGCCCGCCTTCTTGCCCCACGGAACTCCCTTCACGTGCCACGGCTGTTTGAGGGACACAAACATTACCACCATATTGTATTAAACCCTGAGCTGGCCACTAACCTTACTGGGATGGGGAAACGTAAGACAAACTGAGCACCTCTGACCACCGGTACCACCCTTGATGCCTTTTTACAGTGAGCTGTAGGAGTTTTAAATAAATAGAACTGACTGAAAGCAGGATGTCGCTTTCCTCACCCCCTCACCCCCCGCCACCTCCCACATGGTTACATTTCAAGAGCTGACAAGGGGAGGGTCTGAGGTTTAGCAGTCGACACAACCAGTAGTTCCACGGTACCCCATTGCTTCCTGTAATAACCCCGCCAGCCATCTTCAAACTAGAATGCAGACTGAGGGTGGAGACAAAAGTTTAAAACCCAAAGGTGGAAAAAAGGAAAAGGGTAGAACGGGGAACAGCCTCTAAAAAACAACACCTGCCACATCAAAAGCATTTGCAAAGCCCTCACCAGGTCTGGAATTCTTCAGTTAATCACCAGGGAGAAGATAGGATTCAATCCATTTTAAATGAGTTCTACCCCAGGTTAACCAATCTCCTACCAGATACCCTAAAGCCTATTTCGTCTCTCCTGGGAAAATAGAAGAACAGCTTTTATCCCTAGTAGAAATTACCAAAGAAAGGTGCTGAATAGATCCCCTGCGTAAGAACCTAGGCATTAAAGACTTAGTTTGCCAACCCGTAATGAAGCTTGAACTGTAGGCTGGCCTTCTACAGCTGTTGTACATCTCTCCCAAAGCCATGCACAAGGGTTTGACCCTCCATCATCCCCTTTGGTATTGCTTTGTTCGCCCTGAGTTGGCAGGGTATGCCCAGACGTGGGTCCCTTGCTCACTCTACCACTGGATTCAAGATAGCCTGGCTGATGAGGTTTATGAATCCGAAACCGGTCCCAGGATGCTTGTTTCCGGTCCAGGAAAGACATGGCTTGGCAGTTCGGACTGGACTGTTCCCATGAGGCACAGGGTCACACTGATTTGCATATGGCCATGTCTGAACTGGGGTGGTGGAGTGAGCTAAAGAATGATGATGGATTAAATCCAGATCAGTTGACTGGGGGTGAGTGTTTGATTTGCTCAGGCACTCCGTCCATCATCCCATTTGGTATCGCAGGGTTTGACCATGGCACAGTCAGGTGTGCCAGTAAAGAAAGGAAACAGGACGATGGGATTAGCATCAAGCCTGGTTTTCTATAGGTTGGCAGAGAGAGACCTATCCCGGGATAAAAAATGTACTACATCGACAGCAGACTACTCCCATGCCTCAGTTTTTAGGTGCCCTTGGTGGTGTCTGGACATTGGTTGCATCTCAATTTAGAACTCGTATATAGCAATAAGCAACCAGTGAACCTTTCCAAAGGGCCTTTCACTGCGTGGTAACACGCCACTTTATTTTTAGTAACTTTTTGGACCGTTTAAGCTTAAGCAATTTATTTTTTAAATATGCAGATTATGCAGCAGCTGATGGTTTATGTGGCAAATTGGTATAATCTATAAATATGCGAAAACCACTGCAGCTGGGCAATCGCATGATTCCTGGGGCCCCCAATATATTCATGTTAGCGTCACAAGGCCATTGACTGCTTCCCATTGAGTCTGCAATGCTGACGTCTGTCCGTTAGCTTGCGGTCAAATTGGCCATGCTCATTTACTTGTGAGAAGATTGATGGTATGTCTATAAATGTAAATTTTAGAAATGCTTAGATTTGTTTTTGTAACATTTTATTCATGGCAAGCTGTGTGTGACAGTGTGAAGTCAATAATCATTTTGAATTTTTTCCAAATGTTTTCCTTGTTCCGCAACCTCAGGTCCAACGTTTACAGCTGGAACAGGTATGTTTGAATTAAGTAACTGACTTTGGTGAAGTAAAAGAACAGTTAAACTTGGATGCAAATGCCAAAATAGACATGTTTAAGACTGTTTTATAATGCAGGTCTTCTTCTCAATAGTGGGTCTTTTTAGGGTTAAGTTAAAATAAAAGGATTTCACAATTGCATTCAGGGCCACTGGAATTCTGCGGCAGGGTAGGGACAAATAATCCCGTACGGAGGAGTAAATTATGCTGCAAAAAAAGGCAAATTATGTGGTGTAATGCAGCACATTTTGTGGTAGTATTACTTATTTTTTTTAATCATTTTACACTTGTTAATACTGTCTGGATATTGATTGAATCTCATTTTAGTACCCATATATAGCAATAATATACCAGTGAACCTTTCTAAATTGCCTTCCAATGCGGGACAGCACGTCACTGTATTTTTAGTAACTTTTGAACCGTTTGAGCTATAAACAAAGTTTATTTGTTAAAATATATAGATTATGAAGCAGGTGATGTATTTTGTGGCAAATGTGGATATCTATAAGTATGTGAAAACCGCTACAGCTTCACAATTGTATAATTCCAGTGGCCCTACATATATTTATGCTCACGTCACATTGCCAATGACTGCTTCCGATTGAGTCTGCAACGCTGACATCCGGCCCTTGGCTTGCAGTCAACTTGGCCATGCTAATTTACTTGTTAGAAAATTGATTGTATATGTCTATAATTGTTAGTCGTAGAAATGCTTAGATTTGGTTCTGCAACATTATAGCCGTGGCATGCTGCCTGTGACAGTGCTAAGTCAATAATCGTTATCCATTTTTTCCAAATGTTTTCCTTTTACAATAACACCAGGTCCAACATTTACATCTATCACAGGTATGTTTGAATTAAGAAACTGACTTTAGTGAAGTAAATGCACAGTTAATATTGGAATGCAAATACCAAAATAGACATGTTTAAGACTGTTTTATAATGCACGCCTTCTTCTCAATGGTAGGTCTTTGAGGGTGAAGCTAAAATAAAATGATTTCACAAATGTATTCAGGACCACTGTAATTCGGTGGCAGGGGAGGGCCAAATTATGCGGTAGGTCGGCGTAAATTATGCAGCAAGAAAAGGCAAATTATGTGGCGTAATGCAGCACATTTTGTGGTAGTATAACTTTATTGTTTTGTCATTTTTGCACTAGTTAATACTGTGTGGATCTTGATTGAATCTCATTTTAGCACCCATATATAGCAATAAGCAACAAGTGAACCTTTTCAAACAGCCTTCCAATGAGTGGCAACAGGTGTCACTGGTTTTATTGTAACTTTTGAACCGTTTGAGCTATAAACATATTTTATTAGTTAAAATACACAGAATATGCAGTAGATGATGGATTATGCGACAAATGTGAATAAACTATAACTATGTGAAAACCACTGCAGCCGCACAATCGCATTCTTCCATTGGCCCCTCATATATTCATGTTAGTGTCTCAGGAACATTGACTGCTTCCCACTGAATCTGCAATGCAGACAGACGCCCTGCCCTTAGCTTGCTGTCAACCTGACCATACTAATTTATTTGTAGGAAGGTTGATTATATTTGTCTATAATTGTTGGTTGTAGTGGGGCGGTAAATGAGCTACTGTTTTTAATGTTGTATTTTACCGCAAGTACGCTATTGTCATTGTTTTTCAACCCCAACAAAGTTTGATAAACTGAAACTTGGTTGTATGAATGCTTATTTTAGGTTTTGCAACATTGCATTCATGGCAAACTGCCTGAAACAATGTTAGGTCAATAATAGTTTTGAATTTTTTCCAAATGTTTTCCTTTTTACAGTAACATCACTTCCAATTGCTACATCTACATCAGATATGTTTGAAACTGACTTTAGTGAAGTAATGAACAGTTAAACTTGAATGCAGTTTCAAAATTGACACGTTTCAGTCTGTTTCATAATATAGGTCTTCTTTTCAAGCATTAGCAAATGTTTAGCATTGCACATATATCAGAACTCACTCCTCAGTGGTACCCAGCCTCGCAGTAGAGAGATACGTGGTTGGAGCATAGTTAAACACTATAGGTGGGCGAGCCAATGAATGTCTGAACCTGGCTCGGACAAAGGTTTAGCTCTGGCTTGTTCCTTTCTTCATGGAACAACCTAGCCCAGATTATCAGACTACGCACTTCAAGTCAAGTCAAGTCAAAAGATCTTTATTCGGAATAAAAACATCCATAAAAGTACAAACAGAATGCAATCAAAACAATACAGTACAGTAATGACATCTGGGAAACAAATCTAACACCGATCAATCAATATCAATTTCAATTTCGCATCTACACACAGATTGTCCCTCCTTGCTAAAAACAGCTTTATATACAATTAAAATTGAATTCTAACAAACATAATTTAAAAATGGATGAATAGTGACAGCGTCGTTAATAAGTCCACATTAATAATTTACAAAGAAGCAAAATGTGCAAATGAGAAATTTTAAAGTGCATAAAAAAGTGCATGTGCGAGTATTATACATCGATATGTAAAGTGGCTCGTGATCTAACGGCAGCTTTGAGGAAGCAGCTCACCCTGAATATTACTTCGTCCGATCCCAGTAATTAAAAAGACCTCAGTGCTATTCTAAAGCTAGTCAATTCATGTTTTCTACAGTAAGGCATTAAATAATGAGCGGAAAGCTTTTTATAAAAACCACAGAAGAACAAAAAAATGCATAAGGCTCTGTTTCATGTTAGGGTTACATGGACAATTCAGAGTTTCTAGGTGTTTATTGTAACCCAAGGGGAAGTTTAGTAAGTTTACTATACTGCCGTCTCGGAAGTGAAACAGTAAGCTCCTATTCCATCTGCCAAGATGCAAGCATAAATACCTGTGTGGAGGGCCTGGATGTTTAGTGTGAGGTTCAAAATAGCCCATATATTTTATAACAGTGCATTTAGACAGGTTCTTCCTTTCCCGCTCTTCTCTATACAAATGATATAGTGCCCTAAGAATAATGGTCTTATGGGAGCGAGTTATTAAACTGGGTGTAGTAAACAAAAAACCCTGCCCTACACTATCAAGGCAATCTTTTACCGCTTTTAACCATGGTATGCAGTGTGCCCTATCACATTTTAAACAGTCCAAAATTATATCACGGGTCAGAGTGGCAGCCGTGTTAATCCATATCTTTAGCCAGTAGAGTGCTGGTCTAGATCTTACAAAGTCTTCTATGTATGAGATGTTTAGTTCATTGTGACATACATAGTGAGGGGAGCAAATAACCCCACCCAGCACCTTCCGGCAGAACCTATTTTCTTCCGTTTGGATATGGGTACAGTTTGTGTAACCCCAAACCTCGGCGCCATAAGTGCCAGTTGGTATACATTGGGTTTGGTAGATCTTAACTAGTGGTGTGATTACATCAGCATAGTTGGGTTGTCTCAAAGAGGTAACACAATTTATGGCTTTACCCAACTTGTTCCTAGCATAAGATACATGTGCATGCCACGAGCCAGTATTTGAGAATAGCAACCCCAAATAGGGAAAAGTGCAAGTGCTTTTCAAAACATTTGACCCTGATTTAATCTCGGCAATTTTATAATTTTTGGGACCGCAACTCATAATTAAGGATTTTTTAAAATTAGTGGTCAGGCCTAAATCGGCCATAAAAAGTACAAATCCTGAGATTAAAGTGCGAAGTGCCTTTGGAGTGCGGCCCATCAGGACCGCGTCGTCGGCGTAAAGAAGGGTAGGTATGGGGACTCCATTTACATGGGGTACATCATTTGTTAAAATACTCAGTGAGCCGCTCAAATTATTAATATACAGAATAAACAGGAGGGGGGCCAGCACGCACCCCTGTCTGACCCCCCTGCCTATGTTAATGTCACCAGAAACTTCGCCAGATTGGTTTATACGCACATGTGCTCTTAGATCACTATGTAAAAAAGCTAAGAAGTGGACCAGGTAATCATCCAAACCATAATCAAGAAGGGTGGACCATAGGCGGGAACGGTTAACAAAATCAAATGCAGAACTTAAGTCCATAAAACCAAAATATAGAGGGGATTTCTTAGCAATATTATATTTTGCCATGATCAGACTCAGGTTCAAGCATTGTTCCACCGTACCAACATTGCTACGGAAACCGAGCTGGCTGGGATGTAGGATCTTACTCTCATCTGCCCAGGTTCTAATCCTTTTAAAGATAATCCGCCCCAGAACTTTCAAGGTGTTATCGATTAGCGAAATGGGGCGGTAACATCCAGGATCCAGCCTGTCGCCCTTCTTAAAAATGGGGACGATTGTACTACAAGACCATGTTTCTGGAATTTGTTTATTCGTTAAATTATTAAAAACATTACATAGTAGTGGAGCCCAAAAGTCTGGCTCACACTTTAGCTGATCAATTGAGAGCCCATCAGGGCCGGGCGCTTTGTTTCCTGCACTTTTGGATATGGCATCCTCGACCTCAGACACAGAGATGTTAAGGGGGCTTAAGGGGAGGAAGGTCGAAGCGGGGTTGTGGGGTGTGGCATAAATTTTAGCAAAATGTTCAACCCACGTAGGTCCGGTGATGTTACAGTTAATTGCCGTTAGGTTTGAACCTATAGATCTTATCTTCTTTACCTCCCTCCAAAACCCAGTGGTGTCTTTCAATTCGGCCGAGCGTGCCAAGGAACTCCAGTGGATCTTAAGCAGTTCATTTGATCTGGTTCGTAGGGTAAATTTGTACTCCGCTCTAAGTAACCTTATTTGAGGGATGTCCCTGAATTCGGCTTTTAGGGCAGCTCTCAACTTCCTATTTGCCTTTGAACAGGAGGCATCAAACCATCTAGGTGTTTCCTCAGCTTTACTCGAAGCAGGTCTGGAAATCTCACCTTTTATTACGGAGCAGAGTTCAGTAAATGATGTAATTATATTAACCCCGTGGCCATCACTAGTAAGACAATTTTCAATCAGAACTGGATGTTTTTTAATGATTTTTGCCAGGATTCCCCTATTATCCACGCCCCTCCAAATTACCCTCAATTTATCAGTTGAAACCTCGAGGTTTCTTGCACCTATTTCATTTCGTGAGCACTTACCCCTCGGAAGTAGTAGGTGAATAACAATAGGGTAATGGTCGCTATAAACTTTACATACAACTTCAGCCTTTGTTAAAACATTTGCGACAGGAGGTGAAACAAAAACGTAATCAATTGTAGTACCGCTCCCATGGCCAATAAAAGTAGGAAATGGGGCGGCACTGATTTCTGTGCCAACATATTCCATACAGTTTACAAGGTCTCTAGTGGCAAGGAGATTTGACAGTTCTGCACCCCTTCTACATGGGGGATTTCTCGAGTGTATATGGGCATTAAAGTCCCCTCCTAGACAGATACCGTCAAATTTCCCGTATTTCTGTCCATCCATAATCCCATCGATAAAATCAAATAAAAGAATAAAATTGTGATTAGGTTGGGACAAAATGTCATTATTATAGAAATTGATCAAGCATAACCTTGTCCTTTGAGTATATGATAATGCCATGAAACTTGGGCAATTAGTTTGGAGTAAGTCGATTTTAACTTCTGCAGCTATTTTGACCCAGATAGATAGTCCCCCACTAGGACGACCAAAGGGGGGGGCCGGAACAATCCTATTATAACAGCTGTACCCCTCAAACAACAACTCATCAATACACCAGGTTTCTTGAAACATTAATATATCATGGCAATTGACCCAGTCCTTCCAAGAGGTAATTTCCATCTTGGCCTTCAGGCCGGCAATATTCCAAATAAGGATTGACAGATTCTTATCTAACCTCAGGCAAGGACCCTGTTCAATTCCTGGGGAAGATGTTGCTGTGATATGCCCCTGTTGTTCACATGATGTTTTAGGTGCAAAGGTCTTGGTTATTTGCGGAGGTACCTTAGATAATATTTCCATTGTCTGGTCAGGGGCAAAACACACAGAAACAGGTTCTTCAGTGGTAGGGGACAGTCAGTCCAATGAGCCCAAATCATGGAACACTGAGAACCTGTTGTGTAATGGGAATACAGGTGGGGGCTGCATCATTTTGTGTGGGGGACGATAAAAATAATTTAACGGTAGGGGGGTCACCACAGTAGATGGACCATGTTGAACAAAGTTTTTATTCAGCAGAAATTTTGCAGTGCCCGGGTTCCTGAAGTTGATTGCGATACAGTCCCCATTAATATTCTTAAAAAGAGGACCTACCCAAGTTACTCGACGTGCGGATATGATCTCTTTGGAGATGTCATAACCCACCCCCTTATGTTTCGTTAACCAGTCAATACACTTGTTATGCAATTGAACCCACGATTCTCCTTGCCCTTCCCTGAGAGGTGGGATGCCAGCCAGGACTAAGACATAAGGACACGCCTCAGGTGGAAGGTGTAAGGCAGGGCCTTGATGTTTGACAGGCCTGGTGTCTTCGTGTGGGGTCTTATTGTAACGCTGGCTGGAGTTCGTAGAAACCTTCTGTGTTGTAGTGCCTGTGACAGGGTTACTTTTATGATTTTTCATTGGGGCACTGGTAACAGCGTTGGGAGGGGAGGAAGATTTAATCAAGGGATCAGGGACACTGGTAACAGCATTAGAGGGCAGAGGAGATTTAGACGCAGAGTTAGGCGGATTACTTTCTCTTATGCTTTTGGTCACCGCAGATGTTTTAATCACTGGTGGGTTTGTAACAGCCTGTGGTTCATTAGACCTGTTGGTAATTTGATCACTACTGGTAAGCGCACGGCTGGTGGATTCCAAGTCTTTTAGCAGACGTTCCACTCTTAATTTATCCAGACACGCTGTAACTTTTCTTTTGGCATCATCATTTTTGATTAGATTTTCCAGCCTGTCAAGTCTTTTAAAAATGTTATTAAATTGTTTGATCATTTGACCTTCAAGTTGCTTAAAAATTGTATCTGTGATGGTCTCAATGAGATTCCCTTCTGATTTAGAGTAGTAACTATTTGTATTGGGGGACTCAGTCTGAGTGGAAATAGATATTGAATTTGAAGCGTCGTTATTTATTACTACAACATCACCCAGATGAGATTGGTCCTGCACGGGTACAGTCTGTTGAATTTGTTTCTGTTTCTTTCCCCTGCTCCACATACTTTGTGGTGTTGGTTGGTTAGCACTCCTAAGGGGCTGCTTCCTTTTATTGTAAGTTAATTTCACTGGGCCCCTTTTTCGCTTAGCTCCTGTGTTCTCAGTGACCTCAATAATGACCTCAGTAGTTGGTAATGAAGAGGCAGGGTCTGGAGCTATATATGTGACGGTGTTTTCGTCATCTAGGACAATGGGCACATTGACAGCAGGATGTGATGGTTTGACCACGATGGCTTCAGGGGTTATGTGCATGTTTCCGTTTAAACTGCCTGTTACACTTAATTGATTAGTAGTAAGTGCACCCATTGAAAACCTCCTCTCAGTTTCAACAATCTCATTGAATGCAGTGTCTATCAGTGTCTCAAAAGATGTAATGAGAGAGACAGAGGTATCAACACCCTGGGTGAGTACATCGGTGATATTGCTAATAGCGTTACAATCGCCCATTTTATTATCCGAGCGGGACGCTTACCTTTCGGGGGAATGTTAGAGGGGTGGCCCGCCCGATCACTGATGACCTCTGAGGGCCTCAGAGGGCCCGCCCTTTGCCCGGGCTTCGCCACGGGCTCTCCCGCGGGCGTGACTCGCGGGGCGAGGGGGGTGTCAGCCTTTTACTCGCGCCTCCGGGCGCTTGTGTGGCGTCACTGGCGCGCTGCTGCCCCAGCGCCTGCTGGGTAGTGAAGTCCGGTCCCGGCGAGTGCTCCGGTCCAGGCTGCCTCCCGGCAAGTGCTCCGCTGTTCCGCCGTTGCCCTCACGGCTCCGCTGGTGTCAGGGTAAGGTGCGAGCGCCTGGTGTTCCCCACTGTGCTTGCGGGGGTCAGCCTTTTACTCGCGCCTCCGGGCTCTTGTGTGGCGTCACTGGCGCGCTGCTGCCCCAGCGCCTGCTGGGTAGTGAAGTCCGGTCCCGGCGAGTGCTCCGGTCCAGGCTGTCTCCCGGCAAGTGCTCCGCTGTTCCGCCGTTGCCCTCACGGCTCCGCTGGTGTCAGGGTAAGGTGCGAGCGCCTGGTGTTCCCCACTGTGCTCGCGGGGGTCAGCCTTTTACTCGCGCCTCCGGGCGCTTGTGTGGCGTCACTGGCGCGCTGCTGCCCCAGCGCCTGCTGGGTAGTGAAGTCCGGTCCCGGCGAGTGCTCCGGTCCAGGCTGCCTCCCGGCAAGTGCTCCGCTGTTCCGCCGTTGCCCTCACGGCTCCGCTGGTGTCAGGGTAAGGTGCGAGCGCCTGGTGTTCCCCCACTTCTGATCTATTCCTTTCTTTCGCCTTCATAATGTAATTTAGAAGAGAAAGAACATTCAGCCTTCTGTGAAGTTGAACAGGATTATATGCTGTACACGCGGATAAATCAAACCCAGATTGAGTGTATATTCTTGTACAGCTTCTTCCATTGATAATCCTTTTTAATTGCAGGCATGTGAACATTTTTTATTTTAGGAATTTGGCCGTGCAGCACTTGGAGAAACAAGCACTGGAAATTTTTTAACACAGAGTATAAACTCTGTGAGGGGGCTCTGAGACAACTTCTTCTTGCACTTGTATTTATGTAGTGGTGTACTGATTGTCCCCTCTCCTCTACAAATAATGCATTTTTTATACTTAACTGTGCTACTAAGAACAACACACATACTGTTATAAGTCATACTTTCTAAACTGAACTACCATAATGATCCAAAATTACTTTCCTTGTGTACTATTTTGCATTTTTAGTTCGTACATTGTCTGGAATGCAGACTCAAATCTTCTTGGTTTAATTGACCATGTGATCTTATGCAAGTCAATTAGCTTCATCGCACCTCCTTTGCGTTACTGCAGCATTGTTTAGTTCAAAGTGCAGTTTACAGGACATACTAAAGGGCTGATGGATTATGATGTTCCTAAATGTATATATATTTTTTCAACATAACCTATTTTATTGATTCTCCATTTCGTTCAAGACGACAGAACATGTAACAAGTATCCATTACCTTTATCAACAAAGGGCTGCATCACCCCACAGATTCTTCCAACACCTTCCCCCTCCACAAACCTACTGCACAGTCCAGTTTGGTACAGTTAATGCATTGCTGCAAAAGGACTAGACATCTGCATTCTATGACCAAAATGTCTGAGGAAACAGCTCCAACTGAATACCCCTATATTTGGCCCATTTTCTCCAGATCCTTTTGCGACATGAATCTTCATGGTATTTGAAACAATTGTATGAAATAAACCACGTTGAAGGGAAAAGATTTCTCATAATTGTAAATGTCCTTAATTCTACTTGTTTGATATGCCAACATTTGGCTTTTGAATACCCCTATATTTAGCCCATTTTCTCTAGATCATTTTGCGACATGAATCTTCTTGGTATTTGAAACAATTGTATGAAATAAACCACGTTGAAGGGAAAAGATTTCTCATAATTGTAAATGTCCTTCATTCTACTTGTTTGATATGCCAACATTTGGCTGTTTGAGCCAAGCCGGTTGCCTCACTAGGCTCTGGCTCGACCCACCTGTGATGCACCACAACCCGCCAAACCCCTGCCCTCAAATGCTGACCATGCTGGCAGTGGCATGGCCAGAATGAGTGGTAACCTAAGTGCTGTACTTTAAGTGTAAGTAGGGACCCAAAGAAGAACTCTTACCCCATCTCTGCACAATCAGCTTTGTCAGGTGATATGGTGCCCTTATTTTCTGTTCCATGGACCCTCCGTCCTGTTTGTGAAAAAGTCTGGGAAGATTATGCAAATAATGATGTGCTGATGGGGCCGAAAGTATAGCTAATAGGCACTGAAGAAAGGATTTGCTAATCAGGTATTGGGTTATTAGCACGTTGGTGAAAGACATTTAATGTTCAGATGAAATGATATTTATTGATTGTTTGATGAGCTGATGATTAGCCATAGACTAAGACAGGTGGTGGAAAGATGTGGACAAATATAACAAGCTGGAGAAATTTAGAAAGAGATTGTACTGTTTCTGCCTTTTAAGTGGGAAATATCTCAGCTGGTTTGGATGGGCATTTAGGATATGTGCCTGGATACACCTGAGTTTCTTGTACCATAGAGACTCAGAGACTTGACTTTACTTGACATTGCCTTTCTAGCAGGCCTAGGCGTAGTTTGCGAAGTTTCGATATGCATAACGCCACAAAGTTACAGAAAAACTCTGTGGAGTTCCGCAAGTGGCAGAGTGCAGTGCAAACTGTCATTTGTGCTGATCTTCCTGCGGCTTGGGTAGAAATTCTACCCGAGTGGCAGTTCGCAATCGCCAACTTACCGTTCGCGAGCGCAAGCGGAGAAAAAACGTTGTTGTACTTCGCGGAGCAGAGTTTTCTCAACTCCGTGAGCTCCACAGAGCACGGAGTGCAGAAAACTCGTCAAACTCTGTGAACGGAGTGAACTCATCACCCTACTTTCTAGGTGTTATAGCATATACCAGCAATCCTGCTATGGGTCTCAGTGGTATTTCATGCCACGTTTTCTCTAATATATATGTATAAATCTGTTCTGTAGTTTTGCAGTTATTGAAAGAAAAACAAATTGGTATATAAATAAATATTCTAATCCTATGAGGATCTGACAGTCCACACGCTCAAATCTGATTGGCTGTCAATACTTCAACCAGGAAGTGTTAGCAGCCATCTTGGGACCCAACTTTAGATGAGTCATGCAAAAACAGTTTAAAAACAGAAAAGGGAACATGGTAGGAATACCCTGACCCCTTAAGTTTAGTCTCAGGGTCCACCTGTGACCTTGACAGGGGCAAAAAGCACTTAAATATATATATATTTGTAGCGGGAAAGCAAAGGAACCACAAATCTGTGGCAGTCTCTTGCTTTTGTTTACATTAGATCTCCTAGGTGGGACAGGTCCTAGGGGCATGCAGGACTTTCTTTAAAAAATGAAGGGTGTGCCCTGGCCCCCTTCTTGGGCTTAATTAGGTCCCGGGGACCTATACCTCTACGGGGATTAATTTTAATTATGCTGGGGCTATTTAGACCTCCCCTAGGCCAGGAGTCCACCACCTCCCTGGTGCTAAATACAAAGAAATAGGGGGGCCTCATTGACCCCACCCACCCTCGGTTGCCACCAACTCCCTAGGGATAAGTTGAATATGGAGCAGGGACCCCCTCCCGGCTCACAGCTCCCGCCACGTGGAAACAAACACTCCGCTTCCAGCAGGTGGGAGGTCTCAGAGTGCTCCCACCAGCTGGAAGTGTAGGTTTCATCTCTTTCTCTGCCCGCAGACATGCAGGCCAGGAATGAGATGAAACAATGCTTCTGCAATGGAGGGCACTGCCTTTCCAGCAGCTTCAACCATGCAGCAGCAATGTCGGGCCCCGCAGGAGCCGGGGAGCTGGCAGAGACCACGGGGGCCTTGAGACTCTCTCTCACACTCCAGGGAAAAAAAGAGCAAATAAGGCAAAATAAAGGTCACAAACAAGCAGACAGAAGCAAAATATTGGTGAGAAACTGGCAAACAAAGGCAGAATAAAGATGAGAAACAAGCAGAAAGAGGCAGAATGAAGGTCAACAATAAGCAGAAAGAGGCAGAATAAAGATCAGATTTATATCTGGCACTTAGTGGCTTTGATAGTGAGGCCTGCCTTTTGCAGGGCATCCAGAACATTTCTGAGGTGAACCAGGTGATCTTTCCAGGTGTAGCTAAAGACAGCTATATCATCTAGATAGGCTGCACTATAAGATCCAGACCCTGTTAAGACTTTGTTCACTTTCCTCTGAAATGTGGCAGGTGCATTCTTCAGACCAAAATTCATAATGCCCAATAGGGGTTGAGAATGCTGTTTCTGGCTTGGTATCCTCAGCTAGTCTGATTTTCCAATAGCCAGCTGTCAGGTCAAATTTATTCAGAAACTTGGCTGAAGCCAAGGTATCTATGAGTTCATCTGCCCTGGGAATTGGAAGAGCATCAGTGCCAGTGACTGCATTGAGACCTCCGTAGTCCATGCAACACCTCATCTCTCTTCTTCCCCCTCTGTGTGAGGTTTTGGCACAAGGACTAGCCCAAGGGCTATTTGAAGGCTATCTGAAGGCTCAATGACACCCAATTCCAGCATCTTTGGACCTCTGTTCCGCAGCAATCCCAGAAATGGTCAGGCTGTCTGTAGACAGGCAGACTGTTACTTGTATCCCCTTCATGGATACACCAGGTGGTTTGACTGGGTGTCAGGGAGAACATATGTCTGACTGTTGAAGGACATGCTTACAATCAGTTTGCTGCTGGTGAGTGAGGCTGCCTCCCAAGGCTATGCCATCTACTGACCCATCAACAGGGTTCTGAGAGAGGAGATCGGGGAGAGGGTCACTCTCTTCCTCCAGTCCCTCATCAGTTGCCATGAGCAAACCCATGTCAAAAGGTTTCAGGCGGTTCACGTGAAGTACCCTATGGGGATTTCTTGGAGTACCTAGGTCCACCAAGTAGGTGACCTCACCCTTTTGTTGAAGTATGGTGTGGGGTGCACTCCACCTATCTTGGAGAGGTGCTGGGGCCACATGCTCCAACATCCACATTTTTTGACCCTTGGCAACTGCAAACAATGTGAAAAACGAAGAAGGTACAGTGTCGTGACCAACAAGGTCCAGGTAACACACCATAAGCAGAGGCGTCAAGGCAGGCCCCGAGTATTTGGCAGAGTCCAAAGAATTCTAAGGTGACCCTCAACAGAATCCACAGGCTGGAGGCACTGGAGTTGCAAGGGTTCCTCAACCATCTCACCAAAGAAGTAAGCCCACAGTTCAAGTGATGTGGTGGAGATAAAGATCTTGGTCACTGGAGATGCTTGAGGTGGGGACAACTTGGAGCCTGAAGATCTTGATGGAAGGAAGCCAACAAGCCTTTGCAACGGGAAGTCAACGAGGTGCACAGGGGTTCGGTTCCTGCAGCTGTATGAGGGAGACTGACCTAAGACTTGGTGAGAGGACAGAGCAGGCCTCGAGGGAACCACCACCTATGGTGCTGAGCCTTTCCGAGTCTGTGGGAACCCAGGAAAGCAAGCCGATCATCTTAGATGTGGTGCCTTCAGGTGAAGGGAAGTGACTCCTTTACTTCAAGGGAGATTCCTTCTGGTGTCTTCGATGCCCACAGGCCTAGGAAAGTTTCCTGTATGAAGCACAGGCACGGACGTGGCAGCATACGTGCAGGGCGAAGGCATCAGGAGCAGCAGGAGCCTTACCAGTTGCAACCTTGATGCCCAGAGCGAAATCCAGCCTAAGTCCAGAGTGTCCAGACGGTCAAAGTTCAAGTGGTATCTGAAATGAATCATGTTCCACAACGAGTCTAGGGACCCACCCTCAGGTAAGCCCTCAAGGATCCTAAGGAAAGGACTGGGACGATTCAGGATTTACTCCCAGGGGAGGGATTGGACAATGGGGAGGATACTCCCATATCCTTTTTCCAGTTTCGCCAACGGCTCCCTGAGCTGCTTTGAACTGTCCGGGTCTAGAAGACTGGTACCGGGACTCGTGAATTAGAAAATAGTTTTAAAAAACCTTAGGCATTCACAAAAAAAAACAAAGGTTGTAGGGATGTTAAAGATATCCACAGATGCACTCATACACCCACTCACACTCCTATACAACCTCTCATACACCCACTCACATGCCCCCATAACCACTCACTTACCCATTCACAGACCCATACAAGTACTCACACAACCAATCACTCATCCGTAGATACACTCACTGACCCACTCACTCACTCACTCACTCACTCACTCACTCACTCACTCACTCACTCACTCACTCACTCACTCACTCACTCACTCACTCACTCACTCATACAGCCACTCACACAACCACTCACCCACTCATACAACTACTCATACAACCAGCCACTTACCCATACAGCCACCCACACACCCACTCACTGACCCATACAGTTTTTTAACACAGCCACCCACTCACCCATACAAGCACTCATACAACCACTTATATACTAATGCACACATCCATGCGAGCACCATCACATCCACTAACTCCCCCATACAGCCATTCACACCAACACACTTTTTAATATAGCCACTCACACACCAACTCACATAACCAAACAGCCACTCAAACAGCCACTCACTAACCCATCCACTCACATAATATATGTTAGAAGTAGTATCACTCATTAGTAGTGCACCTAAAATACTTAATCTAAGTTTTGTACTAAGTTAGTATAAATCTTTCAAATCTTTAACTCTCATAAAATCTTAGAAAACATCATGTAATTAAATATGTTTTAGTGATGTCCCTGGCCATGTATAGTTAACTATAACTGCTGAATTTCACTGGTTTTGTACAAGTGAAATCTGAGCCTAACTATAACATTCCAGTAACCTTTATATTTTTCAGTAAAAACATATATATATAACAATGACATAGATATGCAAATATTTTTCTCCATCCACAAGGAGATAAACCATTAAAGCGGTCCTGCCGAAGCATGAAAGGCAGCAATACTGTGGAGATGGTCCCCTGCCTTTGAGTAACTTCTGATGAATTCAACTCTGGTGTTTAAATAGCCTATCAATCAACAGTTTCCCACACTTTCAATGGTGGGGCTGGGAGTTTAGCAGTTCATGACAATTGATCATTGAAGGAGGTTCTCCTGTGTCACCAAGGTCTAAATGACCTTTTAAATATGATTATGTCACAAGTTCCAGGTGCCGGTATATCTTCTAATATACAGCAAACATTACTCTGTTGAAGTGCTACACCCACAAATTAACATGACATGTCAAATGGCTGAACATGGCACAGGAGTCCTGAAAAAAGACCAAATCAATTGGATTGATTTTATTGAGCCATACTACATTCCAAAAAACCAAATGATGGTTTAAATAGTCAAGTATTATTGATCTGCAGGCGGTTCCTTGATTGCTGTGTAGATTTCCCTTATTGTGACACCAGTACTGCAAGCACAACTGCCACGGAAGGCTATAGGTAGCTGAAGGAGAAGATATAATTATTATTGTAGTTGCCTACATTGTTCCTGCATGATTTAGCTAGCATTAGGGTTTTGTATTCTATGTTTATGTGCAGCACATGTACTCTTCCCCTAAAACATGTACAGTGCATTGTTTCTTTAAACCAAATTGGCCCTCAAAATGTTCTGTAAATTTGAGCAAGATTGTGCAAGAAATGCATCTCTCTAAATGTATGCTAGTTACACTGTATATTTACACCACCCATATATATGACCAACATGTATGGCTTCATAGAGCAACACAGTCCTCTGGCTGTAACTGCAAGTGTAAAAGCACTACAGCAACACATGGCAAGGAAAAGTGCCAGTATCATGTATGATGTGATATATTTTTATATAGTGTGCAAATGCATAAAGGTGTCTTGGCGCTGGCTACTGTCAGTAGAGCACAGTACAAGACTAGCACATTATTGATTGGAAAACAACCTCGCTTTTAGTGCCTTCCTGAAATGTAGCAGGTTAGTCTGAGATTTTATATCTAAATGAAGGCTGTGTCAAAGTTTAGTAGTGCATCAGATAACCCCCCACCCTACCAAAGATGACAGTTTAAACCATCACATTTTTAGTAAAAGTAGATCCTGTTGAGAGTGTACCACTTGAAGTTATGCTTCAAGCATTCGAGGCCAACCTTGTGAAGAGACTTATGGGCAATACAAATGACATAAAAGAGAATCATTTCCCTGATCAGTAACCAGTGAAGCTAAGACAGTGCCTGGAAGACAGACTGGAACTTGAGGAGACTGGAATCCAACTTTAGCTGGCTGATGAACCCTCATTAGGATGAAACCAGTTCTGGATTGTTGTTCAGGGAGGACCTGGCCTGGCAGTTTGTGCTGGACTGTTTCTATTGAATCAGGGTTGTGACTGATTTACATATGGCTAGGTCCAAACTGAGGTGGCATGGTTTGTAAAATAATGATGGACTGGAATCTGGCCCCAAGCAATTATCAAGTGCAGAGATTAATTTAAGCATTCCATCCATATGTGTTTTGTATATGTTAGTGTGTCATTCTAAGTGGGATAGGTATGCCCAAATGTGGGTTCCATGCACACTTTCAGTGGAACCAATCTATGCCGGCCTGATGAACCCTATTTAGGGAGAAACAGGTCCTGGATTGCTAGTATTGTGGTTCAAAGAGGTCCTGGCCTAGCAGTTCTGGGCCAACTGTTCTGATCGAAGCAGGGTTGAGAATTATTTGCATATGACTAGGTCCAAACTGAAGTGGCAAGGTGTGCAAAATGACGAAGAGCTGGGATGCAGCTCTGTGTCTATAATATTGATTCATGCATTCTATTCTTTCATTTTTTTGTATACTTTTAGAAAGTTGGCATTTTCTTATCCCAGCCATCTGTGTCTTCTGCCAGTGTCTTGGGCCACAAGACTGTGAATGGCTTTGCTGTTGTGGTTGATGTATTACTTTCAGACCGTGACACAAAGGGAGCTTAGGTGAGGACAGAATGGGCCATCTGGACAGGATGAGTGGGAAGGGAGTGTTCCCAGCCACTCTTAAACTTTAAAGTGCTTTGCTTACAACACACTGAAAGGAACCTTACACTAGCGCCCACCCTGCCTTTTGTAACCCCAGACAGTTTGGAAGAAATGTTCAGAACAAGTGTTGGGGGTAAGTCAGGGGATCTCCATGAGGTCCTCCCCCCCCCCACACCCACCGCCCCCTGGTCCTGGACACTTGGCTGGCATCAGTGTAAGCTCCTCCAAGGAGAAAATGTGAAAATCCTGAAGTTTGTGCATCTCACAATAGTGAACGGGCCTGTTCATGCCAAAAGTCTGCCTCCATGATAACTGCCAATGCAAAGCTCCGATGAGACCTACTCGTTGTATCAATAGAAACCTTCAGCGACAACCCGCAACGCAAGACCTACACTTCATGCTAAAGAAATGACGACCATTAATGAAAAGCTCCAGCAACAGCAGGATCTTCATGCAACAGCAGTGACTGTCCTCAACGTTCAACCTGCTCACCGTGCCGTATGCCTCCTCCTTGCGGGCTCCTCCAATGCAAATGGAACTATTCACGCTGTCATTGAGAAGGTGACTCTTCAACTGAACAAACACAGTCCCTGTATCCGACCCACACTCCATTAATGGTTGCCCAGAACTTTTCCGCCATCTAGCACAACCAGATAACCTTGAGTGGTGCTTTGTGTTTTTATACACTGTTATTTTCATTTAATTTTAAAAATTAAATATCTCCTGTTATGTTTATTTGAAGTTTGTCAATCTGGTACAATTTTATTTTCCGAAATGTACTAAATTTTTCTAAAGTGATTTTGGGAGTTTTCTTGTGTTGTGTTTTAACTTTAATCCATTGGTGTGCTGCGCAACTACTTTACACATTGCCTCTAAAATGAATCTGACTGCGTATGTGCCAAGCTACGAGAGGCTTGAGCTCAGGTTAATTTAATGAAGTTTGACACCCTGACAAGGATTATGGTTGTTGCCTCAGTGGGGCTTCCACCCCTTAACCAATAATCTAATTTCTATCATGGGTGTGGTGACGGATGTGGGATCCAGTACTTGTATCTGTGCAGTGCCACTCAGTGATTTGTGCAAAATTAAAAATCCCTAGAATAATTTGACCCCAGAATTGACTCTTTTTAAAATATTCCTTTTTCAAATGTAGTTCCTGCCTCGTAATTCTCCATCTATGATTCTAACTTGTTAAGATGTTGTTGTATCTTGGCAATTTTGAAGGCTGCTGTATGGCAGTTCTCAAAAAGTAGTTATAAACCTTCCTTACCCTTATTCCTGATGATTGAAAGGACATTTTATTGGCACCTAAGGTTATTTGCTTAGTTTTGTAAAGTTCTCCAGATTTTGCCTTTTTGCTTGAACCTTCTAGTAAAACATTCTTTCCTTTTTCTGGTACCTGATTAGGTCTTCCCAAGTACCCAAGGAACTCTGTCAGTCAGTTTGTGTTTTAGGGAGAAGTGACAAGATTTCATTTGTACCAGAGTATGTGTCTGTGAATCTAGAGCCTGATTTAGGGATGGAGTACCCTGTCCACTAAACTTTCGATACACTAGCCCTATTGCAAGCCAGGTGGAACGTAAGCTCTCAGTCGGGACAACCTCCGTCAGCTCCTTTGATCAAAATGTACTCCAGACAGTAGGAGGATTGTTTTCTTACCTTACGCGACAGCCACAGCGGGCTTCATTGTTCCTGGCTGCATGGCCCACAGCTGCTTCTGCCTCCATTGACGAAGGGCTCGCGGCTGCTCCTGCCTTCCATGCCACACAGCGCATTGCAGTTTCTGTCTTCTCGTTCATTTGGGTCATGACGATCTGATGTAGTGTGTTTTTGGTGGTGGTATAGACTTGATGGCATCTTCCACCACTGCAACCTTGGATTGGGCACTATTCAGGTGCCGGAGGGCTCATTCCAGCAAGCGAGTTCCCAACATACACCGAATGCATTACTTCAAAATATTTGAATGGTTTGTTGAACATATCCAGATTACATATTGATTTCATGTTATAGAACCCTAAATTAAAAATGACATTATTTTTTTTCCTTTTAATCCCAATCTAAGATGGTAACATATTTACTTACAGAGGTCACATCCTGTTTTTCACTATAAAGGTAGACTGTTTTGAGGCCAGTTGTGTTGCAATTGTTTATTGCTCCTACTCGATTTGATTTCTATAGTCTCTAGTTCTCCTTGCCTTCTACTTGCTGCCTTCACCTGAACTCTGATTCCAGCCTGGACTAGCTTGAATATTTTTCTAGTACTCCAGTTTTTTCCTTTCTTGTTGCATTATATCCTGAAAATTCTTTTAGTCCAGGTTGTCATTCTGGCATCTGAGCTTGCCTCTGGTGATACCTTACCTTTACGCTAAAATGCTTTAACCTAAAGCCATTTAGAGAAAGTGATTACCAGAAAGAACTTTGCTGATTTACAGAAAGCATAAGATGAAAGTGAGACTGAGAGAATGTTTTTGAAACACCATGTATACTGTGCTATGTATTGATTGATTAATATAATGCAAAATATATGAATGTATATTTTTAACTCTGCCTGGCATTTTTGATTGTATTTATAAGTGAAATTACTGAGTCGCTCTGTCAGTGTATCCCATGTTAACACTGAAGCCCTTATTCGGACCTGGGGGTTAATTCTCTTTTCTTGTGCAAATAGTAGCTGGCACAGGGATTGGAATGTCCAGCTGTGCGATGATTAGCACTTCCCTACTTTTTTCTCTTGACAGATTTTGGCAGATCAAAACAGCTGAAATGTATTCGAGGAAAATGGCCTTGAAAAATGGAAAATATGGGGATTTATTCTACATGTTATGCCTCTTTTCCGAGCCACAAAACGTGGAATAGGAGGTTTTTACAATCCCTGGTAAATACTCCATCCTGTAATAATGGTATTTATTGGGCATGGTAAATAGTTAAAAGACAAATAGCAATGTTTATTTTTATTTTATTAATATATACTATTTTGACAATTTTATGAAAATATTTCTGATTGGTTCCTGGTGGGGATTTGTTCATTTTAACATTGATTTTGTTTTCAGTTGAAGTACATCCTGTAACCGTTGTAACAGGTATATGTTTATTAATTTCAGATTTCACAATGTAAATTGATATACCTTTCAGACTATTTGAAAAACTCTTTTTTCCCAGCTTATTGATGCCTATATAATAATAATAATAATAATAATAATAATAATAATAATAATAATAATAATAATAATAATAATAATAATAATAATAAAAATAATAATAATCATACTGATGCTTGTAAAGCGTGAACAGCTACCTCTCGAGGAGGTGTCCCGGCGCTGAAATAGTACTTCAGCAGTAAGCAAGAGCCATGAAGAGATTCTTAGGTTTTCTGCATAAAGAGCCAAGTCTTTAGGAGCTTCTTAAAGCTAGCTTCTGTCGTAGCAGATTGGATGGCAAAGGGCAAGGCGTTCCAGAGTTTTGCCGTGCCAGCAGAGAAAGACCTGCCCCCAAGTCTAGCTTTTCTAACTCGTGGGACGATTAACTGAAGCAGAGAGTTAGATTGCAGGTGTCGCTCCTGATGGTAACGAGGAAGTCTGAGTTTTAAATAGTTAGGACAGGTCCCTTTTAGTGCTCTGAACGCCAGGGTGAGCACTTTGAATTTTATTCTGCTCTCCACTGGGAGCCAATGTAGTTCGTGCAGATGCGGAGAGACATGATGTCTGAAGGGAATATGCTTTATCAGTCTCGCAGCCGCATTCTGCACGATCTGCAGGCGTTGTACCTGATATTTAGGCCGACCAAGGTAGAGGCCGTTTGAGTAGTCTAGTCTGGATGTGACTGTCGCATGAACTACCATTTTGCAACACTCAACTGGTAGAAAAGAAAGAAATTTTCGGAGGTTTCTGAGTTTGTGCAGACATTCGGTGGTAACCTGCTGTATGTGAGAGGAAAAAGAGAGATTCTCGTCCCATCTTACTCCCAAATTCTTTGCATAGGTTCCGGGGGATGGTGCTGGACCCATTTCAGGAGGCCACCACAGGTCGGGGGGGGGATGTGTATTTTTTCCAAAAAATAGCACCTCCGTTTTGCTAGCATTCATCCAGCTAGCCACATCTCAAAGACAGCCCCTAATTTTACTAAAAGCTGCCTCCGACACCTCCGCATAGGGGAAGACTAACTGCGTATCATCTGCATACAAAATCGCCTTGACCCCCCATTTGGCAATCAAAGTAAAAAGTGGGGCTAAATAGACATTAAAAAGCAGCGGGCTGAGTGCCGACCCCTGAGGGACAACACACCAGAGGCGTTTTGGCTTAGAGGAGAAGGTGCCCAACGCCACTTTCTGGGACCGATCTGTGAGATAGGAGTGGAGCCAGCTCAGTGCCTTGTCTTCCAGGCCTATGTCCTTCAACCGTAGCAACAATCTGCCATGATCCACCGTATCAAATGCGGCTGATAGATCCAGGAGCACCAGCATAGCTGATGCTCCTGAATCTAAGGACCACCTGATCAACTCAGCAACCTCAATGAGGGCCGTCTCGGTGCTAAAACCGGCCCTAAAACCTGACTGTGTTTCGTGTAAGGCTCCTTTTTCCTCGATGAAGGTGTTCAGCTGACGTTGGATCAGCTTTTCGAGCATTTTTCCTGGGGCTGCTAGTAGGGAAATGGGGCGAAGATTGCTCAGGTCGTCCAACGCACTATTAGGCTTTTTTTTCAAAGGGAGAAGTGTGGCATGTTTCCAGCAATCAGGGAACGTGCCGGTTTCGATGGACGTATTCCATATATGTAGGAGTGGTACTACAATTGCGTCCGACATCATTTTCCAAAGCTTAGGTGGACAGGGGTCATCAGGGGCCCCTGATTTGCATTTTTGTATTTTTCTCTGTGCCTCAGCGAGGGTGATAGGATAAAATTGATTTAAGGAAGAGGAGGGCGGCTCAGTATTTTCCGAGTCCGCCATAACTGTAGGCTCGGGGTCCGTGAAGGTATCATAGACTTTAATTATTTTTGTATCGAAACAATCCGAGATGTTTTCACAGAGTCTCACCGACGGGATAATTTCAGTCTCGATAGCCCTTGGTTTAAAAAAAGATTGAACAATCTTAAAAACTTCTTTGCTTGATTGCTCTGCCTGCTGGATGGAGGTCGCACAGAATAATTTTTTGGCTTTTTTTATGGATAGGTGAAGACCGTGAAGGGCTTTTTTATAGCAGGTTTTTGCTGATTCACAGTAGTTTGCCCGCCAGAGGCGCTCCAGCTTTTTGCAATAGCTTTTTTCGGCCATCAGCTCGGGGGAGAACCAAGGGGCGGAAGGGGATTCTCTGCGTGACGGGGCAATTTTAGCAGGAGCAATGGATTCCACTGAGTTGCCTATCCAGCGATTCAGTGTCACTGCATCAGAGTGTACATCTGAAGTCAGAGGTGGGGGGTCAGCTGCAAGATCAGGACATAGGGTGTCAGCTGATATGTTATTCCATTTTCTCCGCACATAGGAGCGTTTCCCTATTATCTGACATTGGGATGGGAATGAAATTGAAAATGGAATTAAAAAGTGATCCGTCCATAACAATGGCAACGGAAGTTTAGCTGTAGTATCCAGTATGTTGGAAAAGATAGGTCCAGCATGTGGCCTGCCCGGTGCGTTGGACCAGAAATGACTTGAGTTAGATTGGCGGCTTGCAGCGTTGTGATAAGTTGAGTGGCCTGGGGGCAGTCGGGCTTATCGACATGGATATTAAAATCACCAACTACAATGTAATGCGGGTGGGCTATAGAGCTTTGGACTATGAAGTCCATGAGTTCACATGTGGATATCGAGGGGCAATCCGGGGGTCTATAAAAGATTAGGCCTGTTAAAGACAGTTGGGGGTTAATTTGAAGGCAGAAGTGTAGCCCCTCTATACCGGGAATGTTGGTAGGTGTAGAGGACGCCAATGTGTATTTATCTTTATAGATAATAGCCACTCCGCCGCCCCTTCTGTCCTCCTTTCTATTTGAGATGCTTATTTTAAAGCCCGGCGGGACAGCCAAAGAAATGGAGGCCATATTGTCTTCATTAAGCCATGTCTCTGTGAGAAATAAGGCGTCCCACTCAGAATCGGCTATTAGCAGACAGATATCATCAACATGCTTGGGGAGGGATCTACAGTTCAGTAATCCAGCCCTAAAGAGAGTGGTAGAGGTGCTAGCTGTCAGTCGGCTTACTGTTTTGGAATATGCGTTCATTTGAGGTGAAACATCACCAAGTGATTTGCAGCAGAGCAAGCATGAAGGGGGTAGATCAAGGTTCGCCAGGTTGAGCCTAGACGCCTGACATGGAGTGGCTGCGTTCAGCGCCAATAGTTCCGCGCTGGTCCAAACTATCCTTTTTGTGTGCAGCCGTTCACTGGCAGCATGGTTGGCGCTGGGCGCGGTCCGGTCGCGGACGGGCGCAAACGGGCTTGCCTTAGGCGCGCAAACGGCGTGCCCGCTGCGCTCGTCCGCTGCGCTTCCGGGGGATGCACATGTTTATAATGTGTAGTGGGCGTGGCCTGAGGATGGTGGGCGTGGGCGCAGTCTTCCACTCTACCGGCTGCAAGTGTGGCCAGATTCCCTCGTGAGCGCTAAGATCCGCTCCACGGGAAGTGCACGTGGGAGAGTGACAAGTAAGTTTAAAATACAAAGTATTACACAACAAAGTTTAAAAACCTCGGCAATTTCTCCCGGCTTTCCGCCTCAGGAGTACTCTGCTTGCGCTCGCAGTTCAGCGCGCTTTAAAAGCTGGGTGTAGGGGGCGTGGCCTGAGGGTGGTGGGCGTGGGCGCAGTCTTCCACTCTATCGGCGGCAAGTGTGGCCAGATTCCCTCGTGAGCGCTAAGATTCGCTCCACGGGAAGTGCACGCGGGAGAGTGACAAGTAAGTTTAAAATACAAAGTATTACACAACAAAGTTTAAAAACCTCGGCAATTTCTCCCGGCTTTCCGCCTCAGGAGCTAACGGTATACTCCTATTAAATCTGGAATTGGGTAGTCTTAATGTATTTGAACTACTATAGTCAATGTTGGTTATCAATGATACATAATTTTGGTTAAAAAACAATCTTAATGTATTTAAACATTCATGCATCCATCATCCATCCCTTCCAGTTATTCACCTAACTGCTTACATAGATATATAAAGAATTATCATGCACATTAAATCCACTTGCATACAAAATACTCAACACTATAACGATACAGTGCTCATGTCAAAATCCCAAACATACCAAAGAAATCATTTAACATAAGATGAGTATGGGCGGGGCAAACCTTTCAACAGCTAGGTCTGTTTTTCTTTGCTTGTTTCAAAAATCTCTTTTTATTTTATTGACATCACCTCCAAGCATCCCGCTTATTGCAGCTATGTTTGAATTGAAACCATCCACTGTAGGGACATAACCAAAATACAAGGAAAACAAGCATTTTTAGATTGATTTTCAGTCTGCTGTATAATACACCCAGCCAACCAAATAATAATGAAGTCTTTTAAATTCAATTCAAAATGTTCAGCAGTAATGGCAGTGGATTCCCCCATCACTGAAAGGCTGACAAATAGAATCTATCCAAACTGCTTGGCTTTTTTTAATTGAACAGAAACAATAGAGTAATTCATTACATCATAAGCAATAAAAATTGAATATTAATATTATTTTGATACTACAAAATAAGTAGGCTTCACAAGAAAAGGATAAAGGAATTCCATAGACATAGACATCAGGGATCATTTATATCTCAAATAGATTTTTCTCTGGTCTTCCTTAAAAAAAGAATAAAGTGCAATGTACTTACAGTACATTTATGTAGCATTTTACAACCTTACAGAAAAAGGATGACTTTGAACAGCTGTATCCCTCCCTATTTTTGATAATAGTACAGTATAGGGAAATCCTTAAAAAGTGCAAATATAGATACAGCCATTCAAGGACAATAAAGTGATTCTCTTTATTACTATTACTATTACTATGTTTCTTATATAGCGCCTGAATCGACCCCCGAAGGGGTATCTCCGCGCTTGCCTTGTGAACCCGTCCTGGCTTTTCCCTGTGAGATAGCCCCTGCAGGGCATCCCCAAGGTGAAAGCCAGGCATCCCGCTGCGGGGGGGCCGTTGTGGAGATTAAGCAAGCTTAATGCCCAGAGTTGCAGAGTGTGAACCCATGATTAGGTCAGGCACCGAAGCGAGAATTATCGAGTCCATGGACATTTGAGCTCAAGACCCTGCCGCGTCGGGAATTGAACCCTGGTCCCGGGTCTGACCTCTGCTTCAGGGTCTGCCTGCTCTAACCAGTGAGCCACACTTCTCCACTTACTCAAGCTATCCATGATTAACAACTTTTCAACAGTCGAACACAAACTCTAATATAGAAGCTCTAATTGACACATTGAGTTATTCCATATTCCTCCAAACCCTCTTTTAATTGCGCCTACCCTTTTTGCATAGGCCTCTTCAAATTTCCCTGTAAAAATCAATTTCCTTTGCCATTCTAACTAATGTGGCAACTCAACTTGTTTTCCAATTCTGCAGAATCAATGATCGTGACACTAAGCGGTCATTGAAATAAAAGCTTCCTTGCCTTTCATGTTTGGAGAGATTTGCCTCTGTTTTGAGATGCTAAAAATTGCCACTGCATCCTCCAGGTGGACTTAACTCTGTAAGAGTGCCAAATATTTTTTACCAAAATTGTGCCAGCAATGGACAGGTGAAAGAAGTATGAAGCCAATATCCAACACCTAATTGTTGACATCGAAAACGTCTATCTTCCAATTCTGGATAGATTCTGTGGAGGGCTTTAGGAGTGTAATATGCCATCAATCGTGAAAAAAAGACATTCACATAGAATTAGCTGCCCTTAATGCTTTACTGCCAAGTTGCAAGATCGTCTGCTCCTCGACCTCCAAAATAGAGCATTGCGTTGTTGCAGTAATTTTGTCCCAAACCTTTTTATTAGGTGGTTTTCACCTTGATTCTGAAGAAATCCATACTAATTGCACACCCCCCTCAGCCTTGCTTTAAAAATAGTGGCCGCTATTGATGAAGGGCTGGCGCGGAATATAAGACAATATTTTTTCACTGGGTAGATTATTTGTAGGACTTCACCCAAAAGTAGCGTACTATGGTCCCCACACCTAGCTAGAATTAACTGCCAGGTGATACATCTCTCTCCCAGCAAAAAATGGCCCAGTTCGTTGAAGCCATTTGCATTCCCAAACCTTAAATGACTAGACTGGATATGTAGACCTAAAACTTAGCAGTCTTTTAACTGAAAATATTCATAACCAGCTGCCAATCCATTAATGGAATAGAATTACTGGAGTCCTGAACGAAGATCTGGCAAAGTCTTATACCTAGTTTTTGGGGGGAGTTTGGCTTTCTTTTTGGAGACCAGAAGCTGTGATCCCACCTCCGTGACCATTCTAAGAAGAAAAGAAAGACCCCTTAGAATCAGATAGATAAACCAAAAAGTCTAAAAGAGAGGCTTCGTAATATATACTCAACTGGGGCAATGCAAGTCCCCCCTGATTTATTCCTGATTGTAGTACTGGAAATTTTACTCTGGGTACCTTTTTATTCAAAAGAGTACATCAAGCTCTTTAAAATATGCTTTGTTGATTTTTATCGGGACATTCATGAATAAAAAAATTAATAATGCCTAGATTGACCGCTTAATACGGGCGACTTGGCCGATAAGACTAAGAGGGAAAAGGGATCATCTATCCAGTAAATCTCGAATTTTTCCTAACATTATCTCAAAGTTCAGCTTGAAGAGGTCAATGAATTTACTAGGCTAATAGGTCTGTATTAGTTAATGTCCCGGGGATTCTTCCCCCTTTTAACATCGATCGAAATGTTATATTTAGTCGCATATAGCTTCTTATAATGGGAAATGAAGATTTCCACAATCTCTCCCTTTTCCGAAGCCAGAACCCCTGATCCGGGTTCCAGAAATTCAGTAATTAAAGCAACTTCCTGCTTCACCCTAGATGACCAAGCCAAAAATCTGCCCACCATCTGGCTTTCTTCATAGACTCGTTGAAATGTCTAGGGAGCTATTTATCGCTTCAAGATCAAAGAATTCCTTTAGCTCTTTTTTAGTGGGAGACAGCCACAGATCCACTGCTGTTTGCTCGGTTGGTGAACTAGCCCTCATCTGAACTTGGTGTCAACCGCGAGTTGAAGTTCGGAAATATGTACCCTGCACATTTTAGATTGAGCAGCCATTAAGGCAATCATCTGCCCACGAATAGATGCCTCAAAGGTACCCTGAACAAAAAAAGTGTTGCAGTGCCCTTATTAATCTGAAAACACTCTTTGACTCATTTTTTTTATGTTTATCAACCATTCCTGATTAGAGAGAAGGAAACAATCCATCTGCCACCAGGATTTTTCCCCTCACCTTGGGTCTAATTCTATCTTGACACTAATGGCTAAATGGTCTGCAAAAAGAGTTTGTCCATATTTGAGAATCAGGACCCCTAAAAGAACGAGAAATAAGGAAGTAGTCTATATGCAAAGCAGAATTAAATTGTCAAGAATATTAAGTATATTGTGACATTTCCAAATGGCCTCTGCACCATAGATCTATCAGTTGATAGTCTTGGATCATGACATCTAATATCTTTTTAGTAATCAGCTTCAGCTGTTTTTTTTTGTTTTATTCGAGGTATCCCTAGCTAAACCCTGAATTAAGTTATAATCCCCCTTACTACTATTGTACCTGTCGCTCTTCTAATCAGTTACAAAAAAGCCCCACCTAGTCCTCCAACATCAATAGGTTGATTATATGGGACATCAGGGTTCTATTAAACTTTATAAATACCCTTACTGCAATTTGCACATTCTGTCCCAAGGTCACAATGTTTAAACCAAAGAAAGGTTGCACAGGTCACCCCACACAGTACACAAATGAAAAGTGTGAGAAAACAGAGAGAGTACCTCACGGACGTAACACCCGAGGGGGTTCCCGACTAGTGATTGCCGGTATACCCACTTTTCATCATAGGCAGCTCTCTCTGTATGTGAAGAACAAAACACAGCATAGTATGACAGTGTAATAAGTAAGAATAGAAAAAGCAAAACAAACAGTGTACATAAATAAGTACTCCTGTGTATATTAGTGTATAAACATACACCAAAAAACCCCACCAAAAAATGAAAAATAAAATTATATAAAATCAGAGAAGTTGTGCTGGCTGTATGAACTTTATTCCGTGCTGCAAAACTTCTCATTAAAAATGGTTAAATGTTTACCATTATACACGATTTGGAAATGGACCGACATGTTTCATTGCTCCTGTGTGAGCAAATTCTTCAGGGCGAAATATGGGGTCACTATTCTCAGTCTTCACTTAGTTGAAGCACCTTGAGCCTGCCAAGTCTTTACATACCAGCAGGCGTCTGGACTTTGTGTCAAATGATCACATGTCCGCAACCGGCTCGACCAATCTCGAGCCAATTCAAGCCGCGTTCCTCCGGCGCTTCCGACGATCCTCCCTTCTAAGCAGATCATTGATTTTGATATTAAGTTTTGGATCGTCTAATATCGGGGCATAGTAATTCAGAAGATTACATATATGTCCATTTACCGAAACTATGATCCAAATCCATCTGCCAATGGGGGTCCCTCTGGACCTCTATATTGTCCCAACCTAATCCGTGTCCAAAATAAATTGCAAAACCCCTCAGGGTCAACCCTGCAGAAATATGCCTTATGTAGTATTTAGGAATAAACAACTTCGGAAAATTCACATTTAAATGAATTTCTTGAAAAAACAAAATTGGGAGTGAAAAGGAAGTAAGCCATCTAAGCAAGGACCCATGCTTTTTAGGTCGAGCAGACCTACTCTCAATGCGTGAGCATTGAGAGTGTCTGCTTCAGACCTTTTGTGGCCCGTATTTAGGAATGTGGACAGCTACCAGACGCGCGCTTTGACGAGGTCAGATTTCACCTCGGGAGCGAGCGTCTGGTAGCTGCGCATGCGCGAATCAAATCCCTTGCTCACACACACACACAGGCAGCCCCCACCCCTCTGCATGCACGCACACACACACACACACAGGCGCGCGCATGCACACGCAGGCATACGACACACATACAGGCACACACTATCCCCTACCTCGCATTCTCTCTCAATCACACAGTCACGCATGCGCACACACATTCCCTCGCGCACACACGCGCGCACACACTCCCCCTCCCCCTCACCCACCCCTCCCAGGCATACACACAGGCACGCACACACTTCAATTCAGCCCTGGGCCCCACTCACCGACTGCGCTCTTCCGGCGGGCTCCTCTCGCGCTCCGCTCCTCACGGCGCGGCGCGTCTAGTCTCCTCTTCACAATCGGGGCTCCCTCAGGTCCGAGGAGCCCCGCAACAGGCGCCACACTCCTCCTTCTCCCCGGCCCCCTGCTGGGGACCCGGGCTGATTCGGACCGGCAGGGCGCACCATGCGCGGCAGCTCGCGGACCTCGGGAGGCGGGACTTCCGGTCGGCCGCGACCGGATTGGCCAGCCGGCTAAGAGCTTCCGGGTCGCCGCGGGCAGCGCGGCAGCATCCTACAACATGAACTTGTTATTTTTGCGGTGGAATGTTTGTCATTGTTGTAGGTTGTGTTGGTGTCCATGGGGGTGGCGTAGAGGCCCCTCCACATGTTCAGCCATCTATTGCAAAAAGTGACTGCCGAATGACACAACTATCATTTACAGTCCGAATAAAATATACCTCTATTTGCTTGAAAAAAAAATCTGCCTCCTTAAATGAATTTCAGTCGCCGTCTTTCATAGTTATTGAAGCTAGTGGCAGACAGCTAGACACAAGGGTAGAGTTGAAACTACGGAGTCCGAGAGGCAGTTCTGTGCGCTTTCCCCTCTACCGCTGCGAAGTAAATGAAGGGCTGAACACGCTGCTCATTAACCCGCGAGGCATGTGAATGATATGCTGTCACTGGAGTGTGAACGCGCGCGGCTCCGTGGCGAGAGCTGCGCGCAGGTGTAAATGAACCGGCGCTGCTAGCTTTACAAGGAGAAGTCAGTGTTGATGCCGCAGTGTGCAGATTATTCACAGTCAAGCATAGCTTCCCTTCCAGCTTTGTTAGCGAGTTCTACAAATTCACTAATAAGTGCCAAATCCGCTATTTATAGGCGCGAGACAGCAGGGTGCTATGGAAAAGATGTCTGCGTTATCCTCGAAATTGGTAGTGCTTTGTATGCGACTTTCAGAACAACAGCCTTCCTAGAAATGCCAAGCCCTCTCTTCCTTTAGGATATGGAAGTCCCGTCTTTCCTTTTCATTTTCTCTCCTCCTTAATCTTCCAGGCATCAGCATGGCCCTTCTTTTCGTTTTTTATGCATTGTCCTGTCCCTTTCCACTCCAGCCTGTGTGTGTCCTGAGACAGGTTCGATATGCGTTCTGGCACTAAGGCAATTGCAGATGTGCTGCACAAAGAGCCACTGTGGGCTAATTTTTCGTGCCAATTGTTTAGTGTTGAATGCATACAATTCTAAGAGTTGAAGCAGATGAGGTGAGGTTACAATGACGGCATAGTCTGTGTGTTTGCAAGCAGGATACACTGGTGTGTTAACAGCAAACACGTTGAATGCAAGCAGGATACACTGGTGTGTTATTAACCGCAAACACTTTGAATGCAAGCAGGGTAAACTGGTGTGATATTAACAGCAAACACTTTGAATGCAAGCAAGATACACTGGTGTGTTATTAACAGCAAAGACTGTGTATGCAAGCAGGGTACACTGGTGTGACATCCCAGTAAAGCCGATGTGTATGCAATCAGAGTACACTGGCGTAACACTCATAGCTAAGTCTTAGTGTATGCAATTCGGGTACACTGGCGTGACACTTCCATGCTAGCAAAGTCTGTGTATGCCAATAAAGTCTTTGTGTATACCCGTACAGTACTCTGGCATGACACTCACATGCCAACAAAGTCTGTGTGCATGCATGCACTCATGCCAGTGAAGTCTGTGTGTACGCAAGCAGGGTACACTGGCGTGACACATGCCAGCAAAGTCTATGTGTAGGAAAGCAGGGGACAGTGGCTTGACACCCACGTGCCATAGAGGCCCGTCTGTATGCAAGCAGGGTACACTGGTGTGACATTCAAATGCCAGCGATGTCTGTGTTTGCAAGTAGGGTTCAGTGGCATGGCACTGACATGGCACCAAAGTCTGTGTGTATGAAAGTAGGGTACAGTGACGTGATAGTCACATCAAAGTCTATTTCACTTCTGTTCTAGGACTTTTGTAACAATAAAAGACACAGAACATAATCTTCATAAGTTATTTACAAAAGTTTAAGCTATTGCCATTATAAATTATAATACCTTTTATTTAAGTATTAATTATGTAAAAAAAAAATTAAAAGCCATTGTTATTTGTAATATCAATACATGTAAGTCACGTAAATACAACACATATTTCATTACAAGTGCTATATGTGTCACATTTGCAAAAATTATAACTATTGGCATTGTAAATGACAAAGCTATTAATTTCGCTATTTTCAAAAACAAAACCTAACTAAAAAATTTGTCATTTACAATTCCAATAGCTCAAACTTTCCTAATGCGAGACCTATTGCATTGCAAATGCTTGTTTTTAATTAACATTGACTGAAAAAATTTGTACTTAAATCCCCATTTCCAAAAGACCCTCTCATACATAGAAGCCTGATAAACAAACCCTTAAACAACATTATTTTCCTATCTAATATTCTGCCCTTTTCTAATAACTGTGCTCCCCACCACCAACACCCTCCCTCAAATAGCCCCCAACCTGAAATTGGGAACAATTAGGCCACAGTACCACTGTCAATCCTCCCTGGTAGAGCACCAAAAATTATGCCCCAGCTAGGTGCCTTGTTGGAGCACCCTGTGTGTGTATGACCCACCCCCACCTCCCATTATTAATTGTGATAATACATCTCTTCCTTTGTTTTTTGTTGTTTTCTTTCCTTTTTTCCCTTTCCACTAGGCCTTCTGAGTAGAAATTGATTACAACATTTCTCGTGCCTCCTCTAAGTTTGTAAACATGTGGAATTTGCATTTTACTAACACCCTGAGTTTGGACTGGTGCTATTTCTGCCTGCATGCATTGGGCCTTAAATAAATAAAGGAGCTTCACACACTCCTTTCGAAGCCGTGCTGCTATTGCTGACATATCAGAGAAGATTTGACAAGAGGGTACTTCATTGGTAGGACATTTTTTCTTTCTATAGTTCTAGAAAGAATATGTTCCTTAATGCTGTTATATACAACGTTAACCAGGATTGTCCTTGGCAAATTTGAGTTTGGATATGGATGAGTCGGTACCCTGTGAGCTCCTGTAATTGTAAAATCCCCTGATATTTCTGGTACCACATTTTTCTTGATAAATGTCTCAACCTATTGGACAACTTAGACCCCTTCAGAACCTTCGGGCACACCTACCAGCCTTAGGTTGGAGCACCTCAAGTGATTTTCCAGTTCATCAACCTTATTTTCCAGCAACAATGTATCTTTCCTGACTAGATCTGTTTGCTGCTGCAGTATAGTCATCTGGTCCTCAAGCTGTGAAATCCTAGACTCAGCCTCCTACATCCAAACCGGAATACTTGCAACTGCTTGCTCTATTTGGGTCAGGCGAAGAAGCAGGGATGCAATCTCAGTTGCTTGTGGTGCTTTTTCGCCTAATATAAGGTTTAGCATGGTTTTTAGATGCCAGTGCACAGGCTGGTAATCTTCGGTACCTGATTTGGAAGATGGATCTTGGAGTTTCTTGCTGTAGTGCCCTTCAATTGCTCTTGTAGGGTCACCACCCTTCTTGGGTCTATTGTGGGTAATGTTGACAAGACCTGTAAGTCTGTTAGGATATTCTGTTGAGAGGGTGCTGAATGAGCAGTAGTTTCATCTAGGAGAGCAGCGGGAGCAGTAAACCTCAAAGTGGAAGATTGATCATAATGCTTATTTATGGAGGGTCCCAGAAGCATAGCTGTTGTCACTTGTTTTTTTTAAGTTGGATATGCTTTCCCTTTCTCTTGAGTTAAGGACATGAAATATTCACATTGTACCTCAGAAGAAGAAATATATTTTCTTTCTCCCCGCCTTGGGCGTGCTACATTTAATGCCATCTCTTTTTTCCCCCTGCCGTCCTACCAGGATTCGAAAATTGCATAGTTAATTTTGTGCAGGGCCCTGCGAGACATGCTGAAAGGCTGACCAGATATTCCTAGCCACCAGCAGAGCTGGACGCAACTGTCGAGCCACAATGTGATTTTTGATGACGCTCTGCTCTTGCTGCAGCTGATGCAGTCTTCATTTGAGTGCTCCGAGATTTGGTTTTGAGGCCAGTGGTGGTATCCGAGTTAATCTAAAAGTTTGAAAACCTGAGATGTTTTCCCATTATAATAAATGGAAAAGTCATTTTTTAATGCTTAGGGAAAACTTGAATGGATTTTCAGAAGAAGGGGCCACCCCAGCGACTCACTACCAGAACGTCCTTCTTGTTATAACACTCTTAGATGACTACCCTTGGAGTGAAACCTGGTTGCCCTCGATACTGTCCTGGAAATTCTTAATGCCCCAAAAATTGAAAAGAAAACACCATCAAGGTGCTTACCACTTGTCCTTTGTAGTTGTGGCCTCATGGTGTCCTCGGAGTCAGGATGCGGACTGGCCAACGATTTCCTCAATTCAGCTGTCCCACCACCTCATTTCAGCTGTCCTATCAAGTCAGGTGTAGAAATGGATTCCAACTAAAGCTTCTTTGCCTCTTTGCCTTTTAAAGATCAAGCAGTGAAGTGAGGCCAAAACTCCTTCTTCGGAGACACCCCCAAAGAAAAACAAAGAAAAAAAAGGAGCAAAAGGCGGCCAAAGCTCTATGCCTGGCAGCTCCCGACTGCATCCTTGGCGTCAACGCAGGAATGTACGAGCCGCCGCCTTACTTTGAAAATCTGACTGTAATCGTAGGTCAGCGGATCAGAAGCATCATGCTAGACTTCACACAGACTCGGAAGAGACAACGGAATGAAGTTGTGGTGAGTTGTGGGGAGGGGGTGGAGCAGCTCACCTAGTGGCAGAGCATGGCTGTGGATTTGACTACCACACCCCATAACTGCTTGGCTTGCTAGAGATGTTCATGAGCTTAAAATTCCTGTGTCTGAATACAGTTTCCAGCACAAGATAAACTCAAATTAATGTCCATCCTTACAGCTGAACATTCTTTGTTTGGCAATGTTCCATAAACAATAGGAAACATTTAACAAATCAAATAAGAAGTTATTATTGAAAACCCTGAGCTAACAGTAGCCCTGAGAAAACAGTAGCATTAAGAATCCAATAATGATGTACAATATTAGCTGCTAATGTATCTTGAATGGAAATACCACTTACTTTACTCTTCATTTTGAAGCAACCACTGTCAGACATTTAAGAATAAACTATTGTTAACTGTGGTAAACTTTGCTAGGTGTTTATTTTATCATCAGCACTCACAGAAAACCCCAATACGTATAACACCAATAAATGAAGACAGCAAGAAAATGATAATCAATTTCCATACCTAAGTCTGTATTATAAACAAAACTATTTACAGCTGTGTAAGTTTCCATGGAGGCTGGTTCCTCCTTATTTAATAAGGAAATTTGGGGGTCAGTTTCTCACTTGTGCTCTGTTCTTCAATGTCGTAGATATTTATTTTCAGATAAAATTATTTGTTGTATCAAAATTGCCTTTTCTGCATGGTCAACCCAGATTCCTTGCCTTTTTCTGAACCTTATTTATACTGGTGCAAGGACTCTTTGCCCTGTGACACTGCTAATCATTGCAACAGTGTGTGGCCCTAATATGGCAATGGTAAAATTTGCTTTACCCAAGTGGTCTATTCATCTGTCCTATACAACCACTGTACATATGGAAAAAATATATGTTTTATTCTGGAGCACCCCTCGACTCTGGCTAGTACAGGTTAAATGCTCCACAGTGTCATCATGCAAGTACAAGTGCCCTTTCCAAATGGGAAAAGCCTATTTTTATATATTCATCAGGCATCCCTAAAGTGTGGCTTGAAAGCCCTCAGGGCAGTATGCTTATATGTAAAATTAAAGAAAACGACATATTGGGGTTAGTATGATTTCACGAGGAAATAGAACCCTAAAGCTATTTTACTGTGTAGGCCTTGCAAGAGTTTTCCCCGAAATGGCCTAAATGAGATTACAACCTTTATATCCTATCCCTGATTAGGAAAACACTAGATAAGTGCTTCAAAGTTATTTTCAACTTAATTTTTAAAACCTGATTTTGATTAGATTAGATTTTTTATTACTTAAGTGAATATTTTTTTTAAAATGACACATACTTTATGCTGTCCAGACCAGTTTCTGCCTCTCATCAGAGCCAGAGCTGAAATATACATCCTTGGTTGGGTGAGTTAAGGACTCTAGTTCTGAGTACAACAACAGTTAACAAAACAAAGGGTAGTTGTAGCACTAACTCTTTTCACTTGATGATGCCAGGAAGGGCTTTTTCTATACATTCCTAGGACCCTCCCTGACAGCCAGACTGCAGCCGTGGAAGGTAAGGGAGCAATTGATGCTTGTTAGATGTAAAGAGAGCTCACCTAAATAGGATTTTACTAAGAACCTGAATGCAGACCCATGTGGAGGTAGCTGGGTTCTGCCATCTTGAAACAGGGGTCCTGTGTACATTTATATTTAGGCAAAGAGCAGGTGCTGCAAAAGGAGTATGGCGGTCTGTGAAAAAATTGTTTGGTTGGGTGGTAGAATCTCTTCAATCATTGGTTAGTGAACAAAACAAATCAAGCACCTCAGCCAACATCTCACATTATTGGATCTGCTGCTAAGACTCAATCTGAGGAAAGCTCTTCTGGAATACGACTCTTCCTGGAAGAAAAATACTTATGATAGAAGTCAAGGACCCAAGAACTCATGATTTCTGCTGGCACCCAGGGAATGAAATTGCTTCCAAACATCAAGTGGTTGAATTCCTATTTGTCTACTTTATAGAAACAAATAGCAGAATGACCCCTAATTCTAAAAGAGCCCAGCTGACCATGGAGGACTAGACAATGCAGGAGACCAGGATGGAGGGAGACCTGCTGCCTAGGAGTGGTGAGCTAGTGGTTGCAGGACTGACCAAGAGGAACTTCTTAGGCCCTTGGAAAAAGCCTTACCCTGCTGTTGGATTTGCATTTCCAACAAATGTGTATTGGGCATTGGCAGGCTTGGAGATTTTGACTTCCATGTCAGAGACTAAGTCCCAAGATGAAAAATTTGACTGGAAATACCAGCCTAGTGCATCTGGCCTACATTCTGTTCTGATTGGTCTGAAATTGCATCCAGGTTCAGGTCAACTGAGAACAGTAACTTTTGAATGGTGTTTCACTTTTTCTTGACACGTTTTGCCCTTAAAGCCTTTAAAATCATATCCCCAGTCGCTCTTATCCTATTTTAATATTATTGGTGTCTTTTTGCTCAATAAAGTTTCTTCTATTCACCTAAATGAGTTTGGGAATTTTATTGTGCTATATTTAATTTGAAATTGTTGGTTTTGCTTGAACATAACTGTTCTCTGAGGATTACCTGATGTTTGTCTTATAGCCCAGAACGGTTGAGTAGCTATTCTCTCAGATCTGTGTTTTGACCTAACCAAATTAGTTTATCTAGTTGATATGGGTACCCCCTCCCAATTTAATAATCTCATTCCTGACTGTAGTGGTATAGGCGAATTAGGCAGTACCCTTGTTTCTCCTATAATTAGAGGTTTCTTTTATAGGGTCTGAAATATTACAGCAGCTCAATGCTTAATCTGAATTGATTCAAAGACTGTAGAAGCTTATTCTATAAGGTGCATTTGGAAACAGATAAGCTTCATTAGATTTTCCATCGGACATCTTATTGACCACCATTTTGTCACTTGAGTCCTTCTATAAAAATTGAGATGTCATGAGAAGCCTAATCAAAATTAGTTAATTTTGCTAACTGTCAGACTGGGAATTCTGCAGGGTCACCTCAGATTTTTGCCTTTCTTTACTGAACTCCTTGTTATTAGCTTATGGGACTATGTGCACTTTAACCAGTGATAACATGTTTGTACGTGCCTTTTTAAACATGGTAAAATAGACCTACACCTGATGGTGCATTTATTTGCTTATACATTCCTAGTAAATGGTACTACATGTACCTAGGGCCTGCACATTAAATGCTACTGCAGCACTGACAGTGCCACCCTCTAACGTAGCTCTGTAACACATGTCTCAACACTGCCACTGTGGACTGTAGTGAAGTTTGAAATTACTATTTCAACCTGGCAAAATATACCTTTACCAGGCCTAAACCATCCTTTTAAATAATTATCACTCACCCCTTATATAGTGTCACAGCTCGTTGCAGATGATGCTCCTCAAGATCAGTGCGATGTTCAAAAGTGTCCATCTCTTGACACCCTCAATTCCAAATACTTTAAAAGCACAGAATCCTGAGGTGTTTGAGTGGTGTAAGGTTGTGGGATTGGGAAAAGCCGGGAGGGTGTCCTGCAAATAAGAGTATTAACCAAATATTTACTTCTTCGTTTTCCTAAATGCCACTAGAATCCTGTGAGTCCTTGCGTTATAATACTTTAAGCGCAGCACTGGCAAGGTAGTGCTCGCAACGACCGTTGGCCGACGGCAGCACTTAAAGGGTTAAGACTATTACAATACACAGGGAATCCTCCCTTCCTCCCTTCTCGTCGTGTGTAGACTAGGTCAAGTACTCTTTCCCCAAAATGAGTAGGGTAGGACTAAATTGTGCTGAAAAGGTGTATTTACTAATGTGTAATCAAATTTAAATACACCTGTCATTGTGGCGTAATTCCTTCATGAACACAAGGTACAAACCACAAGTTGTAGTCCTTCTTGCCTCTCTCGTATGCTCTCCAATAATATTGTCTTGCATTGTCAGAATCTTTTTCTGTCTCTGCATTTTTTCACTTCTAGTGCTTGAACATCATACACAAAATGTATGTATTTACAAACACTCGACAGTTCTTTCAAATTTACAGTGGGTACAGCACAAACTATAACGCCCCTCACATGTGAACACATGCCGGCTTCTTGGTTATTATGGACAAACCTCAGTATGAAAATAAGGTTGAAAACATGATACAAGACACTACTACGAACCTACCTTTACCCAAAGACCCAACCAACGAGTTCCAGGTGGTCTTAGACACCATCCTCATGAATGCCCTTGAAATGAAATAGATCTACTCGAAAACAAAAGATTACCTGTACACCAGGTTTCCACGTAGACCCAGGCTCTATATGGTTCCTAAAATACATAAATCACTCACAGACCCCCCCTTGAGACCCATCGTCTCGGGTGCGGTTCGATCCATGATTCCTTAGGCCGCTATTTGGATACATTTTTTCAACCGATAGTCCAATCAAGCACTACATACATACAAGACACCACACATCTCCTCAACATTCTCAGAGAAATCCCCATTCCCACAGACAGACAGATCTGGTTGTGCACAGTTGGTGTCATCGCACTATACACCTCCATCCCACATTGCAAAGGGATGGAGGCCATAGAATGGGCACTTTTGAGAGCAGACACATCACGAGCAAATCACATTTTCCTCATGGAAATTTTACATTTTTGTCTGTTCCACAGCTATTTCAACTGGCAGGGTCGCTATTTCCTTCAGTCCAATGGAACTTCAATGGGCTTTCCGGGAGCCCTCAGCTATGCGAACATCTTTATGATGAAGTTCGAACAAGAAAACATACTCTCACAACCTCAATGGAACACTCATTTGCTCGCTTTTAAGCAATACATTGATGACATCCTCATCATATGGCAAGGCACACTCCAGAATCTTGAACACAACATATCACAGCTCAATACCATCAACCCTCACATTCAATTCACACATCACATTGCAGCACAACAAATTTCATTTCTAGACGTTTTGATTAAAGTGACTGATGGCCACATTGTGACCTCTATCTTTACAAAACCCACTGACAGGAATAACGCTCTAGCTTATCACAGCTTTCACCCATGGTCATTGAAAAGGCATCTTCCGTACTCTCAGTTTCTCCGGATTAAACGCATCAACTCTGATCAAACCACTGGCATGCAGATGATTGATGTCTTCAAAGAAAGATAAAAACAACGAGGCTATCCTGAAACTGTTCTAGATCAGGCAGCCAATCGAGCCTCAAATGTAACTCGCGAGTCTCTCCTAGAGAAAAGAATCGTGCCAAACTCTTCCCCTCGGGAATTTTTTGTATCAACCTTTTCCACTCAATCTAAACAAGTAAAATCGATCATCTTGAATCGATGGTCCTTACTACAATCTGAACCCGACTTTGGGCGCATGTTCAGTGCCCAACCATTTTTCGCTTACAAAAGGGCGAATAACCTAAAGGAAATCCTGAATAAAAAACCTTCCCAATCTAAGGTTCAACACAAAGGTTTACTCAAATGTATGAATTGCTCCAATTGCAATAACGCAATTACAGGGAAAACCATGAATCATCCCAGATCTGGTAAACTTATCAATCTGGCATACACAGCCACCTGCAACAGTAATTATGTTGTGTACTATATAAAATGTCCTTGCGACCTCTGTTATATAGGCAAAACTGAGCGTAGTCTGCGTACAAGAATTACTGAACATAAGAGTAGAATACGCACACAGAACGCAAACTCTCCACTAGCTCAACATTGGCTCACTCATAGACACAACATAGCCCAATTAAAATTTGGCATCTTGCAGGTCATTGAACCTAACCCTGAACGTGATCGCACACAAACACTCTCACAGCGAGAATCACATTGGATTTGGCACATGCAAAACTTGACCCCCACAGGGTTAAATGATAAATTTGAATTAGCATGTTTTATGTAAGAGTTCATATCTTGGGCCAATCACTGATTCCTCTGCTTGTTTCTGATATTGACTTTTCTCCATAGCCACGACGTAGATTGTGCACACGTTGAGTGGCAGCATTACATTGTTTTTTGACTACATTGTTTTTTACGATTTGACAAGGTTATGTCATTACCACGGTCTTATTACATGTTTATGAGTAAATATTCTGGACCTATCCTGAAGTGTATCTCTTAAATCATTATAGTAACCAACATTGTCATCACCACCTTTTCGGGGACTTCACCATGTTTTGTTTACTAAGCCTTTCGCTACTAGCTTCAAGATGGCGTATGCATGCAGTCCTCTTTCTATCACCCCGCTTTACTTCATAGCAAAGCACTTCCTCTCACGAATTTGCTTCACTCGCCGCAACCACAGTGCAGCCTGTTGTGCATACGTGAAATCCTAACCGGTGAGTCTTCTACCAGCTACTAGATTCCTGCCGTAGCAGGCTGACCACGTCCATACGAGGCCACTCATTATACATTGCTCCTTTTCCTTCCCAGGGACGCTTCCCTTACGCGATACGGTCAAATTCCGATTAACGCCTACGGGTGAGCACATGCATTTATTTTTCACTTTTTACCCCTTTCGCCACTGGACTACCCTTGTGTGACCTTTGTATTTATTCATTTATTTTTTCAATTAGCCGATTTTAGGCATTACCGTGTAGAGTCACTGACTCATACCGTCTTCATTCCACGCCCCCGGCAAGATAATGTAAGCATTTATTTTTTTCACTCCCCCAATGGTTTTTTGCACGAAGCAACGCATGTTTTGCTTTTTCTCACGTAGTTCTCTCTTCACGTCATTCACCTTTCTTCAGCCACCTCTGGTAACATGGGTTTTCTTCGCATCTACTCTTAATCCTTTAAGTGTTGAATAATAAATGAGTTCCTGTTCTCTGAGCATGATGTGCTAAATATAGCTCTGCCGATGTTGTTTATTAATTCATAAAATTATTGTTTGTATATTCCCCTGACGAAGGGCACACTGTTTAGCCCGAAATGCATTGGGATGTATAAACAAACACTGTTGCTTCAGTTCTGGAATTTGTGATTATACAAGAACTTCATAAGAACATTTATTAAATATTCATCGAGCAACAAACCACCAACGACATCTGCGACGTTTTTTAGACTTGTCATAATAGCATGTTTACTATGTTGAATTGAAACATTCATGATTAATACATTTTAACTGTCTGAAGATTCACTATTTACACTCGTTTGAGTGAATGGGCAGTGCATTAGGTTCCTGGGAACTTCCCAGGAGACCCATTCCGCTTTCAGATTAAAGGTCTAGCAGGGCCTTTTACCTTTTGCATGCAATGTAAAGCTTTTGAGTATTGAACACTATTGGTTTAACTTGTTAATTTTGTTCACTGAGTGCACACGCTGCTGCGTCAACCTCTCGGCTTCTCAATATGGCCATTGCTGGACTTCGAAGACGCAGGTGGAGCGAGCATCAAGATAAGCTCCTTCCCTGCTGAAGCTCCAGGATCAGGCACATAGGCTATTGGGTGGGGCTTCATATAATACACATTCCCCTCTCAAGATGGCTGGGACATGTGGTTGCAATCTGGAGAACCCGCTGCCATGCTTAGGATAATAAAAAATAAAGGAAAGCACATCATTTTGAAACCTGTGGACCAGCTAACTACACTCAAGGTGTGTGTTCTTGTTATTCAGTACATATGCCCGTAACTCATATGAGCTCTGTTTAATCCTAGGGGCAACACCCGCTTGCACACCATAATGCTTGGGTAACTGTTCAAACCTGAAATAACAAAGGATACATTTTGCAATTAGATACCCAATCAGAAGGAAATAAAGAATGATTATGCCATTCCCAGTCTCAATCCCTGTTCTCAGTCTCAGGTTCCATTCTATAAGCAGATGGCACTTGAAATCAGAAGGCAGACTCGGTTGTTCATATTACACCCTTACAGGTAGGCCCTAGCAGCTCATTGAGCCAGGTGCCTGGTATTTAAAATAGGACTTGTTTAAGTTTTATGTGTCCTTTTTTTTTACTGTAGCCAGGGTATCTCTCCCATAGAATAACACTTGACTACTTCACTGCACTTAATAAGTGATAACTATAATTTGTGAACAGATAGAGAAATATGTCTTCCACTCCTATGAATGTTGACTTTAAATCTTGTGTAATAGTAAAGTCAGATTTTAAGTTACTATTCTGAAAATAGCACTTTTAGAAAGTTGACATTATTCTTTGTTAACTAAATTTGCCTCTCTGCATGTCCAGTGTCACATTACCATGAATGGCTCTTCTGTGGTGTGTGTGTATTAATTCCAGACATTGGCACAAATGTATCCTTGGTTTAGACGAAGTGGCTTTTCCTAACAGGATGGCAGGGATGGAGCTATGCCCTGCCCTAACTACACTTTAAAATAACAATCTGCAGCTCTCAAAAAGGAACCTTACACTGTGCCTGCCCTTGGCTTTGTCACCCTAGACAGTTTGGAGCCAAACAGAGGAGAAGTAGAAGAACTAATCAGAACCAGTTTGGGAGTAGGCCAGGGATTGCTCCCCACACAAAGGCTGGCCCTAGGTATACACGTGGCACCCTCAGAACCTCTCATCAGAACACTTCTGGACCTGTTAAAGATTCAGAAGAAGGAGTGCTCTGCTTTCTGAACAAGGATGCCTGGACAAGTTTGTCTTGAACCCAGTTTCCCAAGAAGTGGCTCCAAGGGTTAGTTGACTGGCCTCCAGCTTTAGCTGTAGATCAGCAACAAGCTTATGGATGTCCCCATCAACTGCCCAGTTGACCAAACCTCCTGGACCTGCCTGAGTCCTGCTGCTGGTCTCTGTTGGAGTGAGCCCTAAACCCCGAGGGGTGCCCCCTAAGTCTTGGACCCTTGTCTAAAATCAGAGTTTATTCCTCCTGTCTCAAAAGTAAGCTGCAGGTGAAAATGGAGAAATTTGGAACTTTTCATGAATGTGAGTGAGCTCCTTGTGTCAGCACTCGTCACTACCTCTCCTGCCAATGCAAAGTTCCGACTGCAGCAAACTCTTCACACTAAACAGTGACCATCCATGTCTCCTGCCAATGTGAAGCACCAGTGACGACTGCATCTTGCACTGATAACGAACTCCTCGCGTCCCCAGCGAAACAAATCCCTAGCTAAGAATCCTTGAGTGGGACAAACCTTTTCTCTGTAATTGACCTGCGCTCCATCATCGTCAGCCTAAACTTGTGACTTTGAACTGGTCCAGTGCGACCAGATTCCCATAAACGGCACTTTGTGCTTTTTGTCGCTATTTTCACTAAAGCCATACAAATTCTGAACTCTGGCCTTAATGTTTTTTTGTCATTTAGGTGTAATTTTATTTATTACAATTTTACTCTATTTTTGTAAATTGGTTTGGTAATTTCACCTGTTGTGGTGTTACTGGTTGAATACTGCATAAATACTTTACACATTGGCTCTAATTTAAGCCTGGCTGCTTTTGTGCCACGCTACCATAGGATTAAGCACAGATTTATTTAGTGACCTGTGTGGTCCACCCTGACAAGGGTTGTGCTTATTATTTTAATGAAGCTTCCACCCCTCTCAACTAATAGTCCAATTTATTAAACCAAATACACCACTAGCAGTTCCTTACCTCATGTAGAATTGTGGAGACCACTCAGTTTTCAACAGTGAAGTCTCAGCTGACAAATATTGGCAGTGGTCCATCTGCCATGTGACCGCTGGCTGAAATATGTCAGAAGACCTGCGTTATTTAGGGTGGGCCTTCCAACGTTCTTGTTGATGCCCAGGACTGCCATTGAATGCATGGGGCTCCCACAAATCCAAAGAAAAAAAGTTCCCAACTAACTTGGATACAACTCCCAACATGTTAGGCATTTATTTTTTCTTCTCTCTAGGATAACTTTCAAGAAACATTCTTCACATAGGTGACATGGATGTTAAAATGTAGTTACCTGGCAGCTGGTCCCCATCAACAATAAATGAGATCAATATTCCTAAAAATTAATTCTAAAAAATCTTTTATTTTGGGTCTGTGGTGTACTCTTGCCCCATAGGATGATCTAAGATTTATTGTTATCTCCTCAATCATATATTTCTTAATCTGATAACAAAGTGTTATCCTCTATGGAAAACGTGTTAGACACATATGTTAACATATAATAAAAAATACTTGCTGTTCAGATTATCTTTCTTTATATTACAACCAGTCCTTGTAGCACAGCAGCCCTTACTCCTGACAGAGTTCTTCAAAGGTTCATTAGTGTACTGACTTGGTAGGGTCAGAGTCCCAGTACTTATTCCCAAATGTGCCTTTGAAGTGGGGGCACAGGTCCCACTTTCATCCCAGCCCTGGCTCTTGACAGTCAATTTGGGGTAATCAGCCCTTTGTGTGGGACACAGGACACTGCCTATTCAGGTATGAGTGTCAGCTCCCCTTCCTTCTTCCTTCCCAGGAAGAGCTATCAGATAGTAGTTTATGCAGATGAGTTCTCTGTCACACCCACCCTTCCTGTGTATTTGGCTATCTAGAGGTAATGCATTAAATGTTGCTCTCACCCATCCCAGATATGTATTATGAGATATTTTTAAGGACACTGAGACAAACAAATCAAAAGCAGTGGGCTTGGTTTAAGCCCACAAAGAAGTATATACTAAAGTGTATACAAGAGGTCTCGAAAACGCAACCTATAAAATAAAGCAAGCTTCACCACAAACAAAATTATTTGCAAATTCCAATCACAGTTAGTGAATATGTACATTTTTGTCTTCCTGTCCAACAATTGTTCAGGGTGATGGTATTCCCCTTTTCATAAATAATGTATTTAAAAAAGCTAAATGTGTCTTTGGGGCAGTGTGCTACAATAAAGAGGGATAGGCTGTCACTGAGAGGTGATATATTTATAATTTAAGAGATGCTTTTGGTGAAGAGGAAAATAAATTCTGCCATAAATACGACTAAAGATTACATGGAAACCAACATATTGAAATACAACTAAACATGAACTTTAAATAAATTATTTGAGGTGATGTAAAAATGTAGAGCCTCTTTTTACATTTGAGGAACTGTACTCCATTTAGCCACATAAGTAGAGACATTTACTTTGCTACCCTGGTGGACTGTAGCCCACTATATTTAAAGTTCTCTACCTGCCTGATGGAGAATGCTGTGCCTTTGGAGGAACAGCTGCCATAAAGGATCCTCTAATTTCATATTTGCAGGACAGCTACTGTGTTTCTTGCAGCCACTCAGCAAGATTTTTCTTGTTTTTTATAAACAAGGTCCGAAAGCAGTGGGTTGTTTTTGAAAATAAAACCTGAATGCCCAAACACCCTCTAATTGTTCTATCATTATGGGGGGGTTCATCTTAAATTTTTTTCTGTTCAGGAGCACCAGTCTTTTACTGGCAGTTCTGAACATGAAAAAAGTGCAATGGGATGTGCTCCCTAATGGGCAGATGGACTGTGATACTTAAAGTAGCTCCGTAACTCTGCCAGGCTGTTGGTTTAAGGTGTCTGCCCGCAGAGTCAGCGGAGGTACTGCCTCTGGAACATGACTGTCTTCTTGACTTTATAAACAGAGGACAGGCCATCAGTTTGTTGAGTACCGTACACTGCCATGCCTGTGGTGAAGTATCCTGTCTTCCAAATTGTAAATCACCTTATGTTCCAATTCATCGAGAAACTAGATTAGCGTGTTATGTTAAAAGAATTTGGCAAACATAGAACCAGAACATTTTTTATTTTTACTTTGTAAAATTATTACTGACAGTAACTATTCATGTATTTAAAAATGTTTCCTACTAATTGTTGATAAGGTGTAAAATAGTATATTCGTCAATAGAGTCTTAACGTAACCTGTTCTTTTTTTAAGCAACTGCACCTTCCTCTGCTGGACCCACTGGACCCACTGGTATGTATACTGGAACAGCAAGTATGCTTTTCAGTTTTTTATGAGATTAGTAAAAAAGGAGATACAAATAAATATGAAACATGTCCATATGTTTCTTATATTGATCTAAACATTATTAGTAATAACAATGCCCTTAACGTTGATGGAGTGAATTGTCTAGTCAGAACATTAGACATACCTTTGAGTTAACATAATTTTGTCACACGCAGATTGTGTCTAAAACATAATATAGTGAAGTGTCATTTTTTTATTTTCTTTATTTATGGTAAATTATTAAAATGTGAACCAACGTGGTATTTTTACACTGCATGTCACATACTAGGATATTGTCCCGCTACTAGCATACAGCTAAACACTTTTCCTAGCATTAAAGTCTAGTGCACTGTTTGCAAATGTTTCGTATGACAAGGTTTTTAAATTTGTTGCCAATTAACTCAGGCATGCAAGATACTTATGTTCAAATTTTGGAATAGATTAAAATAATTCAAATTGTTTCACTGATGTTTGTAAAATGGCAATGTAGTTCTGTGGAAAATTAACATCTGTGTTGAAGGAGCTTGCTAATCCATTATTTCATTAAATTTGTTATTTGTTCTGTTTGGTTATCCTTCATTCTCTCATAACATCTCAGATTTAAATGCAATATAGGATCTGTTGCATGGCTGATTTCTTTATTATTATAATTGCAAAATATATTTTTTTACTATCTATTAAATTACACACTCTTACAAACATCATAATTTCAAATTCTGTTATTTATTGTTATATGCTTTTCTTTCATACATTTGTATTACTTGCTTGATTGCATAGCCAATAGTACTTTGCGAATCTGGCACCTTTTGCCATTTTGAGATTTTCTATGAATGGAATTAAGGTGATCTATGGACATTGGTTTCGTTCTTTTTCTCATTGTTTACAAATGTATCATATGGGTTAGCAACCAAGGCTTTATATAGTAAGGGATTTTATTTGATAGTGACTGCTAAATTCTGTTAAGGATCTTTACAGAATTTTAAGTGTAAGCCTGTGTGTTCCAAAAGATTTTGCCATTTGTTTATTTCTGCTATGGTGCATAGTTGACTACTATTTGGCTAACAACTGCTGGTCAGCTTGAAGCCATTTTTGATCATTATGAAGCTTTGAAGCAATATTGCTCCCATGTGTGTATGCTATTTTTCCATTAATTTCTTCCAAATTGTTCACATGAAGACTGGCTATGGCATTTCGATGTGTTGAGTCTGCGGTCTGGCGTTGCCACCATTGTGGCTTTGGTGCACGTGACAGTTGAAGGGACTTTGTTTACTAGTTTTTCTTGTTGAAGATCAAAGCATAACGAAAATACAATATAGATGTGCTTTTGATGCAGTAATGCCAACATTCCTATTTACTTGATGTTACTAATCTAATATATTTCAAAGTCTTGCCTAATGTAAACATGTTTGTGTTACCCATAACATATTAGACTAAATACTCCTACTCAAATACGCTCAATAATGACTTGATTTTTGTTGAACCATGCATGATATTATGTTCCGTAAGTGTGTATTTAGAGGATTGAGATCCATACAATCATCTAATGTCATTTAGGCCCGCGAGAATTCAGAATTTGTAAACAATAAATGACTAGCAGATGCTTTTAAAATATTATGCAAGATATGTAATTTTCAGATTTCTTTGTCCACCTTTCTTCATTTGTGTTTGTACCTAAGCATGCCCATGTATCGTGGTCAATCACATATTTTAAAAAAGGTCCACTAACAAATAACACATTCATACATTTCTCAGAGTAACAACAGGAAAAATAAGTCTGCATGGAATAAACCTTGTCTGACATTATATAAAATGCAACCTAGATACTATGAATAGTTGTTCTGACCTTCATTTATCTATCCAAATACACTTCAGTTCGTAGCATCCCAAATGTTCAATCCTCAGAATGTGTGCTAAATAAACTAAACATGAGTTTCTGCTCTGTTTTATCAACAAGAAAATAATAATGCACGGTTTTACATTGAGCTAAATTGATCAGAAAAGTAGGAATCCTAAGTTCCTTTTCAGAAATGTTTGCTTTAATATAAAATGTATATACTTTTTATACAAACATAGTTTGATAAAGAAAATAAGCAAAAGATTTCACTGAATACTTCTGTCATTTAAAACACTACAGCGATGCCCTGCATGTCACCGTCTGGGATGTGGTACCAAAACAGCATTCAGCTAAACAGTTTAACAATGACATTTTCATTTAGTACCTATGCACCAAAGGCATCTTTTTCTAGTTCATGATGAAGTATTCATGTTGGTTTATTAGCTTTAGCAGTTGCTTTATCTTTATATTACATTATAAAATTCCTGTTAAAATATATTAGATGGGAAAACATAGGTAAAAGTAGTCAGTGATTTGTGCATTTTTGCTTAGATTCCATCTAAAAATCACTTTGGTGCATAGTATCCCATTGATTTCTTTACTTAAAAATTGGTATTTTGCTTTGGGTTTTATTATTTGTTCCAAATAATTAAATGTAATACCGAAACTCTGTGGTCTATGTTTTTTGAATGGTTGATTTATTCTTTAATGTAGTATTGATATTTGTCCCCATACTTCTTTATCATTTAATATCTTCACTAAAGCATAGCACACATATATTATCATTTAAACCTACAGATTTCATTATTTATTCAATAATATAAAACTTTATTGTTAGGAATTGTATTGCCTTAACAGGAGTATAAGATCTATTAATTAACACCTTGGCTGCTAGGTGTTTTCCCCTCCTGTGCTGAGAGACTTTGATTTCCATAGTTTCATGACGAGCTCAGCTCGTCATCAGCACAGCTCAACCGTGCATCATGACGAGCTGAGCTCGTCATGAGCATCGAAAGGGTTAACACATAATATCTAGACAAATATCAGATATATTTTAAGACCTTCTGTAATAGAGGCCTTACCTTAAATCTTTGGCCCTTGCTTTTCAGATGTGATCCATTTAGATATATTGTTAGTTACTAAAATGTCATTACACAACTAAGCCTGTCAAGTATATTACATAAGGATCCATACCATATAATTTAAAGGATTTTTCTCAATTTGATCAAAAAAGATACACCTATTTCCTAATCAATACTTCATCTAAACGAACACTGGATGTCAATAATTAACAATTTGCATTCATTTCAGTTTCTCATTATGTTTAGATGCTTGTTTTGATAATAATTCATCGAACAAAATACCATTCATAGACCCCTTATATGATGAGGCTTTCTTGCTAGTGAAAAGCAAGGTTTTCATATTTGATGTGGTTCTCTGATAAGCATTATTTTTGTCCACACAAGAAAACCAGGCCAAATTTGCATTTGAATGTGTGTTTTATTCTGAAATGACTTCAACAAAACGTTTTCTGTGCTAAGACTGCCATCTTTTCAACTTTCATAAACAGGCAGTTTTATAAGATATTATTTTTTAACTGCTTTTTGCAATTTCTTAAGTGGAGGACAATGTTTCTAATTTTTGCGGTTTCTATCTATGTACAGTTTAGGGGGAAAGATGCCTGAAACCCAGGGATAAACCCAAATATTTCTGAATTTCTAGAACCAAGACAAAACTGTGAATTTAGAAAGGAGTAATATACATTGAATGCTCATGGTTTTTTCTAGGCAACACATATTTGAAGTAAAGAAAAAAATTGTCATAGTAAACAGGAAAAAAATTGGTGACAATGTGTTCTTCTAAAATATTTTGCACTGTAGACTGGTCTACAAAATGAATATACTATTATTACCGGCATACTCTTCCAGAGATATATAAAGTGTTTGTTGGCTGTCCAAACATACATGATACTCAGAGCCATCAACAAAACTGTGGCTTAAAATGAATTGTCATTATGTTTTGACCATGTTTCAATTTATAAAATAAACTCCAATGAATACACTTGGAGCTGAAGGAAAGCTATACAGTTTAAACTGTTACCAAAAATCTAAGGGAGTTTTTCTGATGGCAGTTGGACCACATCCGATGGCTCATTTGATGCAGTTTGACCGCTATCTGTTGCTGCAGTCCGAACATTGCATTACAATGCATGAGGTTGGAGGCAGCAGGTGGAGGGTCAGTAATCCCAACTATAGGTGCAGTGCCTGCTCAGTCACTGCCTTTGCGATTACAATGTCCCTTTCCACCTGCCCTTTTATGGCGGTTTGCCTGCTATGAAAAAACAGGAGGAAAGTGGCTTTGGGAACCCTAAGGGCCACCTCCCCCTTGGCCCTCCACTACAGTGCACGGGGACACCTATGGCGCCTCCGTAAACACCCTTGCACCATGTGGTCCCAGCCACACAGTGCAGGGATATTTTTAAAGTGTACATTTTCTAGGGTGGCATGTACTGCAGCCGGCAGCACAAATTGCAATGGAAAATATACACTTTGCGACCACCGTGAAGGCTGTCATGTTGTAAATAGGGCAGCAGGACCGCCGACTCCTTGTCCGGAGGCCCCACTTCTGCCACAATGCCAGTCATGCAAGGGTCCGACCGGCATCATAATGATGCAATAGGTTTGGAAATAGGGGTGATTTGTACCACTCTTAACTTAAGGGCACCCATTTTGTCAGACTATTCTGAGGGTATTTTTGTAATGCAGTCTTTTATGTACACCAATTTACATTTGAAAGCCGAAAAATGTATAGAAATTCTATTCCTACTTCTGATAAAATCAGTACCTCTTTTGTGTGATTGGGCATATTGGTCTGGTCATAGAATACCCAAAATGCCATGAAAATGTCAACTTTGATTCTTGGGATGTGGATAGCTAAAGCATCCACCCATGTCCGGCCAAATTTCTGGCGAAGATGGCGGCAGTGGTAAATCCGCTGGTCAATCCCCTCCTGAATCTTTCTCTGAGCCAGGGCGTGGTCCCTTTGGCTTGGAAGCAGGCTATGGTCATTCCCCTTATTAAGAAGCCTGGTCTGGATCCCGAGGTCTTGGCCAATTATAGACCTATTTCTCTCCTCCCTGCATTGGCAAAAACCCTGGAGAAGCACTTGCATAATGTGCTTTCTAATTTTTTGGAATCACACGAGTTACTTCATTCCACTCAATCAGGCTTCCGCCCTAATCTTAGCACTGAGACGGCGTTGCTGGAGATGTCTGAGGCCATCAAGGAGACGCTGGACTCGGGTGGCAGAGCCATGCTGATAATGCTTGACTTGTCGGCGGCCTTCAACACCGTCCCCCATGAGGGTTTGCTCGTCAGACTTCATGAGATCGGTCTGAGGGGGACAGTGCTTAGCTGGTGTACATCTTTTCTGGCCGGCCGCCGACAAACGGTCTGGGGCTCCTTCAGCTCTGCTGAGATGCCGCCATTGGGAGTCAGAGTCCCGCAGGGCTCTGTATTGAGCCCGACTCTCTTTAACATCTTTATGACCCCTCTGGCGGCCCTGGCTGAGTCTTTTGGGGCCCAGATTGTATCCTACGCCGATGACACCCAGTTGCTCTTTACCTGTCGGAAAGGAGAGAACTTTGATGGAGAGAGTATCCGTGAGTGCCTTGGGGCTGTTTTTAAATGGCTCCAACTGAACAGCCTCAAGTGCAACTCAGATAAATTGGAGGTACTCTTCTTCGGTTGTCAATCCGATCCAGACTGGCAGGTATGGTGGCCTGCTGACATGTCTCCTCCGGTGCGGTCGTCTCAGTTAGCTAAGAATTTGGGGATCAAAATTGACAATGGCCTGACTTTAAGATCTCAGATCTTGGCCCTCACTGGCACTTGTTTTGGTCTTCTCCGTTTGCTTCAGAAGTTTTTCCCTTTGCTTTCTGAGGACCACAGGAGGACTATGGTACAGGCCTTGATCGGTTCAAGACTGGACTACTCCAACGTCCTATATCTTGGCCTGCCGGAATATCTCCTGCAACGGATGCAGGTGGTCCAGAACGCGGCAGCGCATGCCATTTTTGGCCTGAATAGGCGAGTCAGTGTTTCTGGCTTGCTGCAGTCGCTCCATTGGCTGCCTATCCGGAAGCGGATAGTCTTCAAAGCCTTAACTCTTGCTCACAAGGCTGTTTATGCCACAGGGGCTAAATACCTTCAAAGGAGGCTCGTCTTCTATCGCCCTCTCGACCTCTGAGATCAGAGTCAATGTTTCTAGCCACTGTTCCTCGTGTGAGGAAGGCCCGTATGGGAGGTCGCTCCTTTACTTTCCGGGCCCCACAGCTTTGGAACTCCCTGACATTGCGCAGCACTTCAAATCTGCTGGCCTTCAGGAAGGGCTTAAAAACTTGGCTTTTTGCTTCCTAGATTTCCTCATTCTGCTGACCATGTTCCCCTGTTAATCTGTGTGTTGTGCTTGTCTTTTTCAGGTTGTCAATAAAGCGCCAGGACACTCTTTTGAGTAGCTGAGCGCTATAAAAGACACAAAATAACATAACATAACATAACATAACAATTGAAACTCTCAATATCAGGTATTTTTTAAATGTAGATACTAGAGGGAGTCCATGCTGGAGAGGTTTGCATGGAACCCACTAATGTTCTTCAAACCTCAAACACTGGCCAATATTAAATAATTTTCTCAGCTTACTAAAATGCTATCATACACGTAAAGCCTTGATAGATTTTGAGTAGTAAATTTTGATTGAAAAGCACAAGAACAATCACAAATATTATATGTAGATATAAATAAATATACATTTTGTACACAATGTAAAAACCTGGGAAACACAATAATTGTTTTGTTAGCCTTAGACATATTGCACAAGTAAAGGCATTAAGTGCATAAGTGATTAAAATATAACATAGAGCTGAAAATATCCAGGTGTACCAATGAATGGCCCTAACAGGGGCCAAGATTGCACTATTCACATTGTTTTTTAACGTTTGAAAACTCAAACTCAAAAATTGCTTCATCTAGTAATCATTTAAAAGAAACTTATAAAGAAAAGACAGCAAAATAAATCAATATCTTATTCCTCTTGAACTAGATATTGACTTACATCAAATGATAGATGGATTGGGGTATTGGTTTGTAATACCCTAAAAGGTACTGAATATCCTCTGGTCCCTTAATACAGGCGCACCAGTTAAATCCATTGTGACAAGCACCACAGTACACTGGACTGGAGAACAACATATCTTTCTCTGATTCGTAACCTACACCACAAGTAGGACAAGTACTAAGAGACATTCCATTACTACTCTTTCTTACAAAGTCTATAATGGTAAATTGCCCAACCTGAAACTAACATACAAGCTTTTAGCAAGTAGGTGGGGTGTTATCTAAAGCGATTTGAAATGCAGTGTAAGCTTAAAATCAAGGTAGTGATTAGTTAGGGCCACATTACTCATGTTCGAAACATAGTGATCATAAACAAATGGCCAGTAAGAAGACTTTATGGCTACAACATCGGCCTTGTATATCATTTCCAGTTTTTCACAATTTTGCAAGCCAACTAGATACATACTTTATCCAAGAAACATTTGATTAGTTCATCAGACTCATTAGTTCATTTACAGAATTCCCGTAATCAGTTAGATCTGGAGTGCCCCATAGTCTTAACCAGCAAACCAATTTCTTTGGCATTGCCACATCTGAATTTCTTTTGATTCCAGTACCAAAAAATAAAAGTTCAAGGAGAATGCTTGGTAGGACTGAAATAAGAAATCTTACTAAATTAATCTCAGCACTAGTTAGTTTCTGCTAATCATTATAGCGCCATGCCTAATTTTCAGACAATTTAATTCCCAAATAATTAAAGCTTTGCATATGTTCCAACATATGTTATGTTATGTTATGTTATGTTATGTTAGGCTCATTTATTAAGCGCACAGATGCTCCAGCGAAGGAGCGTCCTGGCGCCCGACAAGGTAGCAACACAACACAACTGGACAGAACAGAGCAGGGAAGATTTAAGGAAACAAGAAAGTTTGTACAGCTCGACGGAAAGAAAGCAGATCCCTAAGGGCGCGAATCACAGGGGGGAGAGAGTTCCACAACACTGCGGCGCGAACTTGAAAAGAACGGCCGCCTGCCCTGCAACGCTCAAAGCGGGGAACAACCGCAAGTTTTAGGTCTGAAGATCTTAAAGCCCGGACCGGAACATAGCGGGACAAAAGATTGGAAAGGATCATAGCAGGGGATCCCTTGAGAATTTTGTAAGCTACATAAAGGACCTTGAACTGGATCCTTTGCGCAATCGGTATCCAGTGCAGCGTACGCAAGGTGTTAGCAGTTGGACAAAATCTAGGTAGTCCCACAACAGCTCTCGCTGCGGCATTCTGGACACGCTGCAGGTGGGTGATTTCCGATTGATTTAATCCCGCTAGAAGAGAGCTGGCGTAATCAAGCTGAGAGATCACGGTAGCTTGAATCACAAGTTGCCTGGTGGTGGCATCAAAAAATTTGAGTACAGGCCGTAGTCCACGTAAAATGCCAAAGCAGCAGGCCGCCGTGCGCTTGGTATGGCAGACAAAGGTGAGAGTTGGATCGAGCCAAACCCCAAGGTTTTTTAACTCAGCGACCGGGGTTGGCGTAGGCCCCAGATCCGACGGCCACCACCTGTCTCCCCAGAGTTCCGTTTGTTTGCCAAAGATCATAACCTCCGTCTTGCTGGCATTCAGCTGGAGACAGTTGGAAGTCATCCAGCTGGCGACTGCCCGAAGTCCTTTCTGGAATCTGGGGGCATCCACATCCGCATCCCCGCTGATCGTGACCGCTAACTGGGTGTCATCGGCATATGACACCATGGTCATACCCCATTGCCTGACCACCTCAGCCAGCGGTCTCACGTACAGATTGAATAACGTGGGACTCAGCGAGGAGCCCTGGGGGACCCCCAGATCCAGAGGATGGAGTTTGGACTGGTAAGGCGGAACGGCCACGCAAAAGGAGCGGTTGGCAAGAAAAGAACGGAACCACTGGAGAGCAAGCCCAGTGACACCAGCTTCCTCCAGACGAAGCAGAAGGATAGGGTGGAACACGGTGTCAAAGGCGGCGCTCAGGTCTAATAGCACCAGCGCCGCCATTTGCCCCGCATCAAGCACGGAGCGTAAATGCTCCACCATATACAGTAGAGCAGTCTCCGTGCTGTGCCCAGCCCGAAATCCATTCTGTGTGCTGTCCAAGATGTTTGTCTGGAGAAGATGGTCCGAGAGGACAGAGTTGGCATACATCTCAGCCACTTTGGCAGGCCACGGAAGAAGTGAAATTGGACGGTAGTTCTCGGGCTTACCGACGTCCAGAGATGGTTTCTTGAGAATAGGCATGACCACTGCCTGTTTCCACTTCAATGGGACCACGTCGGATGCTAAGAGGTGTTAATCAAAGAGCAAACCGGCAAGAGACCGTGGGATGCTAGATCTTTGAACAGAGCTGGCCGTAGAGGATCAGCCGGTGACCCTGACTTAACCTGCTGGGCCAATTTACTGAAACTATCAGCCCCTACCCTCATAACACAATTCATGATTGGTCTAGCCTCCCATACCATAATCTTAGGTTTGAAACATTCAGCTCTGACCCTCCTAGGTAGCAAAACTTAATACAATGGTCAATTAAGTTTTGAAGACCCACTGGTGTCTTGGAAATGAGCAATGGTACGCCAGCAAAAAGTAAGATTGGGATCTTTTGGCCATGTAAGGTAGGTGAATTATTCAAACTATCCAGTAGGCCAGTGGCCACTTTGATAACACATAAAGAAAATAAAGTGACCACTAAAATGCACCATAATAGACATGGCAGGGTAGTTTACATGACCCCAGTCCCTAAACTCAATCATAGTGCCCATTAAGATACTCTCCCTAGGTAATAAGGTCATACTTTGGGTTGGGTTCAAGTACAACTACCTATCAGTAATGGGATCAGATATTGTGCATGTCAAATGTTGTTCTCTGGGCACTACGCTAGTTGATGGGCTTATTAACCTTGAATTATGCACTTGTTCCATGGATGGGCTTTCTCATTCTGCCATTAGATTTAGGTTGTACCCTCCATCTAGTTGCAAAGCTTTTACCTATCCAGACACTCATTATCATCCCCAGGTAAGTCAAATAAATACAGGAGTGGATGAGTGGAGCACCAATTAATTGACTGACTGAGGCAATGGGCTGATTGAAACTTGCTGAGTAGGAGGGATGAAATCGATACAATTGACAGCATGGGTCTACATCCCCTTTGGTTTTGCTTTGTTAGCCCTAAGTTGGCAGGGTATGCCCAGACATGGGTCCCTTGCTCACTTTGCCACTGGATTCAAGCTAGCCTGGCTGATGACGGCTGATTAGCCGGAAACCGGTCCCAGGATGCTTGTTTCTGGTCCAGGGAACACATGGCTTGGCAGTTCGGGCTGGACTGTTCCCTTGGGGCAAAGGGTCAGACTGATTTGCATATGGCCATGTCTGAACTGTGGTGGGCGAGTGAGCTAAAGACTGATGATGTATTAAACTCAGATCAGTTGACTGGGGATGAGGGCTTGCAATGTTCAACACTCCGTCCATCATCAGCTTTGGTTTTGTTTTGTTCGCACTATGTTGGCAGGGTATGCCCAGGCGTGGGTCCCTTTCTCACTTTGCCACAGGATTCAAGCTAGCCTGGCTGATGATGGCTGATCAGCCAGAAACCGGTCCCAGGATCTTTGTTTCCAGTCCAAGGCAGACATGGCTTGGCAGTTCGGACTGGACTTTGCATATGGCTTTGTCTGAACTGGGGTGACGGAATGAGCTAAAGAAAGATTATGGATTAAACCCAGATCAGTTGACTGGGGGTGAGTGCTTGCAATGTTCAACACTCCGTCCATCATCTCCTTTGGTTTTGCTCTACAGGTAGTATGGCAAAGCATCATCTTTACAACACTGTTGGAGATGGGGAAATTTGTTTTAGAATATTTTGGGGATATGAAATGGTAAAGCGAGCAGAAACATTGTCAATTGAAATGCCTTAACAATGATGTTTTTATTCAGTAATCTGTCTAAATCCGAGTCAGTAAGCCACACCCATAATGCTTTGCCACAGATCTAACTAAACTCCACTATTCTCCATCAGTTTTCTTAGCTCCTTTAAATTTTTGATTAACATTGAAAGGCTTGGGACTCTTTCATTAGAGTGTGAACATACTCGACGCACAGGTGTACTCCTATTTTCAAGACATTGTTCCACCTAAATGGATAGATATAACACAAACATACTTCTTGTTAGTACCTGAGTTGCACACAACACCAGTGAAATCAAAGGGAACTAAAGCCACTGCTCCCTGTTTCTGAAGGTGCACACCTATTTTTTTGGGCATCAAACACATTCATGATAAGATACCTGTAACATGTGCATAATGCCCTCCATTCAGTGGACAAGTTATATGGGTCAATCTATAGTTCTTGGAACACATACTGTCAGGATCGTAGACAAGCCAAATTGGAAGTAGAAAACAGTGATACTTTTAAGATATTCTTTTATGAGAGCACTTGTTTTAGTTTTAACAGTTTTCAATAGTGCAACAAACTTTACTTATTAAAATTAAGCTAAAGACCGTGCTTTTCTATAGCGGGTAGAACTAGCTTATCTAATTTCTGTAGGTAGGGTGAGAATAACACATTCTTCACATTGTATAACTATTCTCAATTTTGTAAACAATGCTGTATAATGAGGAATCAATGTTAATTGTTGTCAAATGTGATAAAAATTATCTTAGTCATTATCACATTACATCCATCCTTTTGTCTAGCAATTCAACCATTTACTGGATCATTGGTATTCTATGCAGGCCCAATGGGTACTGGAATTATGTGTTTTAATGATTTAGTGCACCAGTGATAGTTGGGATATAGAAAAAGGAATGGTCCAATGCATAAGATGTTATAACATACATTTATCACAAATGTTTAATCTTATTAATACCAATTTTATGTCCTCGTGTGAAGGGATATCTTCATTTTAAACAATGTGTTCTAGCTTTGAATTTGCTTAGTTTTGAGTTTGCTCATTTTATGCACAATTAATTTATTTGTATAAAGATATTAGCAAATGATGTCACCAAAGATTTACTTCCGTATTTAAAGTCGGACATCATCTACGCTTAACTACAGGTCACAACCTATAGTTTAGTCCAACAAGTAACAGTTAGCTAAACAGGTTACAATAACCTTTTTCATTGAGGACCTGCACACTAATGACTTTTGTATTTTGCTTATTTGTAGTGGTCTGCAATAATGTTTTGTATTATACTTTAATTCCACTTTTGCTAACAGTTATTTTTTATAATATTCCAGATCTCAAAGCATTACCAGCTACTCGTTTGACTCATGGATTTTTTATGCAATAATAACATATTTCCTAGCTCTTCTCATTTATGTTATTGATAGGAAAATTATACATGTAGATTATAATTTCCAAAAATTTACATACATTTCAGACAAGTTGAATGATTTCTTAGATGGCCACTGGATAGGAGTTTCATGACAGCAGGTCCTGGGATTTTGGAATTACAGTTTGAAATTATCCCACATCAGCCCTGGCTATCTGCACCCACAGCAACACATTATTTAAAAGAAGTAGAGATGAAACACAGGCAAGAGTAAAAACTCACATTGGTCACGTGAGGGACTAACATAGTTTCCAAGGTTCCTCCCACTGCAATGTCATTCATGCTGAGACCGCAGTCCCAGGTCGGATCTTCGGATGAAAGATGCAGAGATTTGAAGCTTTCACACTCCCCAGGATTCAGCAGCGCTGAAGGACGGGCCATGGAAGCACTTCCAAAATCCTCAGAGCCGCTCGCAAGTAAATCACAAGAACCAGGTGTGTGCTTCCTCCCCCCTCCTGGCCTCATCATGGCATCCTGCACTGACATTCTTGAAGGGCTCAGTGCTGAAGGACCCACTCACGATCAAATCGCAAAAAGAACTTCCTCCCGCCTCTACATGGTGTCCGGCGCCAACACACACAAAAGGATCATTGCGGAAGGTGGAGCCTGTGAACTCCCTTTCTATCTACCACCTTCGGTTTTCCTGAAGAAAATAATCAGATTAAGAAATTCATTCATTAAAAAGACTGGGCTGACCCTGCCAGCTGCCTTGGTATTATGACCATCAGGAATCGACCCACCATTTTCTTGGCATCACCAAAGAAGGCAGAAAACTCACAGAAAATGGCGTTCCCCCCCACTGCCTAAATCATAAAGAAAACATACTTCCCTAGAAACAAAAATATACCACTAGACCCTTTACAACAAAAACCCTGCAAGACTGGCAGCCATCTTTAAATGCTAATTTTTTTTTGGTTCTCCAAATACCAGAACTAAGATAGACCCCGACTTTATTAAACATCTTCCCTCATACACCCCTTCTCACTTCCCTCGAGCGCCCCAGAGCGGGCTATCCAAACACTTCCACAACACTCCCATACACATGGAAAAAACAATGAACACAAACCGATATCCAATCACCAAACCAACCGTCGATCACCCAGATCCACAGACCATCTCACAACCACTCTCCCTACACCTCCTCCCGTCACATCTAATAATCCTTATGCATATCCTCAAAAAAAATGTCCAGATGCACAGGAATGCCTGACCCCCATTAACAACCCCTACTCTCAGTATAGTGTTGCTTATTACTTCTCTCTGCCCACTGACCTCCCTACCCCAGCCGCAACTAACTAACACGACTATTGGGTAATGCGATTCTACAAGATCAATTGTAGCTTACGCCATCTTAAGAATGATCTCCAGAAGACTCATCTCCATTACATCTGATCTACGACTCTTGCATGGTTCAAATAGGACCACCATATACAGAATTGAGTACCATGCAGGTATGCCCACACTCTATGTCCCACACTTATCCAATCTTGGATCGAATCTATACCATTCCCCAATGACGCTTCCTGTCCTAAGAGATCAAATCAAGATCTATCGAACAGTGAGATACATGAGCTGCTCCCCGAAAAAGTATTATAACAAGACTGAACGGAATCAAATCTAAATTATCCAAGCGAACCCATGCGGACAACCGAGCTTTAATCACAAAGTAGTAAACAATGACAACCTCAAGCATGTCAATATATCACGGACTGCCTCTCATCATTCTAATATTCAGCTGAAGTGCATGCTCTATAATTGCAGATTGGCAAACAAACATGCAGCGGATATTATCCTATCACATAAGTTTGCTATTATTACCCTCACCGAAACGTGGTTAAACAGAGCATCTCATCCCATCATAGATCTACTAGCTCTCCCTAGTCACAAGATCATCTGACTAGATAGACACAAAAAAACGGGTGGGGGAATAATATGCATCTACTGCAAACCTTCATAGTATCCCAATCGGAAACAATCGCTCTAACTACATGCGAATATTTTAGCATCAATGTCTCTTGCAACTATAAATCCATTTATAATATACACGGCTTCTGTCACCCTCTGGGCGATACCTTGCTTTCTATTGAACAAATCATGAAAACCATCACAATAAATCATAATCTTCAAGGGTCCCAGAGAGTCAAACTGAACCAATCTGTATCTATGCCCCACGCGATCACCCTGGACGTTCCACAGGGATCTGCTCTCTCACCCATTCTTTTCAATGTATTCCTTGAATTACTAGCAAACCACTCAAAATCTGCTAGCATCCATTATCATATGCATGCTGATGACAGTCAGCTGTATCTCCAAATCGCCTGCCCAGAGGACATTATATCCCTTAATTTCACCTTGCAAAACACACATGTCTAACTCACGGATAACCATCTCAAACGTAACTCTGCCAAAACCAAATTCCTTCTCATCTCACTGACGAATAACATCCCCAAGATCGAGCTTTGGTTGAGGCATCTTACCTGCTCTCCTCACATCATAGACTCTGCTAGACCCTTGGGTATTACTTTAGACAAACTTCTGAATATGCAGGAACACATTAATGTTGCCCCCAAAAAAGAAAATTACCAACTGAGCATTCTGCAGAAAATTAAACCCTACCATCTACATGAAGACATAAAACAAGTTGTCCAAGCTCTTGTTTTAGCCAGACTGGACAATGGTAGTGCCACTCTATGTGGTTTGCCTCAATACAAGTTGGCCTCCCTCAGAGCAGCTGCCAAACTTGTCCCAGGAACAAAAAGAAAAAAACACATACCCCTGGCACTAAAATCTTTGAACAGGCTACTGTATGAAGCTAGAATTCAATATAAAATAGCATGCTTGACACATAAAGTGCTACATCTCAATACCCCCAGACATCTGGAACAAAAGCTAGAAAAATCCGGGGGCTGCAGACCCTCACGAAGTGCGTACACCCTGCTTCTGAAACCCGAACTAACTCACTAAAAGAAAATGGGTGCCAGAGCTTTCTCGGTTGTCACACTTAAAGATATGGAACTTTCTACCACCGGACGTTCACCTAATCTCCTCTACTGCCTCCTTCAAAAAAGATGGAAAATCGTTTTTGCTGACTACGTTTTTACCTAAGACAATATATCTGTGCCTATGGAAATGGAACCATACTAACTTCTCTATGACGATTGACCTTCCTATTACCGACTATAATTGAGATCAGGCTTTTTACTCTATGTACTTTCATGTATGTTTGTCATGGATACATGAGTCTTTTGTTTACCAGTCCAATTGATATCCTACTTCTCGTCATCTAAAGCGCTCTGATACCCACTAGGGTCATTTTTGCGCTATCCAAAACTTTATAAAAATAAAAGGTTATTTTGCAAAGTATGTAGGTCTATTCTCAATTAGAATTAATACACTTGATAAACATATATCATCTGTTTATATCATCTGTTTACCTACCAAAACACATTGATGTTGATACTGCTTTTCTTTAGCACTGTTGTTACTATTCTTACTATTCACCACTACGGAGCCTTGCTCTAAAACATATGCTTGTAGGTTGCCACATCTGCACTATTGTATTTCCCAAGTTGCCACATCTGTACTGTTGTATTTCCGAAGAATTTCACAATATTAACAAAGGTATATCCAGAATACATGAGAGATAATAAAGGACCTGAGTAAATAGAGGACCCAGTTTAAATCTTCAGCTTTGGTGCATTCTTGTGTAGGTGTAAGTGTAAGGCCAGTAATTGAGGGAATTAATAACAGGGTCAACCTAATCGTTGAAATTACACACTGGTAGATTCTTAAACCAGTTAACTGATATTAGCAAATTGCCATTATTTTAATAGAATCTTTTTTGGATTCAATTAGTTCCAATTTATTTGGTTTAATAGTATAACAAATTCCTCCATTTCTTTTCCCACAAAGACAGTGTAGCTTAGCTTTAAAAAAAATGCTAAAGACCTTTCATTTCTTTAATGGTTAAGACTACCAATCTAGTTATTCGGGTTTAGGTGAGAATGTTCTCATTTCACAATTTCTAATAATTATGGATAATTAATGTCCATACCATACAATATACAGAGCAATTGATGTAAATTCCTTTCAAATGGCAGAAATGTTTCTTCCTAATCTGGCATTTTCCTTCAACATAAGGAAAGTGCCCCTTTTTACATGGTTAGCCCCCACTTTTTCCCTGGAACATTATGTAGTTTTGACTGGAAGTGCACAGGGTCCCTGCCAACTAGGTGCCCTGTGCAAGATCTCCTTCCCCAAACTGTACCTTTTGTTTCCACAATTGTCACCCCTTTAGCTCACATATATGTTCTTTCTAAAAGATACCCTGGCTACCAAGGTCCTTGTGGTTAAATAGGGTCTCTAAGGGCTGCAGTACAAATTGTGTGCCACTGTAAGGGACCTCTCACCAAGCACATGCACACAGCCACTTCCGCCTGCGTGTCTCGATGTAGACAAACCTGAAGAGTCGACATGGCACACATCCCTGTGTGCCATGCCCATAGACTAGACTATAGACCATAGACTAGAATGTCTTAGCCCTAAAGGTAACTGACCAGGGAAGCCATAAAAAGTACAAGGGATGGACACTATTCATCACAAGTTCCCCAGGTCCATGATGGCCTAACTGAAATATGGGATATTTGTTACCAAACATCTCAACATAATAAACCTGCACTGATTCCAGCACCAGATTTATTAAAAAGTGCCCACAAAGGACCCCTTAGTCCTAGTGTTCTGACCAGCTGAGAAGACTGCAGACACTTACTGACTTGGCCCCAACCCTACCGGCCTGTCTGTAGCCCTCGATGATTGTGTGCCAACAGACAACCTGCCCTGCAGCCCAGCAACATTCAAAGCCTTGAGAGGACTCCCTGCCTGCGACAAAGACCAAGACTCCTGAGAACAGGAGACTTGTTCAACAAGCAACCATCTTCAAATTAAAGACTCAGCACCCGACGACTATGGTCTGAGTTGAAGTGGCCCACTGGTTTCTGCAAGGTTCCCCAGTGCTCTAGACCCTGAGTCCACTGAGAGCTGACCTTTCCAGGAATCCTCGATGTTGCCTGCAGCTCCTGCACAGAGATCCCCCCCCCCATCACCGAACGGCAACCTGCTCTGGTTGTCCAGTCCTGACTTTAACTTTAAAAAAACTAGTCTTGTAAGTTGATGTTATCCCTATGTAGGCTGACTGTTTTTGTCCTGCAATAGGTTAACAAGTCTGAAAATTGCACTGTATCCATTTTTTAAACTGAAAAGTATTTCTATTGAAAAACGTATTTACCTATGAAGATGTTCTGTGTTAAGTTTATCCAGGAAATCCCGAGATGTTTTTAGAACCTATGAGAATGCAGGACATAGTTGACATCTTTATCAGATGCCTTTAAAAGTCATCAAATTGAAAATATTTTGATTCCATATTTCCGTGTTGACAGATACCTTGATTAAAGATTTGTTCAATTACTAAAGCATCACCACATTTAAATAAAGTCTGGTAATAAATATAATTTTAACACATTTATCAAAATTAAAAATAATATAATAATACATAATAAATACTATGTCTTAAATACACATTGTCACCATAATACATTTTGTGTTAATTGAAATTGTATTTTTAACTTCGGATGCTAAATTAATTTGCCAAAATGTACTTCTGTAAGCATCACACATCCTTTTATCATCCTGACATGTCTTCACCATTTTCCATCAATCATATTGACTCCTTATGAGTTTTAGACTAAAGTAAAATGAAAAGCCCTAGAGCTGTATCATTAACACATGCACAGTCACAGAACCTAAGATGTGATCTTCTTTTTAAGGCACTGTACCGTCTATAACAGATAAATGTAACTCGAAAATTCTAGATTTTAGTACATGAGTTAAACATAGCACGTAATGGATGGTAGATGTTCATACAGTGTAACACAATGTCCAGTTGACAACAATTGCTTTCAAATGTGAAAAATATATGTTCATATCCATATTTTAATTACAATCCATTCTCTTATCAAGCAACTCAGCCACCTACTGGACAGAACTTGTACTATACAGGCTCAGCCAATACTGCAAGTATGTTTGTCGATAATTTTCCAGCAGCAGTAATAGCTGAGATTCAAACAAAACATAGGAGTATATAATTGCATAAGATTTTGAAAGCTAAATTCATCACATATGTTAATTTCATTACTAACAATGTGGAATTGTTCTTTAGCGAAGTAAATTCTATATTTTGAGTGGTGCTGTCTAGTTTTTATTTAGCTTAATTTCATGCACAATTAGTTTCAATAGAAACAGAAAATTAACTACTGAATTCACCAAAGATTTATTTCGCTTGTTAAAGTTCCTATAATGTTCCACAACTGCTCTGCTTTACAATGAATGTCACTACATAGGATTTGGGGCCAGATGTACCATTTACTGGTCACAAAATAATGGTCACAATTTATGAACAGTATTTTTGCAAAGAGTAACGAATTCTAAGTACCAACCAGATGTAATTTTGAGACCTACAAGAATGCAGAACATAGTTTTCACTTTTAGCAGATGCAATTCCTAAAACATGATCACATCCTTTCTTAGATTTCAAATGAATTCCTGTAATAAATATCAATTCACCACATTTTCTCAGTGGTGAAAAAGGACAAATATACTTGCTACCTAATTATTACCTCAGCCTAAATATTTCCTGACAATAATGCAGTTTGTATTAATTGAAATGTCCCTTTCAAAATTAGATGATTGCTTATAGCTTCTGTCATTTTATGAGCAGCATCCACAAATTCCTGTCCCTTTCATAACACATCTCAAAGTTACTCCATCCATCTTGTTTTAGAGTAAAAGTCAAAGCCTCTTGGCAGTATCGTGAGCAGTCCTCGGCTATATTAGGCTAATTTATCGAAATGGAAAAATATCGCGCAGCATTTTTGGTAACTACACAAAATGTTGATCCAGTATTTTGCTCTTTTTCTTTTAGCACAAGCTGTATTTTTTATACATTTTTTACACAAGGAGTAGTTTGTAGTAATTTGCGTTCAGTTCATTTGTGTTTTCATTTTCTTTTGCAATAAGAATTTTACCTGAATGAAATCTCAATTATGTTAAGTGGTGTAGTCTTGGGCATTTCTCATGAACATTAAAACACAAAATGCTGGAAATTACACAAGATTACACCTGTGTAAGGATAATGTTATTATGGGCTCATCATGAGCACATGCGCAGGCACAGACCATTTCAAGACACTGAGCTGGTTGTCATGGATAGAGTTACCTCTGAAAATCTACATGTTGGTTCATGAATTCCACAAAGCGCTGTTCGGATTTATTGAGTAGCAAACACTACTTTCTTTTTCCAACGGTGCACAACTACGCTGTCAGTGTACACATAAATTTTACGGTGTATTTTGCATATGCATTAGAACACCAATTCAAGGAACCAATCACATTGATTAAGAGAAGCCTTTACAAATGCACAGTGGCAGAAGTCTAGTTCAATCAAATTGGGATTGAAACACTGTTATTCCCTTAAAAAATACTTTTGTGCATGCAAAATCTTCCAGTTTAATTGCGTACAGTGGTGTGACAAAAAACCCAAATGCATGTTTCACATGTGAGCTCTTATTCTGGAAGAACATCGATCTTCATTTTCTTTAAAGGATAAGATTCAAATATATGTACTAAGGTTAAGCCCAAAAATGTGCATAGTTTACAATGTAAAGGTAATGGAGTGTGGATGGTCCTACAGTCCAATATGAAAGAAAATTGTAGTAATCTGTTTTTCATATGTGAATAATTTATCTTCTTAGCTGTAGTGTCATTGAAATCCATCACTGTGTCCTACACAGACCCACCCAGTGCTAAAGTATGTTTTCAATAAATTCCCGTATGAGATGGTATGAGGTAAATTTATCACAGATCTTATTTGTAAAGTTGTTGAGTTTTTTTTCATGTAGTCAGTTGAACTGCTTAAAAACAGTATACCCATTTAAGGATTTGACTCATTATATGCTCAATTCTTATGTCAACAGAAAATTAGCAAATTAGTTCACCAAAAAGAATTTCCAATGGTGAACAACATTTACACTCTCCTCTGTGGTCACTTCCCAGGATTTGGTCTCAAAAACATCACTTAGTTAAACAGTTTGCAATCACCATTTCAATAAATTTCTGTGCCCCATATAGATATGCATCTATATCGGTTTGATCTTGTGCAAGGGTTTGAATTAATGTATTTTATTATATTTTATTATTTTGATTTGGCTGTTCATTATTTTGCATATTAATTCAGATTTAAAATATTTATCACCTACACCTTTAGACTGAGACACTAATTGTTTGCATGATTTGTATATGTTCTCCCTCCTTTCATTAGGGTATTGAACAAAAGATGATACCTGCAGATTATTGTTTCAAATCACCATAAGTGCGTTGCTTTGTCTCGATTTCACAGCAGGTTGCTTCCTAGAACTTGGTCCTAAAAATAGCATTTAGAGAAACAGTTTGCAATGGCTGTTTTTGAAGGAACTGTGGCATCTATTCCTGTCACTTTCTTGCCGAGGTTCTCATTAAAGTCCTGTACCATATTTTTCTGATTTAATTTTGGCTATCAATTACTTTTCATAATAGTTTGGATTTAAAAGAATTTTGAACTACATATTTTAATTGATGTTTTGGGGTTTATACAATATTTATATTTTCATACTTCTTTATATTTAAGTTATTGAGACAAAGATGATACATGATAGGTTTTGTAATGCGTTAATGACTATAATATTTCCCAGATTCTTTTCTAAATTGTGCAGATCTATTTGCAAATAGGAGTAGTAGAATATAATGATTTTTATATTGTTTGGTATTTTTTCCCCAGTCTGAAATATTGTACATTCTTAGATTTTGTTAGTAAACATTATATTTAGACAAATATTTGGGATCTAAGTTAGGATTTACAACAGACATGGTTTGCACATCTAGTAGATGTTTTTCCAAAGTAACTATTTTGCAGATATTTTGATTCCACATTCCAATATTTCAAATGTTATGATTTTAGATTTATCAATGATTAAAACATCATCACACACGTAATACTTTCTTAGATTGTAAATAATTATCAATACTAAAAGCTATTTCTAAATATTCTCCCAGAGCAACAAAAGAACACATACCTGATCACTACCACATCCTAAATAAATTGTAACTAAATTATTAGAAATTACATTGCCCTTTAGCTCTAGATAATGGTTTTTGTCTTCATTTATCTTCTGAAATAACATTCATTAAGCAGCACCCACATCCCTCAAGAGAAGTTTTAACATGTGTCCTTTATTGTCCATTATCCATGTCAGGTCCTTGTGAATTTTAGAGAAAATATTCCAGACTTTAGGACTGCATCATGCGCATGTGTACACTTTCAGAGCAGGGATATACTCCTGTTTCAAAGACAATGTAACATGTAAAATACATATACTAAACTCACATTATGGTGATGGATGTTCATACACTGCAGTTGCCCTTTCGAAGAGGTGTGTAACATATCACACACAAATTCCTTTTTTCTAAAAGGCGTAAGTCATTGGGATTACTTTATTATTATTTATTATATTGAATAAGAAGGCTGACAGCTTAAGAAGTAGATGCACACATTTTACACATTATTACAATCATTATTGTTGTTTGATGTTCAAACCTTGAAATATAATGGTCAATTATTGTAAATTGATTTAAAAATTGAAAATATTATCTTCTAAGCTATATTCTCTTTACAATACATCTTTTTGTCTAGCAGCCCAACCTCCCACTGGATTACCTATATCCTCTACAGGAACACCTAGTATTACAAGTATGTTTCTAATGACTTCATGAATCACAATAAATGCGAAATAAACATAATATTTCAATGAAGTTCTGAATAAAATGCTATAACCTGAATTTCTCACAGATTTTTAAACTTGTTACTAAAAAGGTGAAATTGTCCTTTGTTAAAGACATTTGATGATTTTTCTAAAATTGTTTGTATGGCGTTTCCATATACAAAGACTATATTACATGTCATTCATAGTATTCAAGCAGAAAAAGAAATAAAACTGGTACAGTATGGCAGTCACGTGGTTGATGGTAGCGAGTCAGTCAATATTGCTAAGTTGAAGTTTCAGTATCGGATGTGAGGTGTTGACATGTTGCTGTATTGCCTGGTAGCTTGTTAATGCGGCTAACTGAGTGAATGTCCCCAAAGTAGAGGGGGGTGGAGATCCAAACTCGAGAGGGAGGGGCTGGAGTATTCTGTATTGAGGATGTGGATACGTTTGGGATGAAGATTCAACGAGGGCTGTAAGTGGAATTGGGGGCGAGGACTGTTTTGGTAAGTTGGAGAGCCAAGCCGGCAAAATGGGCCCTCAATTAGTTGTGCTTCTTATGTTTGAAGATGCTGAGGGAGCATGCCTCCCATGTGTTGATGTCAGTAAGCTCAGTGACCTCTTGTAGTATCTCATGCACTGAAAACCAATTGGAGTAGAGGGTTGGACAAGACCGCAGCATGTGCTACAGATTGGCCGATGCTGAATGGCAATGGGGGCAACAGGTATCAGGTATACATGATTGAGAATGGAGAATTGCATAATTTTAAACCTGGCATTCTTGGACATTCCCTGAGGAAATTCAAATCTTTCTTATGAATTGTACAATATGCTTAATGTTTTCACTAAAGGATATGTTTTTATTTTGCATACTCTATTCAGTAAATGTAAGCGTACATATATTGAATGCATGGAAATGGATAAAATAGTTGAAATTAATTAGTCACCTGCTTTTTCCATGTTATTTTAGGAAAATATTGTTTCTTAACTAAGCTTCACATTAATGCATTGTATTATATTTCACTCATTTGCTTTTGGTTATATTTATTGTTCCTTAACAATTTGAACTTCAAGACAATATCAGCTGCAACTTTCAAATGATGGTTTTGAATTTTTAAATATTATAATTTTCCTATTTCTTTCTTTGTTTAATATTTTGACAAGCTCAATACACGTTCACATCATCATTTAAAAATGCAGAATTTGTTTTATTTACTCTATACTTTAAAATAAATAATATCCACGTTTTTCTTAAGTATATAGGTCTGGTTGTAGCTGGAAATATTAAACCTGATACCTTAAAATAAGTGCTTTCTCAATAGATTTACATTACATATCTTACATCTTTCTTCATATTTCATATAAGTTGATTTTAATATACAAATATCAATCTTCTAAGCCTTTCAAAGATTTTAAATGTACAAGTGTAAATAATACTATTTTTAACTCAATTTCTCAGGGATGAAAGTACTGAACAAACTTTTATCTACACAATACCACTTCTGAAATAAACATTATCTCTCATTAATTAAATTGCGGTTTGTATTCATCTGGAATGTCCAATTAACTTCATTTGATGTTTTTTCCATCTATCCAAATGTAATTAATTAAGTAGCATCTACAAGACCCTTTCGCTGTAGTGAGAGGTTTCTACTAATCTGTGCCATTTTCATTGCCTTCTGATAAAATATCTGTAGCACAAAAAACGTGTAATGCTGTTAAGACAGTATACTGTGTTAGGCACATACTTTTAAGTCAGAAATTGTACTTGCAGCACAGAGAGCAGCAATGCTCCTAGTTGCTGAATGCGCAAAGCTTGTTGATTGATTTCAACAAGCCCACCAACTAAAATTCTTGTTCTAATCACTCTGCAAATCAGCATTCAGAGGCACACTTCCCTGCATGGTTTTTGGCTTGAAATACCTTCTGTATTATTTGCAAACAAATCACACACATTCCTTGGTTAGGGAAAAACATGTGGCATAACCATGATTTTCAGAGGTGTGTAAAGCAGAATAATGTGCTAATAGTACACCAAGTAAATATTGCACACTGCACTATCATTATTTATTGGGGGCACATTATTAACCTAGCATTTTCTGGAATCTGTAATAATCCCTAACTCTCAAATGTAAGTGATCTCTAAAAAGAGGGAACTTCATATCTGAAAGAGACTGTAGTTACAGATTCCTTACCCTTAGAATTACCCCACAGGCGCCAGACTGGATCCAGAGATGTTTTCTTTAGCAGTAGCCCCCTGGCGTCAGTCGACCCCACATTTGTTGTTGGCGTTGTGGTTGCCGGAATGGCGTTGAAGTGTCTACTTTGATACTGCCTCTACCATGCTGACGTCCGTACTTTTTTTTCCATGCCAGCCTAGTGCAGATACAGAGAGACCTTATTTCTATTTCTATTTCTATTTAAAATTATTTATACAGCGCACGTACACCAGCGGTTTCATTACCCCTAAGTCATTTTTTGACTCAACTTTTTCGACTTTTGTTGAGTTCTTTTTTCAGTCTTCGACTCCTAGTGCACAAGGGATGTCCCTTCGTCGGACCGGATTCTTTTTTTTTTCAACTTTGTTTTATTGGGGTGTTAGAACACAAAAAGAAAACAAGCCTAATTCATAACCAGCAGAACAACCAAAAGCTGTGGCTGATACCCCAAATGTTTTTTTCTTTCCAATATTTTCTCCTCCTCCCCCGCACCCCGGTGGATCCATCTTCAAGCAAAACCAAATCTAAGGACCCAGGAGAAGGGAATTACAAAAAGAAGAAAGAAAAAGAAGGATAAAAAAGAAAAAAAGAAAAAATATGTACATAGATATATCGCACCAGCAAACAAAATATTTCATACCAAGCTATTAAGCCAATTAATCAGAGGCAGCCAGAGCTTCTCTCCTCTCTCTCTAGCCCGTCTTCCCTTCCTCCTCACTACTGCAATCTCCCAATTATATATAGATAGGAGTTTATTAAACCAAACATAATCTGTCGGTGGAACTGAAGCAAGCCATGCTGTGGCCAAACATAAACAATAAACAGCCATAGCAATAAACACCAAGTTTCTATGATTTTCCTCCATCACTTGGTTAGAAATTCCCAACATTATTACCTGTGGGGTGAGTGTCACGATGTAACCTAGTATAGCCCCCAGCCTCTGTTTAATTTTGGGTAATATTTGGGAGAGACCCGGACAGGTAGCGAACAAGTGTGTGCTATCAATGGCCACCACCCCACAACGAGGGCAGTGTATCCCAGTAATACCCCCCCATCTATGTATACGGGCTGGAGTCTTGCACAGATTACACCAGGTCTTGAACACTGTACTTGCAGATTTGCAGATATACATGAAGTTTGACTAAAGAGCAGAGAGTCCTCAAAATCCCCCTGCCCAGCCGGTAACACTGTTTGCCATCTATCAAAATGCTTAGTAAGATCATCCCCCATTTTTTCCGTAATGGCTTTATAGATGGCAGCGGTTTGCGGTGTATTACGTTTAAGCAAATCAAAAAGCGGGATTCGATTCTGGTTCTGGTATTTTTTCTCAAAAAAATCCCAAATTTGCAGTAATTTATAAAAATCCTTATTCCCTATGCCAAGTCTACCTTTAAGAGCATCAAAAGAAAGTAGGTTGTTGCCAGAAAGAAGATCCCCAATACAAGAAATCCTTCTTTGCCCCCATCTACTTAAATAAGCATCATTAAAAATTTCCGAACATATGGCATTATTATCAGCAAGAGGGGAATACCAATGCAGCCGGCCAATTCCGATCTTTTTCCTAACTGCAGTCCAGACTTTGTAAATTACTATCAAAAACTTAAACTTAACCCTCTTGTAATAAGCAAAATCAATTTGTCGTAATAAAAGGCCCCTGACTTCTCCCCCACAGATCATTTGGAAAATAGAAATTTCGGAATTATCCGAATTGTATCTATTTATCAGCTCGTCTGAATACTTCAAGGTAGTAACCCAATAATGAGTCTGGAAATTGACAGACCAGGCCCCCCGATCTCTGGGAAGTGTCACAAACCTTAATGCCCATCTTGGGCGCTGCCCTGCCCATAGAAACCATGAGACAGCCTGGTCAAATTTCCGAAACCATGGCTTATTGAATTCAAGGGAGATGCCTCTAAATCAATAAAGTATGGGCGAGAAAATAATTTTAATAACATTGCTTCGGCCCATAAGCTTCAAAGAAAGATTGCTCATCCTCTTGGTATCAGATTTCATTTTGACTAGTAACGGCACCAGATTTAAATCTACTATAGCACTTATCTCGACCCCTAAATTCCTTGCATTTGCTACAATCCGTTGGTCAACAAAGTCCACTTTTTCAATAATGACTATTTGGGTTTTACTTTCGTTCATATGATAGCCGGAGACTTTACCAAATCGAGATGTTAGCACACCTAACTCATCCAGAGCCCTCTGAGGGGACGATGTGACTATCGCTAAATTGTCGGCATAGCCTAAAATTTTGACCTCTCCTCCCCGGGCAAAAACTGGTCAAATTACCTGGCTCTCTTGTATTAGTCTAATTAGCGGTTCAATATAAATTGCAAATAACAAGGGAAAGCAGGGGCACCCTTGTCTTGTGCCCCGTCCTATATTGACCTCCCCCAAGTGTGCTCTCATCAGTGCTAGCTTGGCAATTGGATCTTGATACATGCTTTTAATGGCCCAAATAAAGCCTTCCCCAATTCCATAATGCTTCATGACCGTCCATAAAAGAGTCCAGGAGACCCTATCAAAAGCCTTTTCGGCGTCCAATAAAATTAAAGCCTTAGGGTCTCCTGTCACCTTGGTATAGTCAAATAGAGTTATTACTCTATGAATATGATCTATGGTTTCCCGGCCTGGAACAAAACCGTGTTGACTGTGGGAGACCATTTTTTTTATTTGGGACGCCTTGAGCTTCCTTCAGTGGCAGTCAGGACTAACCTCCTGACAGAGGTGCTTCAACCAGCAGCAGCCTTTTCGGAGCCCCTTTTGTCTTTTAATGAAGACCACTTGGTCCAAGCCCAGCACAGGGGCTCCTGTGCTGGGCTTGGACCAAGTGCCCAGCCACAGCCACAGCCCGACCCTGCGTGACCCACTTTTCTTCACTCAACACCGACCCCTGAAAGCTTGGTGTTTTTTTCATCTGCCAGCTCAGCGCAGCTATCGGTGAACAGCTCATGCCTCTTGAGCCTTTATACCCATACAGTGTGGGATACGGTTGCGCAAGTGCCACCCGCGCAGTAGAGACCCAGCTAAGTTCACCATCCAAAGTGAGCTGGATACTGCCAACTCTCTGGGCAGAACGGTTTCCACAGCAGTAGCCTTGAGGTGCTGCGCCTGGTTGAGGAGATATGGTTTCATTGGGGATGTCCAATCCACCTTACTGGACATTCCCTTTGATGGCCATTGCGTTTTCGGCGACAAGGCAGACTCGGCGGCTCAAGCGCTCCAAGGAATCTAGGGCTATGGCCAGATCCTTGAGCCTTGCTGCAACCTCACACCCCAAGCAGTATGCTTTTTGACACTTTTGTGGCTTTGGAAGGGGTGCCCCACCAGGTTCGACCCAGTTTAGCCACTGGGTTACGCAAGCTGCCCAGCCTGTGCGTGGCTGCAGACATGAGACTCAGTGACGCAGCTCTAGAGGCTAGCCAGTGGGCCAGTCTACTCATAACCCCCCTGCAGCAGGCTCCAAGCCCTCCTAGTACGACCTTTCAGGGCCACTAAAGGCCAATGGGTAGCAGGATTCACCACCACCTGCCCACTGGCAAAACATCAGGTCAGACAGGTGGGTTTTGCAAATAGTCCAAAGGGGCTACTCCTTCCCCTTCAAGACTGCCCCTCCCTCCATGCCACCATCCTTCAAACACATGTCGGAGGTTCACTTGGCCCTTCTCTGCCAGGAAGTTGCAGCTCTTTTGGACAAGGGAGCTATTAAAAAAAGGTCCCACTGATTTTTGGTACCCAAGAAGGACAAAGGCCTGCGCCCTATCTTGGACCTCGGGCCCTTAACCTTTTCCTCCGGAAGGAGAAGTTGAAAATGCTAAACCTGGTTCAGGTCCTGTCTGCCCTCGACCCTGGAGAATGGATGGTAGCGTTGGACTTGCAGGATGCTTATTTTCCCATCCGTCCCGTCAGCCCACAGGCCTTACCTACAGTACACGGTAGGCCACGAGCATTTTCAGTTTACTGTGTTCACCTTAGGCCTAACCGGTGCCCCTCGGGTGTTCACAAAAGTGATGTCAGTGGTCACAGATCATCTGCGTGGATCTGGGGTACCAGTCTTCTAATTTCTTGACAACTGTCTCTTGAAGGCGGGATCTCCCAAGCTGTTGTCTCCCACCTCCAGACTATGGCGGACCTCCTGCACTCACTGGGGTTCACTATCAACATGCCAAAGCACGCCTGACTCCCTCTCAGAAGCTCCTTTTTATTGGAGCAGTTCTGGATACAGCACAGGTTCGGGCCTATCCTCCTGAGCAGCGAGTCCGGGATATTCGGGTTATGATACCGAAGTTTCAGATTCTATCCCGGATTACAGTGAGAATGACAATGAGGCTGCTGGGCCTCATGGCCTCCTGTATCCTGCTGGTGGATCATGCCTGTGGCATATGCAGACTCTGCAGTGGGACCTGAAGTTACAGTGGGCGCTGCGTCAGGGGAATCTTTCCGACTAGGTCCAGATCTCGGAGGGGATTGAATGTCAGCTGCAGTGCTGGCTAACGAACCAAGGTTGGGTCAGCAGCATATCCCAGCTTCCTTCCCCAACCAGACCTCACAGTGGTGACAGATGCGTCACTCCTAGGATGGGGCGCGCACATCTGGGAGAGGTGGAGATCAGAGGCGTCTGGTCTCCGGTGGAGTCCAAACTCAATATCAACCTGCTGGAGCTCTGGGCCATTCGTCTGGCACTGAAGGCATTCCTTCCTTTTTTCAGAGAGAAGGTGGTGCAGTTGTTTATAGACAACAAAACCACCATGTGGTACTGCAACAAACAGTGCCGGTGGGGTCATGGACCCTATGTCAAGAGACTCTTCATCTCTGGACATGGCTGGAACATCAGGGCATGTACCTGGTGGTTCAACCCCTGGCAGGTTCTCTGAATGCCAGGACAGATGAACTTAGCCACCAGTGACTGGTGGATCACTAATGGCATCTTCACTCAGAGGTGGTGCAAGGTCACTTTCAACGGTGGAGAGAGACTTGATTAGATCTGTTCGCCACTGAAGAGAACATGCAATATCAGCAATGCTGGGTGTTGGAATTTCCAAGGCTGCACCTTCTTCCCACCTCTGGACCTTTTCAAGGAGGAGGAGATACTCCACCGTCTGGACCCAAATCATGCACTATCTTTCAATCTTGGCCACACAAAGATTTCCAGCTGGACGATCAACTCTTTGTTGGATATGTGGGGGCCAAGAATGGTCGGGCTGTGCAAAAACACACCATCTCTCGATGGGTTGTCCTATGTATTAAAATCTGCTACTCCTTGGCAAAGAAGGAAGCCCCAGTGGAGCTGCGTGCTTACTCCACCAGGGTGACAGCAGCTACTACTGCTTTGGGGCATGGAATCCCACTCCTTGAAATCTGTCAGGCGGTCATGTGGGCATCCCTGCACACGTTCACCAAACATCATTGCCTGGCTACTTTGGCCTTACTGTTCCCAATGACTTCCTGGTGTGAACTTGGTTCGCAGACTCACCTCGGAGTTGGCATTGGTGGGGTATCTATTCTAAAGGTAAGGAATCAATAACTACAGTCTCTTTCAGTTGAACAAGTTACTTACCTTTGGTAATGACGTACTTATAAGAGGCATATGTAGTTATAGATTCCTTACCCCCCCACCCATCCTCCCTTTTCTGTGAACTGACTTCTAGGGTTAGGGACTCCCTTCCAAGGCCCTAGTTAGGTGCACAAGTGGTCAGTGTCTTGCATGACTCTGCATTTCTGGCGTGTAAAGTGTCAGAACTGCCTTCAGCTCACGCAGGCGGCGTCTAAGTAGACACTTCGGCGTCATTCTGGTGACCACGATGTGCAGGGGTACTGCTGAAGAAAAAATATATGGGTCCAGTCTGATGCCTAGGGGGTAAGTCTAAAGGTAAGGATTCTATAACTTACAGATACATCATTACCAAAGGTAAGTAACTTGTTCATCTAGTTATAAGAGAAGGCTAGTTGTGTTAGTGTAGGTTGTAGAGGAATGACTGCACAATGGGTGAACATTCAACTGTTTCTCATGTAACATAATGGCTGTTTCTTTCATCAGAGAATATTACACTCTATCCACCACTTCCTGCACAGCACAATGAACAGCAAGCCATCGGTAATATATTTGACATTAATATTTATTGTTCTGAAATATATTTGTATTAATGGTTATCACTCCTGAAGGATACAGTTTTAATTATTTTTAAATGAACTGACGGACCACTATTTCCTTTCACATGCATACAATTATTAGGGGCCATTTGGTGACCTTGGGGTAATTTCCCAGAATAGGTATAGCCAGGAACTAATCAGGAAGTGTGTGAGATGAGCGTCTTGAAACAATGTAGGAGACCTCTGACAGTAAACACCAGGCCTGCTCTGCATATCAGCTCATCTGCAAAACAGGCTTATTTCATGGCCCCTGGAATTGTGTGACAGGGGTGGCAAAATTATGCTCATGGTTGAGTAAATTATGCGGTAAGAAAGCAAATCATGCTACAGAATGAGACACATTTTGTGATAGTGTTACTTCATTATTTCGTTATGTCTACACTTTGTGGGCATTGTTTGCACCTCATTAGTACTGGTTTAACACCAAATATAGCAATAAACAACAGAAAGGTAACCAGTCAAGCTTTGTAAAGGACCTTCCACTGTGTGTTAACATGTCTTGCTGCGATTTTATGAACTTTTGAATTGTTTAAGCTAGAAACTATTTTTGGTGTTTAAAATATGCAGGTAATGCAGCAGATGATTTATTATGTGGCAAAAAGCAGGACATCTTTTAAGTGAAAAATGTGGCGACCTCACAATCGCATAATTCCAGTGGCCCTGGTCATGCTTGACTCTACCTAAAACATCTGGCCCTAGGTATTGTTTAGGATGAATTTTCATCCCAAGCAGATGACTAGATTTAATAATTTAGTAAGCTTCAATTCTAGACAAACTTCTTAGAACATCAAGATGCATTTTCAAGTAATAAATTATCCTATTCAAAATTGAAATTCTTATCCATGTCTCACCAGGTTCTTAGTAGTCAAGTCAGCAATACCAGTTGTTTGGAAAGAGATGGAAATGCAGCCTTCTTCCAGATAGTGGGGGGCCAACTTGGTCTATCTATTAATTTTGTTTCATAAAATATTATTTCTTATAAATACAGGTATGAAAAATATAAATACATAAGATGTATTAGCTCTCACTTAAGACATTGAGGAGATGACACCATTGCAGCCAAGACAAGGAAATTGGTGCTCAGTCTTGTACTCTCTCACCTTAGGAGATGAGAAACAACACAGTTAGGTACACACCATACCACTAGTAAAATTATTGTATGAACACCAGTCACTAATTAGTGGAACAATACAGTACTTAATTTGTAAAAGAATGAGCTACACTGCCCAAAACTCTGCAATTAAATGTTGGTGCACCCAATATCAAGTCTTCCTAAATTCGCTCATGCTTCTTTAAGTCACTACTGCTCACTGTCCCTTTATTAAACTCCTACAGGTTTCTGCTTTATCCCTATATGACGGGTTTTCCTCTTTCTCTTCTTACTCTTTGTATGTTTTTACCTCCTTTGTCTTGGTAAATGCCTGATCCGGAAAAATAGGTGCTGTGTCCAAACATTAGTTCTGGTGGTCCCCCCACCAGCAACCAGCAGCTCAAAGTAGACACTGATACAATTAAAAAGCAGACTTTCACCTTACCAGGAATTATTCATTACTGCTTTTGCTTACATATGATGCTATGCTGCTTGGAAATATGAACCCAATATTAGAGCAGTTTTTTCACCTAATGTTATTTTGCCAAACATTTTCTCTGTACAAAAATCTTAACGGCATTCAGTTTGTGGATGGGATTGGGGTCTAGTCCACATGATCTTGCGAGCGACTGGTTTCTAATTCTAACGTGAATAACACCCAATATCATGAGTCTTTTTTTTTTAAACTTCTCTCTGTTTCATTCCCCAGAAAAAACAACAATGGGTATGTGTTCTGTTATGTTAGAGCTTAAACCGGGTGTGAATAATTTGAGTAAAATATATAGTTTTATTAATATAAAAAAGAGTGGAAATACTGGTAACACTAGATAGAAAACCCTATGTGTTATTATTCCATAATTGTATTGTTTGTCTAAAACAGACACATGATTAGTTATTTTTTGGTGTCAAACTCCATTCCTTCTCAAAACATAGGATGGTCTGCAAAATGTTATTCGCTTCAATTGTATAATTTCAGAAATAACCAAACTGGTTATTTGCACAGGTAAACAGCCACCCTTGATTTGCTGTCACCCCTGCAGCTTCATTCAATTTCCTTTCTCTGCTTTCAGACAGAAGGGCGCCAAAGAGTGTCAATCCATAAGTGTTTTATTCTATTGACAAAGCAACCATTCTAGTTGTTGGTGGGTAAAGACTCATTCTAATGTAGTAGATATTATATAATGCCAGCTCTGCCCAAAGCAGATGGTACTTGTGATAAAGTTATTTGTTTTAAGACCAATGTTTTTGCCTCCGCTACTCCAAAGCTAGTAAGGATTTGGAAGGCAAGATCTTCTTGGACTGTCGTACTTCTAAAGACACAGAGGGATCAGGCACCACAAGCACAGTGTGTTTAACAGGCCACATCACAAGATGGGTTCCTGATTCTCGAATCATCTAGTTAATGCTCACAATACAGACTAAGAGATTTCTTTCAATATATATTTTACATGAGTCTGGTATGTCATCTCCTCCCCAAACATATATTAGATGCATACAAATGGATAAAATAATTTAACCAAATTATTCAACTGTGATTTCAAGAAAATATTGTTTCTTTGCTGATTTTCACATTGATATATTGTATTGTATTTCAGTAATTTGCTCTTAGTTATATTTATTTTTCCTTAACAATTTAAACTTCAAAACAATATCAGCTGCACTTTTCATATGATGGATTTGCATTTTTTTTAAATATATTCTTCCCATTTTGTTGTTTTGTTTAATATTTTGACAAACAAGATACTCATTCACTTCATTTAAAAATGAAGGATTTTTTTATTTACCCTATACTTTAAAATATATCCATATTTAAAAGAAAAGTATTGTTCTGGTTGCAGTTAGAAACCTTTCACCAGATATCCTAAAACAAGTGCTTTCTCAATAGTTACATTTTACCTTTAAGAGTATAAAATTTTTTAATCATTTCATAATCAAATGATAACTGTGAGCTGCATTACAACCTTCTACTACTCATGACACATGTTACCTCTTTTTTAATATTTCATATATGTTGAATCATATTTCCAACTACTAAAATATCAATCTTCTAAGCCTGTCAAAGATTTTAAATATACTAGTGTAATTACTATTATTTTCAACACCATTTCTCAGTGATGAAGGAATGACAAACATCTGTCTAAACAATACCACTTCTGTAATAAAGATTGTCATTCTCTCATTATTAAAATGGATTTTGTATTCATTGGAATTTCCCATTAAGTTCAGATGATGTTTTTTGCTTTCTGCATCTGTCCTAATGTCATTCATTAGGCAGCATCTACAAGACCATTTCTCTGGACTGAGTGCCATTGCTTCTACATGAATTCTGTAGCACACAAAACATGTGTAATGCTATTAAGACAATGTACTGTCTAAGGCAAATACCCTTTACTCAGAAATTGTACATGTCAGTGTGTGAGCTGCACATGTTAGAATCAAGCAATGCTCCCTGTTTCTGAAGATGCACAGCTATTCTCTGTCAGTTCACAATGTCATGATGCGGCCACTGTTAAAAATGTATATGACCATTCACTCAAGGCCAAGAAAACAGTTTGGAAAACATTTGGGAGGATATTGGGACAGCTACTTTGAAATGGGCAACCAGCTATTCTTTTAACAGTTACCTTTTTGTGTAATTGTGTTGAATTTAATTGCTCCTAATCATAGAAGGAGCTTCTTCACCTTAAATGTTTCATCGTAGCATTTATACTTTTATATAATCCTGAAAACCCGTCTTTTCTCTTATAACTAGGCATACCAGATAAGTTATTTTTGCTTAGATAGGGATACACATATGTCATGTCCTTCAACTAATATTGATGGTTGATGTTCATACATTGAAATATATGGAACAAATCATGTAAATTGCTTTTAACTCAAAATAAATAATCTTAGCAATATTCTCTCTACTATCTTTTTTTAATTTAGCAAAATAACCTCCCAATAGATTAGCTGAAGCCTACACAGGCGCCCTGAATGTAAGTGTAAGACGGGTAAACCTCAGAATGATCTTCCCCTAACATTTAGCCTTCACCCCTCCCATATTTTTGTTGATCTCGTTTTGCTGGCCTTAGGACTCTGTGTACTTTAACACTGCTAACCAGTGCTGGAGCTTCCTCCAGCATTGGTGTCTAATGATTTATTAATTTTGCTCTATATTTCCAATTTGGTGTGGAATTTTCCTTGTTTTATGATTTCAATGTATTAATCTTTGAAGTGTTGCATAAATACTTTACAAATTACCTCTAAGTGAAGCATGACTGCTCTGTGCTAAGCTACTAGAGAGTTGAGCACAGGTTAATTTGGGGTTAGCCTGTGCCTCATCCTAACAAGGATTGTGGTTGCAGCTTGAGTAGTGTATAACCTCCCTAAAGCAGTAACCCAATTTCTCACAATAAGAAAGTGTATTATTAAATGGGGTGGGTGGGAGTCCACCTCAGGAATAAGGACCCAATCTTGTTACGGAGAAATACAGTTTAAATATTTTAACCGTGGACTTTTGTTTCAAATCCTCATACCACCAAGAGCGTATGCAACTCTCATAGGGCCGCTCCATCTATCTATCTGCCCATCAGTCACTGCAGTCGCCCAAGGTCCTCACAAGATTCAAGACCTTCATTGTTGTTGGTGCCTTGATGTAATTATTGGAATGTATGGCTAGAACCCAAAGGACAATACTAAGATGACAAATAAGTCAATATTGCCGGTGGGTAGCTCATTTCTGTATCTTTATTTAACCACCATACCCTGACAGCTGCCCTAATCCAATCTTCAACTTTCGAAGGTATAAGGTCCCTTCGCTTCATACAGATATCTCTTCTGGCAATTCATATCAGATAGAAAAGCAGCCCTCTCTGCGATCGCCTCAGTAGATTGCTAGTTATCTCATCCACTCCAAAGATGACAACCGATGCACTCAGAGTAATTTCCACACCTAGAATATCTTTCAGAGAGAGTTATATGTCACCCCAATAATCTCTTAGCCTAGGGCATTGGAAAAAAATATGAAGATCCACGGCGGCCCAATATCCACTCCTTATACACTTGGGAAGGGGCTGGGGGTAAACTGTGCAATTTAAATGGTGTTCAGTAAAGTCTTTTAAAAGTTCAGAAATCAATCCTCTTCAGGTTAGCAGGTCTCCCATTAGAATACAAGAGCCTCAGGGAGTTATCCCAAGTCATTTTGATATCCCTCTCCTGAAAGGCTCTGCTCCATACCAGGTGGGGAGGTGATAGCTTCTTCTACTCAGCCTCCAAACGTTTCTCATACCACCATGCAACCTTGCTCTTAGATCTTGTATTTTGAAAAAGAATCTCAAGTTCCCAATCACCCCCTATCTCCTGTTTTGAGGCCACAAACCAAGAAGACAGTTGGATAAATTTAAACTTGGACAATTTTTTCCCAGTTTTGCCTTCAGGGCTTCCCAGGAATGCAACCCCTCATTTGTCATCAGATCTGCCCATGTATTGAGGCTCACCCTCCTGAGTGGGAGACCTAAACTATCTTTCAAGAATGCTGGGGTACCAGGAGAGTCCCAAACTGGGGCCAGATCTGAATAGTAACCTAAGCCCCACATTCTCCTAATCTTATACCTTATGTTCAGATTGGAACTCAATACTTTTAATCAACCTTTCTTAAAAAACCTAGGAGCACCAAACTTATAGAGAAATCCCTCTGAACTCAACTCTCTCACCATTTTCCCTAATAAGTTCCCCTACATGGAATCATCAGGCTTCGCCAACAGCATCTGAATGTTTTAAATTAGAACGCTGTGCAATATCGATTAAAATCAGGCAAGGCCCAACCCTCCCTTATCAAGCCTTTGTCTAAGTTTTTTCCAAGCGAACCTAACCCCCTTGTAGGGCCAAATGAAATTGGTGAGCTTCCCCTGCATTTTGTCGATGCTTGTTTTTGAGAACGCAAGAGGAATAGCATTAAAGTTGTAAGCTATTTTGGGGAGTATCATCATTTTTTTAAATCAAATTAACACGCCTAAAGATGTTTATTGAGAGATTTTCCCACCTGACAAGTAGGCAATCTATTTCTCTAGCAACCCTCTGCAAATTGATCTGGGAAATTTTATCTACACCATCCACAATTGAGATCCCCAAATATGTAAAGTTTTAGCTCACTCTCCCACCTCAACCTCTAACATTCCAACACATTACCTCAGTTTTAGAAGTATTCACTGAATATCCTGAGAGGGCCCCAAATTCTGCCACAACATGATCTGCTCTTGGGATAGTTGCAACGGGGTCCGCCATGTAAATCAGTAGGTCATCTGCATAAAGTGCAATGTTGCTGCTGTAAGGTGGAGAGATAAAAGGGACCACCAGGGCATCTGATTTCAGGAGCTAAAGGTTCCATGTATATATATCAAACAGTATGGAGCAACCCTTCTGTGTCCCTCTTGAAATACTGACACTAGAGGTCAATTTACCATTTAGGTGGATCATAACTGATGCAACCTCATTCATCGACTGAAGTGTGTATAAGAAACCAGGGCCAAACCCCATTGTTCTCATGACCTCCAAGAGAAACATCCAACACACTCGCTCCAAAGCCTTGGCCTCATCCACATCAATCACTGCCAATGGAGCAGAACATTGGCTCCATTGACAAGGTCTATTGTGTCAATAAGTTGTTGGGTCTGCTCCTGTAGTTGCCTCTTCGGGATGAAGCCCTTCTGATCTGAATGTATCAGCTGTCGAGAAAGCTTACCCAATCTCCCTGCTAAAATACTCATAAAGATTTTATAATCCGCATTCAGCAGGGAGATCAGTCTATAGGAAGGGCTTCAGAATGAGAACACTTATGGCTCCTCTCCAGGATCTTGGGACGGATTCCCCTGTCTATATATTGAGTTAAAAAGGATTTCCAAAACTAGAACCAAATTCTCTATGAACCAACTATAAACTTTACTTGACAGGGCATCCGTACCCGGAGCCTTACCATTCCCACTATTAGCTAAACTTAGACGGATCTCTTCCTTAGTTAAAGGGGCCTCTAGTCTCTTGACTCTCCATAGTTATACTTGGCAGTTGTATCTTACTTAACCAGGTTCGGAGAAGGTATTGGTTAGGATGAATCTCCTCCTTATACAGTGTGGAAAATAAGGAAACTAGGCAGGCTTGCATGTCTTCTGTTTTATCCGAGACATCCTCTCTAGCATTCCCAACCACTTGTTTGATGGAATTCCTAGATCTGTCTTCTCTAGCTTTCCACACCAAAAATGCACCTGCATTTTCACCGTACTCAGAATTCTGTATAGATCTAGCTTGCCACTGTGCTATATACTTTTGATCGACTTAATACTGTGATCTTGGCTTGCCTCTTCTAAGAGTCTCTGTGCCTGCTCCCTTGCAGTGATTGACCCCGGACCAACCAGTAAAAGATCAGCCTCAAGCAATCCTACTCTTTCTTCAAGCTCCTTTAGGCTTGATCTCTCGGCATTTGTTTTAACATATGCCAGATTTTGCAAACCCCATCCTAAGTATGCCTTGAAGGCTTCCCACACAACAACTATGGAAGTAGACCCGATATTATCATTAAAGTAAGCCACGCTAACAGTTTTTAATGCCTCACCTGTCTCAGGATCAGAAAGGCTAGCCCTCTTTAATGTCCATCTTGGCCTGGACCCTCTGACATAACCTACTAGCATAACCTAATCGCAGCATGATCCAACATATCACCAGGGAGAAGTTTATTGTCGTTATTGCCTCTGTAACAGCTCTGTCCGCAAAGAGGTAGTCTAGCCTGGAAAAGTGTCCATACTTTTTACTATTAAAGGTAAAACCTTGACTGGTTCCCGTTCTATAACTTTATACATTTATAAGCGCCAGATCCTGTAGCATATTCTTTAAGGTCTGATGCACACAAGGAGCATGATAATGGCTCTTCCTATTTGACCTATCTTGTATTGGGTGTAAAAGAACATTGAAGTCACCCCCTATTATTATTGGAGAAGTTACTTCCATCAGGTTTCATTCTAAATCAGATCAATTGACTTAACCCCTAGTAGCTATGACACACAGCAAAGAGGTGCAATTTAGAAAAATGTGTATAGCATTTAGCAGCAACAAACAGTTAAAAGGTCAAAACACAGTGCAATAAAAAACCCACAACACATTTATAAAAATAGAGATTAATTTAATGAGTAAAAAGATACCAAAGCAACAAAAACCCAAAAGCTGAACTAGAGATGTGAATTTTTACAGATATTTTGTAAAAAGAGCTAGGAAATTTTCTGTACCAATCAGTAGTCAATGTTCGTAGTTAACTTAACCTGTACATAACCTGGACAAATCCTTTTTATCAGTCTGATTTCTCTGTACAAATCCACATATTCTGAGGCAAGGTATACAGAGATGCTATAGATTAAGGCTATTAAATGTTGAAGGTGATTGGGCTATATCAAGGTTCATAGCTTAATGTTGTTCCATTATTTTCAATGGAGCTCTCAACATTCCAGTTTCTAATGCAACTTGTTTCTATTTTTACATTGTCTCATTGGCCAGCAAACCTTAGCTTTCACTTTTTTTCTGATTTTGTTCCATTTTCTTGTATCTTAGCATACATGGCTAAGGCTGCTTTTAGCGTGCTTGGTGCTCAGTGAGACAATCTTTGTTGACAACCCCCCTCATCACCTCCTTCTTCATAGATTCCCTCACTTTTACCCTCTAAGCATGCCTCTTATCTCTCCATTGCACTTCTCTTACATATATTTAATGTGATTTATAGTGCTAATCATACCTATGGCTGAGATACCCGCCACCCCCTCTCAACACAATCCCCAAGAATGGGAATACGGAAACATTTCTGAACTTTTGGAAGGCGGGAGGGAGTTACCCTCCCGGCCGTATTTATTAAAATATGAAACAAAAGTAAAACATTAAAATAACAGTTTCATATCATGTACAATTTCATTTCCACATTACGATGTTTTGGCTGACCTTAACACATTTCTAATACAAAGGTTCTCCTAGCCGATACTAACATCCTACAAATGCATTTTCAAATTGAAATTGTACATCCTAACGTTAAGGGCCAACGGCAAGGTCGTAACCGGTGTCAGATCCCTAAACCAGAACTCCCCCCTCACTTGTGAGGGGCGGCCGCACAGAGGACTGCACCTCATGTGCACATACCAATTTCCCTTTTCTTGACGGGGGCCCCAATTAACTCGACGCCATCTTATTGGTCGTCCGAGGACTCGTGTGAGGTGTCTAGAAGGTAGCGTAGACCCCCCTCCCCACCCCACACAACTTACCACATCTGCCGTCGCAGATGTCCTGGCCCCGGGAAATTCCCAGGAGGGGCCCGTAGCCCATCCTATCCAGGGAGGGGCCTTGACCGCCTTCCCTTTCCTTTCGGCGTCCCATCCTTAGAAGGGACCGCCTCCCCGTTGAGGGGCCAATGGCCACCTCCCCCCGGGCGCTCCCATCCGTAATGGGTGACGCCCCCCCCTAGGGATCTTCCAATTACTGCTCACCGATCATGACCTTACCGCCACAGGCCGGATAGTTGACCGGCTATCCGGACCCCCCACAAAACTCCTACCTAAAGGTCATGCTGTAAACTCTTTAACCAAGCTACGAAGTCTCCTATGAGTAAAGAATTCCCCACCCGGGACAAATGGACCCCATCCTCTAGATACATAAGGTCCCCCCTGATACACCCATGAGGAATCGAATGCAATGTACTTGTACGGAACAGTCTACCAAGCTTGTTATTCACCTTTTTCACAGAATGATTTATAGCAGACACTGAATTAGCCCCCCGCCACACCTTTCGTGGAATCATATGGGACCATGCAATCGTGCACCCTGGAACCCTTCTCGCCAACCAACTTACTGTGGATAGTATCGCCTCGAGAAGTAGTCGTCTACCAGTGGTCACCAAATCATTGCCCCCAAGATGCACTATGATTATAGATGGCGGTGACCTTGTCCGTCCTAACAAACCCTCGAAAAAAGGTTGAAACTGGTCAATACAGAGCCCGCCCCTTCCGTAGAAGGTCACCCTGTACCCGTATTCCCCAGCCATGTGAATCATGTCACCTGCCTTGAATACGTCCGCGGCACGCCTCACGTATGAGTGGCCCACGACCCACACCACTTTTTCCTCAGCCGGTGATCTTTGACCGCTGGTTCCCAGGTGTCGGGTCGACTGCACAGTCCGCCCCGCCTCGTAAGCTTGCGAAACTGAAAACCAAACAAAAACAAGAAGCGTGAGTACATGATATCAGCTTCACAACATGTGCAACCGCACATACCTTTTGTAACAATTCGAGGACCAACGCCCCAACTGTTTCACCTTTTCCACACTCAGACCCCTGGCTGTAGCCTCTGTAGCAGCCCCTATCCAGAAGGAATGGGTCCCAAACTCGCCCGGGTTCAAGCCCGCGGCCGAAATTGCCATTGCAAGCACCCGCTGGATCTGAAACCTCGTCAGTGGGGTGGCATCAGCGTGTCTCAACAAGGTCCCCCCCCACGATGCCGCCCTCTGCGCCAAATATTCCTCAACGCATACGACGGGGCACATGGGAGATCCGGGAATCCGATGGACTACTACACTGTCCCCGATCGCACCCTTATCGGTCTTGGACCTGGCAAACGAGACAATCATCGTCTCCCCCTTAACTTGAATGTGCTCTCGGCACAGTCCCCCCCCCCGTATCCTGCTTGTTCTTTGCCACTAGTTCGCTTACCCGCATAGCCCCATGGAATGCTAATGCAAAAGCGGCCCGGAATAACACTGTTTCTGACTGGGATGAACATGTCGCAGGGAGTACGGACAGTAACAGGGCCAACCTTTCCAGACCTATCGGGTGCCTTTCATCTACTCTGCGACCCTCAAGGCGTTGCCACCCACGCAGCGCTTTCTGTACTACGAAAGACGCTGTAGGGTCCTGGATACCATGAGCCCGTGCCATGAAGGAAATGGCGGCCCGATGCCTCTGGGCCGTGGCTACCGATTTGCCTGCCTGATGTAATGACAGCAAAAACTTCACGACAAACTCTTCCTGGCCCCAAAGCTCCCCCCTAGCAGAACCCAAAAAGGACCAATAGGAACGGAACGCCCCTTCATATGCCTTCCTTGTCCTGGGTGCTAAACTCTCTCCCACGAGGTTTTGTAGTTCGGGGCACCGAGAGACCAGAGAGCTTCGGGAAATGGTGCCGCCACCGGGTCCGCTGTGGGCAGAAAACCCCAGAAGGCCTGCATACGGAAACGAGAAAGCGCATCAGCAGCCTGGTTCAGCACCCCTGGCACATGTCTCGCCCTAAAGAGCACGTTCAATTGCATACATAGTAAAACAATTTCCTTGAGCAATCTCAGAATCCATTTGCATCGTGCTGCCTGACTATTGATACACTCAACCACGGTCATGTTATCAGACCAGAACACCACAGAGTGATCCCGAAACCCCTCAGGCCATGTTTTCAAGGCCACCAGAATAGGGAACAGTTCAAGAAAAGCAATGTTACTTGTAAGCCCACACTCATGCCACCATGACGGCCACGTTTGAGCCGACCAGTGATTACCAAATATGGCGCCAAAGCCTATACTCCCCGCCGAATCTGTCCACAGCCCCAACTCCTCGGAGGACACCGCCGGCTTGTTCCAGACAACCCGACCATTGAAATCCGCCAGGAATGCCAACCAAATGCGCATGTCCTGGCGAATCTCTGCCGAGAGCCTCGTGCGGTGGTGCCCCTCTTTAAGACCGACCATGGCTTGTGCAATCGAGCGGGAAAAAGGGGCGGGCCATTGGCATTACTCTAAGGGCAAAATTCAACTGACCCACAGTCTGCTGCAATTGATGCAAATTCACCTTAGTCTCCCTCATACATGTTTCAAGCGAGGCCCTGAATTTCCTAACCTTTTCTTTGGGCAACCGGAAGCAACCCTCTTCGGAATCAAGCTCTATTCCAAGAAACTCGAGCGAAGTTGATGGCCCCACAGTCTTACCTGGCGCCAATGGCACACCAAACTGACTCATCAGACCACAAAATTCTTTTAAAGCCTGTGCACATTCTGTGTCCCCGGCTGCCCCCAGGAACAGAAAATCGTCAAGATAATGCATAACATGCTGAAACCCTGTCATTCTTGTGAATGCCCATTGCAAAAAACAACTGAATTTCTCAAAATAAGCACAAGATATGGAGCATCCCATTGGCATACATTTATCCATGTAATAACGCCCCTGAAACATAAAACCAAGGAGACGCTGATCGTCTGGGTGTACCGGGAGCAACCGGAACGCTGACTCGATGTCTGATTTGGCCATCAGCGCTCCGGGCCCCAGGCGATTCAACATGGCGACGGCATCATCGAAAGATGCGTACCGCACCGAACACACCTCCGGGTCTATCGCATCGTTCACCGAAAGACCTCTCGGGGCTGACAAGTTATGTATCAATCTAAACTCACCCGGGTCCTTCTTGGGGACCACTCCCAAGGGTGAACAAACAAAATTAGCAACTGGTGGCATGTCGAATGGTCCGGCAACCCGACCCCGGATCACCTCCTTCCCAATCTTCGCTTGTACCACCGCCGTATTCCGCAGGACCGACAGTTGGTTCCTACATTGTGCTTTACCCTGAAAATTCCCCACTGGGATGCGGAAACCATACGAAAAACCGTCTCGCAACACCCCAGCGGAGACATGATCCGGGTATTCATTGAGCCAGGGAATCATTGCCATGGTATCAACCGGGGTAGGTAAAGGCGCCCCTCGGACTGTTTCAGACCTGTTTGGCGCTTCCCCTACTTCCGTTATCACCCGTTTTGGCTCTGCACATGGTCTCGGGATGCGAGGACTGTCCACACCCCCCACAGTCGTGCCTAAATTTGCATGACCCCTGGGGCCTTGTACACTTTCCCCTGTTAAAATTCCAGCAGACCCCTTTTTTACCTGTATTGCCATTCGACCTTGAGTGATGCTCGTTACTTGAACCCGCCCGAAAGGGCGCCCCAGATGCATGGCGGGAAAACTCGCCCCCGTTTCCCCCCAACAATGGCGCCTTTGTCATGCCTGATTTCTCCATTTTTTGCCAGGAAATGGAGTCGTAACAATCCCACGTCAGAGATGTGTCGAACTCCTTGGCCTTACGAAAAATATTATCATAACAAAACCACTGATTGCCCTCATATGTCTGAGAAAACTCCATAATACGTGTCTGGTACACGGGTAACTTGGCCAACAGTTCAGGCCTCCGTTCCCCCATAATTGAAGTGAATATGCCAAATGCTCTGCCCCAATTACCTATCGTCTCATCGACTCTAAAAGCGGCCATCTTGGCGCGCCAAACACTTGGGTGCATAAACTCTTTTTGCGCTTTCACGTGCTCAATCTCGTAATGATCAGTTAGTAAAGAAAACATGTTTACATATTTCTCAGCCCATATCCTCTCCTTGATTTCCATCGGAATATGCTGAGCCACTTTCTCCCTTCTCGAGGGTACTGACCCCTCCCCCGCAATCGGCAGTAGCTGCTTACCTGCACCAGAAGCTGTAACCGTAGTCGCCGCCGAACACACGCCCGCCGCGGGTTGACCCACTGGAGCCTGCGGGGGAACAAAAGGAGATGGAGCCTTTGCAGCCTCTCTTGATTGCTGCAACTGCCTCATTACTGCCCTGGCGTCATCTGCCTTAGCCCCCTCACTCCCTTTCCCCAACCACGCTGCCAGCTGTGCAGCCAACTCGGGAGGCCTATCCTCCCCGTTCACAGGGGTGACTACAACGGGGATTGGTTGCCCCTCCTTCGGGACCGGGATCGGCGCCTCAGTCGGTGTATCAGGGTGCGCCGGCGGCGCCTCGGGAACCGGGGCCTCTTCCCCAGTTGCTCCCTTCTTGGCCCTTCTACTTCTCCCGTTAGGGACTACTCCCGGCAATGCTGGTCCGACGACTCGCTTAGGGCCCCCTACACCGTTCATTGCCGCCATCTGTTTCTTCATCTCGGCCATGTCTTTTACGAGCATGCGGAGCATCTGATCGGTTCCGACCCGCTTTCCGGCCTTCTTGCCCGGCATTCTCCAACGCTGATTTCCTGGAAGAACAAAGACAAGAATTAAAACGCTCAAAATTGGCTCTTCGTTCTGTCTCGAGCTCACGTGCAGGGGGGAGGTGCAGCTTCAGAGCACAGGAACAAGAGGATGCTTCCATGGCTTGTCGCTCCTTTTATCCTTCTTCGGGCGGGCGTAAACCCGCCTCCGCCCGCCTCCGGGGGCGTGGCTGGCGGCTTCAGTGTCTAGGACAACCCACTCTTGGGCGGGAAAAAGCGCGCCCCGGCTACGCCGCTTTGGGCATACCAGCCGAGACTCGCCTCCCGCCCAAGATGGCTTCCCGGGGGGATCGGGGTACTCCACCATACGTTCGGGGGGACCGAGTGGTCGCCCCTTTCCATTTGTAGAGTGGCATAGCACTTTATATCATTCACACATTACACAAAGAACCATACAAGTGTGCAATTCAATGTATAGGAAATGTTATATAAGGCAATTAGATGAAGACTACAAGGTGTAGGAGTCATCCATACTGGAAGGCAGTATATTTTAGGAGTGATTGGTCTAGATAGTCACCAACTCATGATTCAAAAAGTAACCTAGTGTTTGGCCTTGGCTTTACTAATAAGAATGTTGTTCTACCAAAGCAACACCATTTTAGCAATGAAAGACTGGGGAAAAATATAAGGTTCTACTCCTATACCCTACTGTTTTCCCACATCGTTTTGATGGTAACTCATGGTTCACTATTAGGGTTGTAACTTATTAACTGCAAGTATCAAAATGATCTTCGTGAGAAAAACAAGGAATGCAATAAGCTAAAAAAAATACAAATCTGTGATCTACATGCGCTTTGCGGCAGGCACATTAACCCTCTCCTTTACATTATGATAAATCATAACACCCATTAGACAAACTCAGAATTCTCCAGCAGGTGCATTAATCACCAGATTTATCTTGACATTTTAATCACTACCAAAAAATAGCTGGAAACTCAAGAAACTCTACTGCATATGCTTTAAATCCCTTAAGATATTTAAAAATGCACCTCCCTTGGAGCTCAGCACCCAGTATGGTGGCACCAGTCGCATCTACCAAGAGCTGGTCCCCCACATGGCTGTAAAGTGTGCTAGGTGTTTGATTTGGATTTTTAAGTGCATGTTTGAGGATCCTTGAATAATGACCTCCCTTTAGCATCCACCTTAACATTCAATTGTGCTGTGATTAAAAAAAAATGGCCCAGGCACATTTTCATGATCCAACGTAACTTAATGTAATCGGTGTATCGAAATACATCTATATAAAAGTGATATTGGGCTCAGTGCCCATATGTTCTTTTGATGTGACCTGTATTTTATCAAATTCATGTCCCTCACATTCTTTTTCACAAGTGTACATGCATTTCTTCGTCCATATTTAATCCCTTTGGTGTCTTGGTTTTAAATCTGATAACAAGGCATGACTCCAATCGTCTCAGTTTGAGTTTTCTGTTTCCTCCTCTTTCATCAGGAAGGATGGTAGCCAGACCGCTATAGCGTACATCTTTCCATGTTTTTTCTGTATGTTGGAGCATGTGTTTCGCTATGGCATAAGACATGTCGCAATTTTGGATGGCTCTGATGTGTTCAAGTATCGTTTTCTGTAAAGGGCAGGTAGTCATTCCAATATACTGTTTTCCGCACGCACACGTCAGCATATATACCACATGCGTGGTTTTGCATGTGATAGTATCCTCGATGTTAAAGACTTTTCCTTGTGGGTCTATCAGTGATTTTAAGGATTGCCCTATTGTGCATGCCTTGCATTGGTGGCATTTGTTAAAGCCTTTTTGTCTAGATGTTAACCAGTCCTTTTTCTTCTTTAACTGGAAATGACTCCTTACTAGTTTGTCTTGTAGTGACGGTGGTTTCCTAAATGTCATGAGGGGGTACTCGCCCAATTGACCACCGATGTCGGGATCCTTCTTTATGACATTCCAATATTTATTCAGTATTCTGCTTACGTTTTGACTCTTTTTATTGTATGTTATAATCATCCTGATAGGTTCAGGTTGTGCTTTTGTCTTCTCACATTCCATTTTGTTGATTAAAGTTTCTGTTCTACTCAATGCTCTGGCCTTGAGTTCTCCTTTTCCTACGTCATTGTACTTATATCCTGTTTTTAGGAATCTGTTGGTGGTTTCTTTGTACTTGCGATTCATCTCTTTTGTATTGGAACAATTTCTTTTCATTCAAATGAACTCCCCATAGGGGATGCTTCTTTTCAGATTAACAGGATGGAAGCTGTCTCCATGTAGTACACTGTATGTAGCTGTACTTTTTCGGTGTACTGTTGTTTCTAATTGTCCATTTTCCACATATACTTTAGTATCCAAAAAGACTATTTCCTTATTGCTGATGGACGATGTGAATCTCAGCCCCATGTCATTGTTGTTAAGTTCGTTCAGATACTCAGTAAATTCCTTATCTGTTCCGTTCCAGATAACGAACAAATCATCGATGAAACGAAGCTGAAGTATGACTTTAGATGTATACTGTTCATTCTCCTCCCTCCAAGCTATTGTTCTTTCCCACCAACCCATTGCTAGGTTGGGGTAGCTCGGAGAAAATGAAACTCCCATGGCGGTTCCGCATCGTTGAGCGTAATTTGCCTTGTTAAAAAGACAGATGTTATTATTCAGACAAAGTTCTGTCATTTCTTTGATCATTCGCCAGTGCTGTAATTCTTCCAGGGGTTTTTGTTTGAAGAAGAATTCCATCGCCGTAAGGCCCATGCTATGAGTTATAGAAGTGTATAAAGACACTACATCGATGGTTGCAAGTTGATATCCTTCTACCCATGCGATGTTCATCAAATTACGTAGGAAGTCTCCTGTGTCCTTTATATATGATGTCAGTGTGGGGACAATCGGTGCCAGAAAGTAGTCCACATAAATAGAAAGATTCTCATATATTGAGCTGCAGCTTGCTATGATAGGTCTTCCAGGAGGTCTCCTTAATGTTTTATGCACTTTCAGCAGAAAGTACATAGTTGGCATGATAGGGTCTTCAGTAGTTAGAAATTGTACTTCCTGGTCAGTTAGAAGTCCTTGATTGTGCCACTTTGTTAGCTTGCTATTTAATTCTACAATCAATTCATTGATCGGATTCTTTTTCAATTTTTCATAATTTTTTGTCTCACCTAGTTGGCGCATAGCTTCCTGCATATAGTCAGTCTTTTCCATTATGACTATATTACCATTTGTCGGCGGGCTTTATTTCCAATGAATCATTCTCCATCAGAGACTTCAGCGCTTTACGTTCCGAGACTGACATATTTTCTTTTTTTCTTTTTTGTACATTATATTTCATTTTTTCGAGATCCCCATTCACTAGTTCAAAAAATACATCAATTTTGTTTCCTGGATATAACATCGGGCAAAATCTAGATTGTTTCTTGAACTTTGTTTTTTGATGTTGCTCAATGTTCTGTCCCATGTTTTGTAGAATTTGGCTGTCTGTCATTGTGGAATCCTCCACTTTGTTGGCAAGTTCAAATGCAGTGCGCATGGCTGGAATTTCTGCAATTGTGATCCGTGCATCGTTTCCATCAACGGTGCTGGTGTTTTGATCATTGTTTTCAAGTTGTGTCTCTCTTTTTTTAAAGAATTTTGCCAATTTTAATTTGCGAGTATATCTGTACAAGTCAATCATAGTTTCAACTGGGTCAAAATGAGTTTCCGGGCAAAATGTTAAGCCTTTGTTCAAGAGGTTTTCCTCAGCCCTGGTTAGCACATGTTTGGACAAGTTGATATTTAAATATGGATCTGGTTCTTTTTCTTCATCATTTGCTGGTTACTCGATTTCTCAGATGATACCCCCTTGTTTTTTCTGGAGCTTCTTCTCGTTTTCCTTCATTTTTTTTTTCTGGCTTTGTTGTCCTCTTCCCTTCACTTTTGTTCTTTGTTGTACCTGGCCTCTTCCTCTCCCTCGTCCCCTTCCTCTTGATTGTTGTCGGTCTAGATATACCAACTTTACCTCTTCTAAAAAAGGTGTCCTTGTTCCGGGAGTCTCTTGATCCTCACTCTCGCTCCAATCCGTGTCCGATTCTCTCAGAGTTGTATTAGGGGTTTCTGGCTGTGGTTGTGTTTTCATTTGTTGTTTAAGGTTATCAAATCTTTTCGCAAAGGTTAGTATTCTCCCACACGAGTAGTCCTGCTAATCTCTTCTATATTTACGTTCTTTACATTCTTCTACTTCCGTCTCGTGTTTGTCCAATGTGGCCTCCATGTCTTTTCTATGTTTCTTGGCCTCATCATCTTTACCATGAGATAATATAAAGGATTCTATCTCCGCTATTTTTTCATGTAACTCATCCACATCAATTTTGGCGTATTTCACTATAATTGTGATCATATTAATTGAGCACTGCATGTTGTTGTTGCCCCAATCAATGAGCATTTCTGGACGTGCATCCGGGTGATTTGGGAGAGTGTAGATTCTTAGACCTCTAGGGACCATTTTGCATTCAAGATATTTTTCTAATGTAAGAATTTCCCAGCTTTTAGTTATTTCTTTTTTAAGAAGTCTTTCCAGTTTCAAAAATAATTGTTTTAATGTCATTAATCCAGGTTCAGTCTCTTCTGTTTCTTTCCTTGTCGTGTTAGTGGTGCTTTCTGCTTTCTTCTCTTTTTGGAACATTGTTTGCGCTCGTATTGCTCGTTTGTTTGCTCTTTCTTCCATGTTTACCAGAACTTCCTTTCTCGCTGTACAAACGGTAATGATTACCACTAAAGCTGTTCTTGTGGCTGGGGAATTGTTTTTACAGTCTCTTTAACCCAAACGAATTAAGCGCGTTACTAAGAGCAGTTGCGATTGTGGGCTTTCAATTTCTTTGCCAGCTCGTTTCTGTTAACTGCTACGCACACCGCGACTCCACTGGGCATTTCCGTATTATGAACATACACAGACAGACGCTAAGCGCTCTCACCTTTAATTTCACTCGTAAGGCGCCGCGTCCTGATATACATATATCCTCAAACCAACGCTGACTCGAGTGCGCTTCTGTGCATGGGCATACTGTTTTATGGATATATATATAAATGCCATACATATGTAAATAAATGTATATATTTTGAGAGTTTTATATAGCGCAACTGTGATCTAAAGGTTTCAGAGGCTTTACATGAGCACCAGTTGAGTTACAGACAGACACATTCACTATTGTAGGCACAGGGAGAATCTGTATTTGCAAGTCTATATTTATACTTAAACTCACACATAAACATGACTATGACATTATATATGAATAACATTATATGCATAGAATATCATATTTATGTGGACATCTTAATTGATTTTTTTAATCGACACATATGTATGTGCTTGACATATAGCTCGATAGCAATCAATCAAATAGATAGATAGATAGATAGATAGATAGATAGATAGATAGATAGATAGATAGATAGATAGATAGTTGGAACGATGGATAGATAGATTTAACAGTTACAATACATTATTGGACTCAGAACAGTTGGCGTTGCAAATCCCTATCTGTGAGAAGAACTTCATGTACACTTAGATTAAGACAAGTTTTTTCCTGATTGAAATTAATATATCAATCTTTTGATTCCATTGCATTGCCACTGTGGAAAATACTTACATTGCATTTTAGCTGCTGCTGAAATGTATATTTCAAAATATTGAATAGAAAGATTTTACATGTTACCAAATAAAGAATGCAGTAGCATGAAATTATTAGCATATCCATGTTCCTCAAACAACCATGAATTCGAAAAAACATGGCATTTATATTGTTAAAATAAGTATAACATGATAATCCTTCGATTTATGTTAAGCTCACTAACTTTAATAAACTGCACTGTCAAGGTTTATTGAACAAAGTGCAGCATGTGCAATCATGTTTTTCTGGATCCTTTACATTTAAATATCTGTGTACATCACAAAACACAGTTGAACATGAAGGATGTGAATTTTCTTGTATTTAATTTTAACAAAACAAAGATATAAGTTTTGCACTCACCACCAACTTATGAAAAAATTAGCGATGGATTTAGGTCCATATCTCTGACTGGGGTGAGTTTTTTACATTGTTCAGCATTCCGTTCATCAATTGTACTTTACGAGTGGGACGGTTATGCCCAGAAGTTGCTCCTGTGCTCGCCATGTCACTGGATTCAGGATATCCTGGCTGATATGGATCGATACCCAAAACCGGTTCTAGGATGCTTGATTACGGTCCAGGGAGGACCAGACCAGGCAGTTCAGGCTGGACTGTTCCCATGGAAAGCAGGGTCAAGACTGATTTGCATTGAGCTAGATCCAAACTAGAATCACGCGGTGATCATAAAAATGATGGCTTTAGACCCAGGTCTGTAACTGAGGGCGAATGTTTGACATTGTTCAGCATTCTGTCCATCAATTGTTCTTTTTGCATTTACCTCCTTAAGGAAGGCCCACTTAGGATCAATGCATGTGTACGCCAGGTATGGATAAAAAATACTTTAGGATGTGCCTTAAGTCCCCCTAACTCTTTCCTCAGTGGAATTGACTCTGGAAATGATAGTAGTCTGTTTATTGGCTATCAAGTGGAACACTATCTGCAACTACAGGGGGTAAATTATTTGTTATCACCAAGAGAGTGCATGTTATTTTTTATTGTATCTATATTTTATTGGCACCACAATATTATTTTCTGTTATGGTGCAATCAGAAGATTGCTGCCAATTGTAGTCCTTGTTGTTGCCTAAATTCAATATTTTGGGAAGATGCTTGTAAATTTTACACTACTGCTGCAAAAAGCCTTTAATATGACCATACTACAGTGGTGTTGGCACCATTTCCTGAGTAGGGTTGCGGCCATCAGTGTTACGTTCCTGAAGTCATAGGGGTCGTGAAAAAGCCAAGCAGAACACAAAGAACAAGTGTAGCAAAAGAGCCACGCTCATTCACCCATTCAGGAGAGAGGTAAGGGTGTGAAATGTAGCCGGTGGTGTATTCTGGCGCACACTATTGGAAATATAATACTAGGGCATGATGTGGTAGAGCCTTGTCATTTACAGTCAGCACATTTCATTTTCCATTGAATTGGCCTCTATATTTGATAGACATGTAGTTTAGCTGATTCCACTATACAGCACACACATTCTGATGTATGCAAATCAGGTTTCAGTAAGTATATATCATTTGTGCATCACCAGTAAAGCGTCTTAAATGGTTTTCATACAGTTAAAATGTTTGATTCCATCATATTTCAGAATGACAGAAGAAGTACCTCATTTGTGCTTACCTAATTGCTGAAATATTTCAAAATATTTGTACAGTTCATATAGCCTCACCTTCGACACTCAGCAATATTGTCTCATAGTTCACGTTACAAAATCCTCTCACTTGGTAGTCAGATAAAGTGTAGTAAGAATTAATCTCCATGTTAAAATAATACAAGGCAATTTATCATAAGGCAGAACCTGGCATTTGATCCCAAAGAAAAGAATATCTTTATTGCTCATTCACCTTGTCAAATCCAGCGAACGTTTTTGGGGATGCAGTACCTCCCCAGCAGTCATACTTCCAGTGCCTGTGGCATACTAAACATGTGTTGTATTTTGTCTACCTCTCTGTCTGTAGAGCCCTGTCTCAGTGCATACAATGCCACCATTGCACATTTGCATCTGTGCTTGCCTGCCTGTCTTAATGCTTATGTATCTGTCTCAGGGCTGTATTGTTTATTATAATCAGCTTGATTACGTTCTGTTGCATACAGCATGTGTTAAAGGCAATTAAAATCACTGTAAGTACAGATGCACTATTAGTAAATACAAAGGTGTTTCATAGTCCTTTACTGACTATTTGGCAACATGTGATGTGTGAGAGCAGGAAAGATCAAATAATTATTTTATTTAATATTCTGAGATGAGTTATCTGGTATACTGCTGCATTACTAATGTATCAATTGCACATTGTCCCAGTATTCGACAATGACACCACCATCAGTCTGTGATATGTAATCAGGATCCCCCCGCCCCCCAGAAAGGATGAGAGTATGATATTCCCCACTAATCCTTGTTCCTATTAGTAGACACACGTGCAATATCTTGCTAAAGCTCCAATATATGGGATAAAGTTGGTGGAAACGAGATACACCTGTGCCACGTCTAATCTCAGTTACAATGAAAGTGAGCAACTTTTGGGTCCACTTAAGCATGGCCTTCAGATGCAAGCTTGAATTGCTCATTGACAGAGGTATCATAATTAAAAACACTGCCACCTTCCTTTCAGCACCTTCAGCTGTAATACTTAATCGGAGGTGATTAAGAACGTAGGTCTCCTATTGTGTGCTACTGATTCTGACTTGGGCATGATCCAAGGCCAGTATACTCATACTCGCTTTTATCAAGCACAGCCACGAGACTGGCAGGTACAGCAGGCACTGACATGGGTCAGAAAAAAAACCCAAAAGGATAAGAGCGCATTGCTGCTCTCTTTGACTTAAAATAAAGTAAATGATTTAAAAAATCTTTGAAGACGTTATTCTGTTGGGGAGTTAGAGTTTATAGATCTGCCCTCAAGCAGTTCTAGCGCCATGAAGCCTTTGGGCATCCGTTTGCACTTTATAAATAATCTAGTTGATTTTTTCATGAATGGAATTCTGCATACATACATAAATACTGACTTCCCTGATATAAATAGAGTGATCTATAGGCATCCCTTCAAATGTCAAACACTGCAACATATTACTCACAAATTATAAGTATAACACAATCAGTTTTTCTTGTTGATTGATTTCAGCAACTCCACCAACAAAGGTTCTCATTCTAAACACTCTGCAAATCCCGATTCAGGTTTACACTGTTTTGCACCAACATCAGAATTATAACTTGTACACTAGTAGTGATCTCCTAGAATTCTTCCCCGCAATGAGTTTTGCTGGGGAGACCTTCTGTATTATTTGCAAGCAAATCACATACATTCCTCAGTAGGGAAAATGCAAGAGGCATTTCCATGATTTCCCCCTTCAGAGTTGTGTAAATCAGAATAATGTGATAATTGTACACCAAGTAAATATCTCACACTGCACTATCGCTATTGTACAATATTAACCTAGAATTGGTTGGAACCTGTAATAAATCCTAACTCTCAGGTAATGTAAGTGACCTCTAAAATAAGTGAACTTCATATCTAGTTATGAGAGAAGGGTAGTTCAGTTAGGTTAGGTTGTAGAGGAATGACGATGGGTGAGCATTCAACTGTTTGTAATGTAACATGTTGGCTGTTTCTTTCATTAGAGCTTACAACTTTCCATGCACCACTATCTACACGGCACATCGAACCGCAACTCATTGGTAATATATTTGAAATTGACATTTATTGTTCTGTTATATATTTGTTTTAATGGTTATCACTCCTGAATACAGTTACAGGATAATGCATCAATTAAATGCATGTGTGGTAAAGACACGGGGGCACGTGCATCAAAGTTAGGAATTGCGAATCCTTGAAAGTGATTATTAAGGATTTGCTACTAAGGAGTCGCAGTTACACATGCATGTGGGTTTTGCAATGAAAATTGCGATTCCTACATATTCTTTAATAGCGAATCGCAAATTGAGATTTGCTATTAAGGAATAGCTTACCAGTCATTCCTAGGGCCTAGAGGCCCATAGGACTGAATGGGATTGCATTCGCAATTTGCGAGCACCAAAAAGGTTCTTGCAAATTGCGCATGAGGTTCCAAGGGTTCAAGGAGGGCAAAAGGCCACCCTGATGCACCCGCAAAAACATGTAAGTATTCACATGTGGTTGCACATGCATTTGTATGACCCACAATGCACTTAGAAAAAATGCATTTTTGGGCATTTCTTCGAAGGAATTGTAAATTACCAACAACTTGAAGTTGATGGTAATTTGTGATTTCAAATTCCCAAAACACATTTAGGGAATTGCAATTTGCGATTCCCTAACTGCATTCATAATTAAGGGAATCACAAAAAATCACGATTTCCTTAATGGTGAATTGCAAAAAAAGTACATGCATCTGAAAAGGCCATTTTGCGATCGCAAACGGACGTTTTTTGTGATTTGCCTTGTTTGCGATCGCAAAATGGTTTGGTGCATGTGCCCCATGGTCGTGGGTGTGACCCTGTTGTTTCAGCATGCGTTGTTTCGACATGCGTTATTCTGTCATACATCATAGGACATCCTTAGGTATTGACCAAAGGGTACTCAAGGATAATGCTTCAGTGCTTTAAACTATGCGTTGTGTATTATGCCAAGTTATAATACCAACACTGCCAATCAGTTAATTTGCAACACAGGGTTATGTGTAATTCTATTTAAAGCATCTGCCCCTACTTTTTGTTTAGGGTGAACTTTCATCCCAAGCAGATAATTCCATTCAGTAATTTTGCAAATAACAGCGTCACTGTTGCACAATCTTCTTAAAACATCACAATGCCTTTTCAGTAAAATTGTATTATTGCAATTGTTATACACCTCTCAACAAGTACTAAGAAGTCAAGCTAAATCATTTGAACGATCAGCGATAACAGTCCCTTAGAAAGAGATATAAATGCAGCCTTCTTCTAGATAGTGGGAGCCTAAACTGGTCCATCTGTTAATTTTATTTTGAAAAATATTGTTTGTTATAATTACAGCTAGAAAAATATTAATAAATAAGCCAGTTTCTCCATAAGATGTATTTGCTCTCTCTCAAGACCTTGAGGAGCAGACACAGTTGCAGCTAAGACAAGGAAATTGCTTTTTAGTATTGTGAACTCTCACCTTGTGAGGAGAGAAACAGCGCAGTTGGGCACGCACCATACCACTACACAAAACTAATATTTATTTTAGTTTTGACAGTGGAATGGAGAAATAGGTTGCTTGAAAAGCAGTTCTTAATTATTGAAACAAGCCAGTGCTTACTTCGTAAAAGAATGAGTTATGGTACCCATAACTCTGCAATTAAACGTTGGTGACCCGAATACCAATCATTCGCTTCCACATTTTTCTGTTTTGTGTGTTTTCCCTCTTTTGTCTTGGTAAATGCCTGATGCATAAAAATGTGTATCAATCCCCAAATATTAGTGCCAGTGGCAACCTCCTGCAATCACCAGCTCAAATTAAGCACTAGCACAATCTAAAAAACAGGCGTTCTCCTTGCCAGAGAAGATTCATTATTGCTTGGGTTTACATTTTAGTTACATATGATGCTATACTGCTGGGAAACAGAAAACCAATATTGCAGTAGTTTCTTCTCCTAATGGTTTTTTGCCATACATTTTCTCTGTAAATAACTCTTAACTGCATGTGGCTTGTAAGTTTGTAGGGGTCTAGTCCACACTATTCGGCAAGCTGCTAGTTTCTAATTGTACCCTGAACACCACCTGATAGTATGAGTCTTTTTTTAAAATGTCTTTCTGTTTCATTCCCCAGAAACAACAACAATGGGTATGTGTTCTGTTATTTTAAAGCATAAACCAGGTGTCAATAAACTGCATTGAAAGTATTTTTTTAATAAAGTGAATAAGTGTGGAAATAGAGGTAAGAACTACATATAAAACCATATGAGCTATTAGTTAAAAAATGTATTACTTCTAAGAATAACAGAAATATATCAGGTTTTTTATGTTTAACACCATTCTTCCTCAAAACAAAGGATGTCTTCAATATTTGGTTTGTTTCAATGGTATAATTTCAAACATTCCCAAACTGGCAGTGGAATGTGTGCAGGTAAATATCCACATTTGATTTGCTGTCACCTCCACAACTTCGATTTCCTTTCTCTGCTTCCAGACAGAAGGGCTCTGAAGTTTCTCAATCTATATGTGTTTTAATCTAATGATAAAGCAACCATTCTTTTTTTTGTTGCAGGGCATGACTCCTGCTAAGGCATATAGTGCCAGCCCAGCCCACCCCACAGTAGATGGTGCTTGTGATAAATTAATTTGTTCAATTCCATTATTTTGCCATTTTGTCTTCAAGGCTAGTAAGCATTTGGAAGTAATGATCTTCTTGGATTGTCTTAGTTCTGAACGCACAGAGGGATCAGGCAACCCAAGTACAGTCTATTTAACAGGCCATGCCACTTAACGTGCTCCTGATTCTTGGATCATCTATTTAATACTCGCAATACAGACAAACGAATTTCTTTCAATAAATATGTTAAATGAGTCTGGTATGTCATCTCCTCCCCAAAGCATGGTTAAGCCAGTACAGAAAAAACAAGAATTACACTTAGGAGGCAGTAGAGTACCATAAGCCACACTCCATGACCTTATTAAGCTTATTTATTGTCTCAGGTTTTGGAAACATTCACAGGCTCAGACCGTTCTCTGATCGATACTTCTAGCCACAGATATATGATCTTTAGAATAGCCCCAGGTGTCAGACTGGATCTGGAACATTTTTCAGCACAGCCCTTGCACACCAGTAGGTGGTATTGTGTGGTCCATGTTGACTTTGTTCCTCCCCGAAAGTAACCTCTGGAGCTCCACATAGGGGCAACCCAAGCACACTGATGTCAGTTTCTTTTTTCTCAGAGCCTTTGTAAATAAATACAGAGATAGCTCCTATTTTCCCATCAGTTGATAAGCTTTCATCTCTTCAGATTTCTTTCTAGTGTGCAGGCACACATGTCCCTTTCTAAAACTATAGAGTTTGAGCCTTGTTGGGATTGTTACTAACAAGGCAGTCTTGCCACAGTCAGTCGTGGGCCACCTCCAAATGCTGGTGCACCTCCTTACATTGCTGGGGTTCAAAAACAACATGCTGAAGTCACACCTGACTTCTTCACCAAGGCTCCCTTTCATTGCAGCCTTCTTAGATATGGATCACTTTCAGGCCTTCACTCTGTATTAACTACTCTAGGACATTTGGGCTATGATTAAGATGTTTCAACCTCATACCTGGGTCTTGGGGAGGATGGCTTTGAGGCTTCTTGGCCTATGGCACCTAGGGAATATGTCAGATTCCATTCAGTTTTTGGAGGGGACTGCAAACTATCAGCAGTGATGGCTGTTTAACCAGTAAGATTAGCAAAAGGTCCTTGAGAATTGCTTTCCTAACCCACTGAAACAATGGCTTCCTCAGCTCTTATCCCTCATAATTAAACAAATACCTAACAATAATTGGCATAAATGGTGATCAACAATGTTTTATGAAGACATCCTCAACACAAAAAAACTGTTTTGGGGAAAATATACTATGATAAATGTTCCACTTAGCTGATTATCACAAACAATTTAAATATATTTTTACTGCCATTTTGAAAAAATCGTATTAGTTTATAATGGGAGCAGTGAATACTAGGCTGATGGACAGTTTTACGAAGAGTGTTCTCATTAAGGTCAAAGCTAATGTGAGTTATAGATCGGGTGAAGGGATTTGGGTTGGGTTAGCATAAGGGCTTGGGCAAAAGGAAGGATGATTAAATGTTATGATTTGGATATAGAACATAATAAGTATTAGACTAAGCATGAAGGTTAAGAATGGGGTGAAGAACGGAGATGGTGTACAATAAATACTTCGAATATCATTTGGGGAAAGTAATTGTATTGGCCCCTGGTGCTTTGCTGTCAGAGATACATTCTATCACTTGTTTGCACTCTGCTTCTGATTGATACATCTACCTGCGGATTCATCACTTTTTGAATTATCCCAATACGCAGTATTTCACAGAACGTTTTCTCCTCAGTTCCCCCACGTTGACTAGGACATCACAATGGAACAGCTATGCAAAAGATTCTGCGTGATGTCAGAGGAGTCATAAGAAGAACTCGATGGCGTGCTGACGTTAGTTCGCTTCTTTACATGCCATTGGCGCATAACGTTTTTTCCCCAGGCTCTCCATTTTTGGGAGAGTTCATTGTTACTGTGACTTTATAGCCATTGAAGATGAGTACTCCTAGATAGTTAGGATTCAAGCCAGGCAGGGACCTGCATTGGCCAGATGTCTATTACTGCCCCACACGAAGATTGTTTGCGGTGCCTGTCCTCAGACCACGAAGTCGGGACATGCATTTTGTGTAAGCGGATTATTCCAAAGACCCTGAAGGAAAGGGAGGCCAAGTTGTTCATGGCCAATGCCAAAAGGCAGAAGAGGGGGTCACACGAGTTCTCAGACCCAATGGAAGTCACCGATGCCTCATACTTCCAGGTACTCCAAGAAGCGCAATAATAAGAGGCACCATGATTCTCGGAGTTGTTCTATGAAGGACGCGACTCCAAAGTTGGTGTCTCTGAGTCCTAGGCATCATTGCAGAAATGGGATCACTCTAACTTCTTCACCAGGGGTGTGTTTGGCTCCGTCTCCAACACTAAGGGCTGTTACTCCTCTGAGGAATGTTACTCATCCTCTGGCACCGAGGTCTGCTACTCCTCCTCCGACTCTGGCCCCGAGAACACCTACTCCACAACCAGAGTCATAGATGGTGCCTCCATGTATGGCTTCGGAGCATTTTGTTCCTGATCCAGCATATTCTGCATTCTTGACTCCGGGATCGGATCTGTTGCATTTTTTAAAAGCTATATTTAGCATTTTCGCAAGGGCTGGGAATCCTACTGGTGTGCCTGCTGGCCCCACAGGTTTGTTGGCTTACTTTTTGGGAGGGTTTCTCCCTCATTTTCACCATGTGCCATTCATGCCCTTTTTGCCTGTTGCACCTGGAAATTTTCCTCCACAGGCGCGGATGTTGCTGACGTTGTTGCAGTGAACAGAGGGTTGTGTTCCATTGAATGGTTCTTCTCCAGCTCCGTCTGGATCTGAACCAGCGCCGGTTTGACCTCAACTGACTTTAAACCCCATTTCAGAGGATCCTCCTACAATGCAATGATTAGAGCGGCAGACCCCGATGCAGAGGTCTAGCCTGGGACCAGGGTTCAATTCCCCGCCTCGGCGGGTAAAAATTCCACGGACCTGATCATTCTCGCCTCGGTGCCTATTCCAATCATGGAGTCCCACTCTGCAACTCTGGGCAATAGCTTGCTTAATCTCCACAACGCTAAGGATGCCTGGCCTCCACCTTGGGGTTGCCCAGGAGTGGACGCCTGACAGGGAAAGCCAGGATGGGTTCCACAGCGGTATTCATACAAGCGCCTTGAGACCCTTGTGGGTGAGTAGTGCGCTATACAAGTATCAATTTATAATTTATAAAGTCACTGGCGCCGCCGCTTGTGGGAAGTCAACAAAATATTGCATCTCACACCATCCTCTATCCTTACTAAACTGTGATAAACAAAATTTTCACTAAATTAATAGCAAACTGCCTGATTCTCTTGATATTGTACCGCTTCCATCCTGATCAATCTGGACTTTTTGCCCGGTCAATCTACAGACCACAAACTGAGGACCTTGTTCGCACTGTTACAAGATTTAGACCCTGACTGGACACAGTGGTGGTCTTTTTGGATGTCACAAAGGCCTTTGTCTCCCTAAAATTAGATTATTTATTTACGTTAAAGCAAGAATGGGACTCCTTGACACCTTCCTGGCATGGATAAAGTTGCTTTAAACTGCACTAACAATTGGGATACGCGTAAACAATAGTCTCTCGTGCACGCTCTGAATTTCCAGAGGCACTAGACAGGGATTTGCCTTCTACTTGATTTTGTTCGTCCTTTCCGTTCAGCCATTAGCAGCCAAACCACAACAACACTACATGAAATATGCTTTTAGTCACCCCTAGAGACATCCTCTTTTCCCTCTATGAGGATGACATGAAACTGTACTTTAGAAATGCTGGAAAGGACCTAAACAAGATACTTCTGGAGTACTTATGCTTTGGGGCATTCTCTGGAATTAGTATTAATTGGTGAAAGTCACAGATATTCCCAATGACACAGAGTGTGCACCATTTCACCCCTTACTTTCCCTTGGAATGGTATAAGGACTGCGAGAAGTACATAGGGATTAGGGCTTCCGTTATTACTGGATGGAAGAATTAGCCTCATTAAGAAGGTACTTGCTCCCCAAGTTCCTCCACCTGTTCATATACATCCCCAGACCAATTGCCCAATGCCTTCTAATTATTTTCTGCATCCAATTCATAAAGCTAGCCTGGGCTAACAAGCAACCGTGCATCAAGTGGGAAGTCGTAACAATGCCATTTCACTTGGGTGGATTTGAAGCCGCAGGCCCAGAATTATAATACCTCTATGCCCAAGCACAATTAATACAAACTGGTTACACCCTGTCCTTCTTTGCCCACATGTTGAAGTTGAAACGGATGCATTTGTGCTACTGCCTTTGCAAACCCTGCTTGGTCCCACTCCCCCTCACTATTCTTTATGTATGGCCACTGCAAGATGCACGTCCAGAGCCAGCATGCTTGGCAGGTGACTTGGCTCAATGCCCCTTTATGCACCCTTGGTCCCAATGTGGCATCAACCACAGATTCCAGCCACCCATGAACCAAAGCAACTCCCACAACTAGCACTTAATTGGCTCTCCAAAAATGGAGATCTCCACACTGGCAAAAGATTCAGATCGCTGAAGGTGTTTCTGGGTGATGTCATGCACACACCCCTCAATACTTTTCTATAATATCTAAAAAGAGAAGTACTCAGACTGCACTTCTTAAGCTTCCTGTCCTGTGGAAGTCAACGACATGCTGGCTGCTAGAATTCCTCCTTACGTCCACTTCCACCAAATAACTGGTGTCTAGGGTCTACCTCACCTCCTTGGAGGACACCCCGCTTGACCTTGTGCTGCACGCTGCCGGTGGGAGCGTGTGTTGAACCTGCTAATACTGGAAAAATGTGGAACATTTGCTGTGCCAGGTCTTATATTTGCCAGCAGAAGGCTCTGTATTATACACTAAAACTTCGTGCAGCAGGACCATCACATTCCTACACAATTCCAAAGACTAGCACTATGGAAAACTTCCATTTGTGCTGTAATGGACCTGTTGTGTGATTCAGTCATACTGGAGTGAGATGCTCTCCGCACTAACCATAATGATCGTCATGAAGTGCCCGGGGACCGGAGGTTAGTGGAACTGGGATGGGTGGGGGATATCCCTGTTGCCCACAGGAGATACACAGTACTAGTACTACCAATGACAAAGAGGCAAGCGGTAGGTTTCTAGGGGCCATAATATATTGTAACAAATGACTGAATATATACTCAATGTTTCTGCCCCCAACATCTAAACCCAGAGACACATGGGGAACACTGAAGGCCTTCCTCTTGACTGTGCACCTCCCCCCACCCCTCCCCCCGGACCAGTGCGCCCGTCAGGAGGGACACAGCCCTGATTCCAATACTACCTGCAGTGATGCTGCTAAGTAGCGGCCATATTCATACAGCGTCAGTTCCGGGGTGCATCACTCTGTACAGACAGGAGAGCAAGGAATCTAATTATCAGTTCAATCACAGGTTATCTAAGAACCTTGAAATGTAAAGAAAAAGAGGCACCCGGCTAATAGGATGAGCGTTCCTTAAGGAAGGTATCGAATAATGAGTGAAAAGACTTAAGGCAATTAACTACTTATTGAACAACAACAGTTGCAGAAATAAACTGAAAGAACCAAAGATTTTTTTCAAAGAATACAAAACATAATTTATTGTTACAAATCAATGTACTTTACATAAAATACTCACTCATACTTTACTTTATTCATGTCCACTACACATCCACATTACTGAAAACACAATATTCAAAAACACTAAAAATTATTCAAAGATAGCTGATATATTTTTACAGAAGCTAATCAGTCTTACTCTGAAACAATTCAAGATAATTTGATGATTTTAAACATGAATAAGACGCATGGCATAGACTCAAATGATTTTGATGGCTTCTAAGTGCGTTTTGGCACCAGAAATGCTTTCATCAGGAAGAGCCACAGCTTTAAAGACTTGATGTCCAGTGATGGGAAGGAGTCTATATGATGCAATGCAGAACATGAGTCCATTATCCAAGGGTGTGACGCAATAAGTGTCTGTTCTCGACCAGTGGCTGTCAAAGAATAAACCAGGAAATGCTGCCTGAAAAATATCGTCAGGGAGAGTCGTAGCAAGAGAGAGTGCAGTGAATAACCCCTGCACTGTGCCCCAACTCCAGATTATGTACACATATGTATGAGATCTACGTTGGTCCTCCGAATGAACAAGCCAACACCCATTTGGTTTCTTAGTGGTCAATGTTGGCCGCAGTTTTTATTAATAATACATGCATATACTGTCTGTCATATGTTATATGCGATTGCCATACAAAACTATTTGTGAACTGTCATGCATGGTCATACATCATCAGTCTGTGTTTGCTGATCACTTCCGTTGTCCACTCGCCTTTGGACTAGCAGTTCGTTTGTTAGTTCCTTTGGGTTGTCTCTGCGCTTACTTTGCATGGGGGTAGCTTCCTTCCCGGAGTTAGGGTCATACTTGCTACCTTGTTAGGCTCTGTTGTTCCCTGCCAAGCGGCGGGGGCTGGGCAGCAAGTGCCATCTCCGCTTGCTAGCCCCTTCTCTTTGTTTGGCCACTCACCCTGCCGTCCGGCATCCCAGTGTGAGGGTGCCAATTCTTACACAGCACCCTTCGGTGTGTTTCCGTAGCAACCATTGTCTCCTTATTTTCTGCCCATTCCCTGCCCTTTTCCAGTACTGTGACGTTGCTGCTCCTTTCGTGTGGGTGGGTCGGACAAGATTCCTTCTCCGTGCTGCCGCGCCCCTGGTCCAAGATGCCAACTGGACCCGGGCACGGAGCTTAAATGCCCCCCCCCATTTGCATCCCCGGCTAGCTGGCCTTCTTCCCCATTGGGGTGGTTTGTCCCCCGCACTGGTCCCATTGGCCGGTGGGCTAGGCGCCCACTTGGCACATCTAGTGGGGGAGGGGTGGCGCGGCCTTTCCCGCTTTTGGGAGCACCCTGAACCGGTTCTTCTGGGGGACTTGGTGCGGGTTAAGGCGCCGGCTCTCTTAGCACCCTGCGGAGGCAGCCTCTGTGAAAACGCTAAGGCTGCAACTTATAAAGATAACATTGAATAAAGAACACAAACATGATAACGTTCAAATGTCTCACAGATCGCAAGTATCCGGAAGATAGAGTGGAGGTTGTGCTGATCCAGAATCCTGTCTGATATGTAGAGGTTATAGTTCGAGCACCAAAAGGGATCAGTATGGGCCAATACGATAAGTCCATGTTTTTTAAGGATGGCTCAAGCCTGCAACGATGAAGAACCCCTCCTGCGCGAACGCCCTAGGAGCCTTGCCCAGCCTTTGTACTGTGCTTATGGTACGCTGTAATTATTTTACCATGATGCGGATGTGATGTTCATGTAGTCTTTTGTTACTTTGAAGTCTTTGCAAACAAGCATTGGTAATGCAATAGGTTTCACCTGTGTGAATAATAAGTAGTTATTTTTTGTTGTAAACGTTAGCTTGGTGAGCAGTTGTGAAATATAAGTTACTGAAACTCCGTAAAAGTGTTATGATTTGTTTATTGAGAAAGGCAATATAATGTGCAGTAACTGGTGGTAATATATAGCTGGGATATTAGGTGAAGTGTGGAGGATTGTATTAAAATGAAATTCAGTCCACAATGTATTCCAAATAAAAATGAGAGAAACGTGTTTTAGTATGCTTTTGATTTAGGGGGTAGAAAGTGGCATGTAGAAACTACAAGAAGATGAGCTAAAGGCATCAGAAAAAAAAAACATCTACAGCTCACAAGCACAATTGAAAAGCATTTGTGAAGTTGTTAACTAGTGTAGAGCGAAGGTGTACAACCAGAGGGAGATTAGGTGAAGTGCAGAGAACAAGTAAACTGTGTCTGTCCTGCAGATTCTTGCCTGAAGACCACTACAGTAGTGTGATAAGCTTTATCTGGTGACTCCTAATAAGTGTCTCCTGTCCATGGGGTTTATGGTAAGGCCTTCTACATTTCACTTTTTGACACGCTGTTTACTTATCTTGCAATTTTTGGAGGTCAGGCAACAGAGCGCATACTCTACGATGGTCCTGGACTGATCCATGTCACGATTTCCCACTTTTGAGCTCTGTCCATGCAGTTATTATGGACTCCTTCTTAGGCAGTGTGATACTTGGTTCTCAATACAGGATTTGCTGAGGTTTCACAAATCACATTAAAGGTGCCTCTCTGTGGGACTGAAAAAGCAGAGCATTGGTAGAACTGTACATGGAGGTGAGAACCGACACAGCTTGGAGAGATTAGGTAAAGTGATTAAAATGAAATATTTTGCTAATCCCTGTCAATGCTCTGAACAGGATGTCCAGAAATTTGTGACACTTGCCAGACTGAGTTAAGTGTGTAAAGCTTACTTTAACCTACAGTCAATAAATCGGACACTTCTTCGATAAAAGACTGATAACCTATGCAGTGTTTAAATGAAAATTACTTTCTACAAGAACAATGAATCAGACCTTATCCAATTAGAGAGCATATATTATTTGACACAGCTCGACTCAATTAATGATGAACATAAGAAACTGGCAACAACAACAAGGTCCAAAATTATACGCAATATTTTTAATCTATTGTCATATGTAAAATTTGTAGCACAAATCACAAATTTTTATGTATTTTTTCTATACATCTAGAATTATTATTGCCCCGTATATAGCGTGCAGTATAGCAAAGGGTGTCAAAGAAAGTGCAAGTGATAGGGTGAAAGGGAAAAGAAATCACACACAATTTATAAAAAACAATTTCTATTATTTCGAAAAAATACCAGCCAATAAATGCTGGACCAAAGAACCTGACCACATTCAAATAGTCCAAGGGGACTTTCTAATATTGTTTTCAGACATAAGATGTAACGATTATCTGCACTATATCACAAGGAGGGATATAGGTGGTGGTCCAGGTATTAAATAAAGTGTCGACATTTCGACTCGTCTTGCGGCCTTGCGGTCAGTTATGCCTGGGCCATGCGAGTCTTCTTCAGGACATATTGGACGGGGCAACACAGGGATCTTTGATGACCCTATAAGAGATATGAATGGACCGTAAGAAATTGGGGCTGTTGCCTGATTAATGAACTAGGGACAAGGGTACAAAAATGCTTACCCTATTTGGGGAGTAGTGGTCGTTATTTACTCCAACTGGGTTTAGTCCATTTAATCCACAGAATCCTATTCTATGCACTGATACCAAGACCTGGTTTCTGAAAAAAGTAATGGAGGACCTATGTAATAAATATATATATATATGGTCCTGTAATCACAATCATATCCAGGTAAAGCATAAATGTTACCTTCACAATGAATCGGATGGTTATATGTTTGCAGATGGATCTCTTGTCAACAGGAGGCTGTAACAATTCATAACATTGCCTTTTTAACAGAGCTGAAATGGTTGAACCAAAGTTATAAATTATAGCTGTTATTTAATAAATTGGGCTCACCAGTTTGTCAGAGTCCAGAGCTCAGATTGAGATTGAGCTCTGGACTCTGACAAACTGGTGAGCCCAATTTATTAAATAACAGCTATAATTTATAACTTTGGTTCAACCATTTCAGCTCTGTTAAAAAGGCAATGTTATGAATTGTTACAGCCTCCTGTTGACAAGAGATCCATCTGCAAACATATAACCATCCGATTCATTGTGAAGGTAACATTTATGCTTTACCTGGATATGATTGTGATTACAGGACCATATATATATATATATTTATTACATAGGTCCTCCATTACTTTTTTCAGAAACCAGGTCTTGGTATCAGTGCATAGAATAGGATTCTGTGGATTACATGGACTAAACCCAGTTGGAGTAAATAACGACCACTACTCCCCAAATAGGGTAAGCATTTTTGTACCCTTGTCCCTAGTTCATTAATCAGGCAACAGCCCCAATTTCTTACGGTCCATTCATATCTCTTATAGGGTCATCAAAGATCCCTGTGTTGCCCCGTCCAATATGTCCTGAAGAAGACTCGCATGGCCCAGGCATAACTGACCGCAAGGCCGCAAGACGAGTCGAAACGTCGACACTTTATTTAATACCTGGACCACCACCTATATCCCTCCTTGTGATATAGTGCAGATAATCGTTACATCTTATGTCTGAAAACAATATTAGAAAGTCCCCTTGGACTATTTGAATGTGGTCAGGTTCTTTGGTCCAGCATTTATTGGCTGGTATTTTTTCGAAATAATAGAAATTGTTTTTTATAAATTGTATGTGATTTCTTTTCCCTTTCACCCTATCACTTGCACTTTCTTTGACACCCTTTGCTATACTGCACGCTATATACGGGGCAATAATAATTCTAGATGTATAGAAAAAATACATAAAAATTTGTGATTTGTGCTACAAATTTTACATATGACAATAGATTAAAAATATTGCGTATAATTTTGGACCTTGTTGTTGTTGCCAGTTTCTTATGTTCATCATTAATTGAGTCAAGCTGTGTCAAATAATATATGCTCTCTAATTGGATAAGGTCTGATTCATTGTTCTTGTAGAAAGTTATAGGTCCCAGACCATTGTTTGTTAATATCAATTTGATACCCAGGTCCAGCACCTTTGGGTTACCCCATTTCTTTAATGGTTAAATGAAAATTACAGCGTTTACTAGATTTTCTGCACATCATGCAATATTTTTCTTTGGGGCATATGTATGAACAAGCCATTTTGCGATTCCTTAATAGAGATTTTTAGCGAATTGCTCAATCAGAAAATGCTATGTATGTTCCTTAATAGCAAATCGCAAATCGCAAATCGCGATTCGCAATTAAGGAATACCTTTCCATTCATTCCTATGGGCTAGGAGGCCCTTAGGAATGAATGGGAAGACATTCTCAATTTTCGATTCGCAATTAGAGAATTGTAAATTGAAAATCCATTCTCAAGGGTGCCAGGGTGTCAAAAGGACACCCTGTTGCACCCCTGAAATATGTATGTGTACACATGTGGGGCACATACATGCCCTAAGGGCATGTATGTGCGCCATATGGCACTTTGAAAAATGCAACTTGAAGTTGGTGGTGATTTGCGATTTCTTAAGACCAAATTGCACTTTACTGTGCTTCATACATTGCATTTAAAGAATCGCAATTTGCGATTCCTTAAATGCAATCGCAAAATACAGAATCGCAACATTTGCGATTCTCTAATTTGCGATGCCCTTTTGGATGATACATCCTAAAAGGCCATTTCCCATTCGCAAACGGGCTGATTCTGAGAATCAGCCCGGTTGCGAACAGGAAAAGGGCTTGATACATTTGCCCCTTAGTCATTAATTAGAAAGTTAATGTTATTAAAAATCAAAAGCGCAAAAAGCTATTCTCTACAATAGCTTATTTATATGTCACCCTTAAGGAAATTGTGAATAATCGTTACTAATATGCAACTATGGTTTTTCACTTTTAGTTTAGCCCTGATATTTTATCTACAAGCAGCCCTGGAAAATGTGTTCCAGCCACCTCCTTATTGTGCCACCATCTCCAGGATTTAGGGGAGGAAATACAAGGGGCGTCTAAAGAACATTAGGTGCAGTCCTCATGGGTGTATGCCAGGCTGATTAATAAATAATAACAGCCTACTGCTCCTCAGCCTGTTGAGGGGAGGGGGTCCCAAGTACCTAACAAGTCAGATCTAGCCATTGCGAAGGCTTGTGGATAAGCAATAGGCTTGCGCTCCTTTGATGATCCAGCCGAATGGGTTATTTTGTAATTAAGGAAAGCAATGTTTTACACCATGTCCAAAATATGACAAAGTACTTCCTGAAATAAGCGCTCTGCCCTACCTGAGGCATGCAGATATTCCTACCTGTATTACCTGCTTTGTTAAAGGCAGGACGAATCAGTTACTTACGCCTTTATGAGTTTTATCAGCATACATATTTTACCATGTAGTACTACCCATTTTCCACCTTAACCCCCTGCTTGCTGGTGGCTAGCAGCGGATTGAAGCAGAGGAAGGCGAGGTTGCATCCGCACCTAGCAGGGGCTGGTGGCAGCGAGGCAGGACAAGCTTAAGGCCACGCATACTTTAAGTACTTTAGTCGCGAATGGGCCAGATCTCAAGGAGAAGAAAATTGACCATTCTGTATGCAAGAACATGGCATGTAAAAAGCATTAATTACTTAGGAATTGGAGCTTGCATTCGCAGGTCTGTTATGACAAAAACACTAGCTTGGGTCAACAAGCCGAACCTGCAATGCTCCGTGATTTATTCCACTTCCTAGACTACGAAAACAAGGATGACTTGAACAAACCAGTATGGCAGGAAGCTTGCAGTGAGGTGAATCCATCCCCTTCTGATATGCATCACGTCTGATGAACAATGTAGCAAATTTACATTTATGTAATGTACAGGGTCACTGCAAGCTTTAAAATGATATCACATCAAAAATATGCGTGTAGGCGTCAGAAGACATGGCAGGGGGAGTCTCAGGGAAAAGTACATTAACAACGGAGGACTGAGCAAACAGGAAGTGCTGTGTAGCCGAGATGCACACTGTAGAGCAAGAACACTAGAACACTGACCGTTGTCGGCATCAAGAGAGCAACCTCACAAAGAGGTTCGACTGATGAAAATTAGTACTTTGGCCTTGTGACAGTGATAATAGCAAACACACATGGAGCAGCAGGACATAGTGTGGGACAGCCAATAGAAAGGGAGGAAAAGTAAGTGGCAAGCATACAAACCAATAATAAGTAAGCTGCTTTGAAAATGTATATTAAACACTATAGATTTCACAAGCACATCCCAAGACCTGTGCAGGCAAAACCTAAAAATGAATAATATGTGTAATTTTTTAAACACTGTCCTATACTGCAAGTAGAACTGCAAATATGTTTTTCAATGATTAACTTAATCGGTAAAAACTGAGATACAAATAACTAATTTTTATGTAGCAGTTCATCAGGTGTTTCAAGCTAACTTGATTTACTAGGAATAGTATTACTGAAAGTGTTAAATTGTCATTTGGTGAAGTAATTACACTGTTAAGAACATTATGCCCTTGTTTTGGGTTTTCAACAAATGAATTTAGCAGATTGATTAAAAAATATTTTTCGGTCATTAAAATGATTAAAATATGCAATATCATATTGGCTTTGTGCTGCGTGTCTCTAACTAATATACTGTCCAACAAAACAAGAATGAATCAAAACAGTTTAGCATTGGTCGTTTATTTAAGAACCAGTAACATGTTGCCATCTATTTCGGGTTTATTTTGGAATTTCTAGTTTTTTTAAAATACTGTTAGCAATTGCTCTGGTTTAGCTTGTATACATAATTTGGAAATTGCATGATATTTATTGAATACATATCATACGTAAATATAATTTCACACTTCCCTCCAGACTTTCACATTCAAGACTTGTTTTAAGTGTATTTTTTTTCTTATACCTGGCTTCAATTTGTCATAACATTTCAGCTTTGAAAACATTAAATGCCAGTTCCATGTATTTTAATTATTTAAGCAATAGTTATACTTTCAATGTTTTTTTAGTTAGATTTTAGACGAATATTCCTTGAAGCATATAGGCCCAATGACAATTAGTAGTATTAGATCAGGTGTACTAACATCACTACTTTATGTGTAATTGTGAATAGTATTTCTAATCTGCAGATGTTATTGTATTGTTTCAGTGTGTAATAATAGTAAACAGATTAATTCCAGATAGACATCACATGTACTTTAAAACCTTGGTACAACAGACATATTTAGCTGATTCTGGTAAAAAATGTTATCCTTTTGCAAAGATCCTGTTTTAGATTTTATATTTCTTGAGGCTAACTGTTTCAGTTACCAAACATCATCACTCATATTGGCTTTCATAGATTAAAAATATATATTTAATTTAGTATATATATTCAACACATTTTGGGTTGAGGTAAGTATTTACTTGCAGGTATGTGTGGTCATGCATAACACACCCTGCCACAGAGAAGGCATAGGCAAAATATAAGCACTAGGCAAGTGAGGTGACAATGAGATTATGATTGGGCAGTACTAAAGCAGGTAGGAAAATGGGTAAAGTATTTGGCTATGTTTAATTCAAGGTGCTGCCTAATAGTGAAGTACAGAGCATTAGAGATTTGTACTGTCATGTGGCTCATAGGGACATTGTTGTCTTCACTAAGTTAGCATGAGCACCCTGCAGCTTGCCTGCTGCTTTGCGCACGTACAACATGTCTTAATTTTTGCAATAATTTCTCTGCCTGTTTTCGCATGAGAACTCATTGCTGTGTTCACTCTCTGCATGTTCCGGGGATTTTGACTGAACATTATGTGCAAGGTCGAACAACAATACCCCTTGGTATTTTGTTCTGGCCAGACCTTAGTCCTTAGACAAAACATACTGATGCCACTGTTGTTTGGACAAACGCACTTTAGTTTTATTAGAATATACGAATAGGTAGCACACACTTGGAGAGGGACTTTGCCAGGGAGAAGAGCGAGACAGCACATAGGATGTAGACCTACCATCTATAGGCTAAGCTATGGGGTCTGCTGAAAAAGCCCAGAGATCTTCTAATATATAATAATAGGAATAATAATGATTGTAATAGGTTTCTTAGGAAGGGGAGGGAGTCTAGATTCTATGGTCTTTTCATCATGACAACCTCCCTAATGATATATGTACTAGCTGCTATGCTTACTCCATTTGTACAATGCATTTTCCTGCTTGTTGAGGCACGTATACTGCATGTTAGGGCACATTGGTTAAATACATATTGTAAACTGTTTCATGTCTGTCAGATATTATTGTGGACAAGAACAAGAGTGAGAGCAAAGAGGTGTGTCTTGTTACTGCGATTCCTAAGAGATCTGGGAGTGTTCTGTTCTGGGATGTCTAAACATTTGTTTGTCTGTGAGTGAGTGGGAGAGCCAGTGAGACTCTATAGCTAGTCAGTCCTGGGCTTATGGATACTAAGGTGGTAGGATAACTAAGTCCCTATACACCAAGGTCCTATAATCCTGCGCATAGTTCTGTTTTGGAGCAGAATCCCTGCAACAGTACTGTTTTATTTATTGATTTGTGTTATATATATTTTATTGCTTTTGAACAATACTATTTTTCTCTGACTGAAGAATGAAAATGATTTCCCATGAATGCCAATGCTTAGACTTGCACTTATTATTTAGTTGTAACCTGCTCAGTGATATTGCCTGTATCCTGGTGCTTCATGATTTATTAAGCCCTTTTGCCGGCATCTTATAAAGATGAAGTACTGCCAATGACTGCAGTTCACTACAGATTTCTATGATGAGACCAGTGCCTTGATGTGGTCATGGACACAGTTAGTTGTATGTTAATAATTGATTATGCTGGGGATCATATCATCCTTAGTGTTTTTTGACTAAGAGCCTCTGGCGCGAGAGTGGAAATGAAATGCTTTGGTTAGGCATAATAGAACTTTCTGTTCAGTAACACTGGAATGCTCTAATTTTAAAAGCCTCTCTTGAGTCACAGGTGGTGTAGAAACTTCCATACCTTTCATGCAGCTTCCCTCTCTCTCCTTTGACACCCCCTGTTGTGTATTCATGTCAAAGCTGCCTACCTAGCCATATGTGGCTCCACAGTATGTGACATGTATCAAGAGCTGTAAAAGAAGAGCTAGAGGGCATTCACAAGTTGTACCTCTCCCTCTGCTCCGGCTACATTAATTTACAAATCACATTGATAGTCAAGGAAGTAGCGAGGCAACAACTTCTCTCTGACTCATTCCCTCATCCCCTGCATTATCGGGAGAGATAGACAGTGAGGCCATGGATTAGGGCATTGAAATGTTAAAGGTGATGTGGCTATATCAAGGTTCATACCTCAATGCTGTTCTATTACCTTCAATGGAGCTGTCAACATTTCAATTATCTTTTTTTAATAAGCATATTTTATTGATTTTATGGAGATCAATACAAGATTACTGTACGATAAACAACATATGAATAATGACATTTGTGAGTAGACAGAAGTGACATTCCACTGCATATCAAGTATCGAAGGATAACATACTTTGAACAAAAATAACATCAAGAACCGCATCGTACCAAGCTGGAATCTGCGCTTAATCTCATGTCTCCATCTCATGATGTATGTATCCCCATTGCGGGTATAGAGTAACTGTAAATGGTGACAAATGAACGGTTTTCGTCCGCATTGGGCATTGATAGAAGTTATCCCATGGTGTGCGTCTCGAAGGGTATATGTCTGTATGCGACCCACTCCTTCCAGATTTTAGTATGCTTGTGAGGACAACCACAGGAACATTTCAAATATCTGATGCTTCTTATTTCTGTTTTTTACATCAACTCATTCACCAGGCCGACCTCAGTCTTCCACTTCTTGTTCAGATTTCTTCCCATTTTCCTATATATTAGCACACATCACCAAGAACAGCTCTATATTGGTGTTATCCTGTGCAAAAATATTTGTTAAAGTCCTCCCTTCCAACGACCTTCTTTTACACAGATTCCTTCACTACCACCCTCCAAGTTTGCCTCTCATTTCTCCCATGCATTTCATTTAATTTCTAGTGCTAATCATACTAATGTGGTCTGTCACACTTTATATGACACACACACAATATATCCTACAAATGTGTAAGTCAATGTACAGTAAGTGTTAGATAAGGCAATGTCAATGAGGACTGCAAGGTGTAGGAATCAAATGTCATTCATACTGGAAGGCAATATATTTTAATCCATCTCGGGTTTTGTGTCCCACGCTGTGAATGCAGACACAGTGATCTGCTACAAAAAACACACAGTGGTGTCCCATTGTAGGCTGCGTGTTCCACTTCGCCTTCGACAGTCTCAGCAGGGCTCAATGCTGTCGTATCCATTTTGTGCCACGTCAAACATCATACTGCTGCTTCTTCACTCCCCAACCGGTCTCCAACTCAGGTGAGTATCTCCAACCTACTGGGGGGGGGGGCGACGCGCTATGTCTTCCAAACATTACACCAAACCAGATGCAAGCTAGGCACGTAGCTCCTGACCGTGAAGGCGTGTCGTAAATCGGTGCTTGCTCCCGACAAATATGCAAACCAGTCCCACTCCAACAAGACACAGGTCCGACACATGCTCAGTGGCTCAAAAGGATTTATTGGAAGGTTTCCCAGTGCAAAGTCTTTTGTGATCGTGAATTGAGGCGATACACATTACAGTCTTACGACTTTCCTCCGTTCCCGCTTTACCTGAATACAGTTCTGCCTGGGGGCTCGTTTTTCAAGGTAGATGGAACTTCCCTTATTGGAGCAGGAAACTCATGGCCCCACCTCCCACAACTTGTCACTCCACCTCTCCAGCTGAGATCCATCTCGGGTTTTGGTGTCCCACGCTGTGAATGCAGACACAGTGATCTGCTACAAAAAACACACAGTGGTGTCCCATTGCTGGCAGCGTGTTCCACTTCGCCTTTGACAGTCTCAGCAGGGCTCAATGCTGTTGTATCCATTTTGTGCCACATCAAACAGCATACTGCTGCTTCTTCACTCCCCAACCGGTCTCCAACTCAGGTGAGTATCTCCGACCTACTGGGGGGGCGACGCGCTATGTCTTCCAAACATTACACCAAACCAGATGCAAGCTAGGCGCGTAGCTCCTGACCGTGAAGGCGTGGCGGCAAATCGGTGCTTGCTCCCGACATATATGCAAACCAGTCCCACTCCAACAAGAAACGGGTCCGACACATGCTCAGTGGCTCAAAAGGATTTATTGGAAGGTTTCCCAGTGCAAAGTCTTTTGTGATCGTGAATTGAGGGCAGACGCGTTTCAGTCTTACGACTTTCCTCAGTGCCCGCTTCACCTGGATACAGTTCTGCCTGGGGGCTCGTTTTTCAAGGTAGATGGAACTTCCCTTATTGTAGCGGGAAACTCATGGCCCGCCTCCCACAACTTGTCACTCCACCTCTCTGGCTGAGATACATCTCGGGTTTTGGTGTCCCACGCTGTGAATGCAGACACAGTGATCTGCTACAACAAACGCACAGTGGTGTCCCATTGCTGGCTGCGTGTTCCACTTCGCCTTCGACAGTCTCAGCAGGGCTCAAGCTGTCGTATCCATTTTGTGCCACGTCAAACAGCATACTGCTGCTTTTTCATTCCCCAACCGGTCTCCAACTCAGGTGAGTAGCTCCGACCTACTGGGGGGGCGACGCGCTATGTCTTCCAAGCATTACACCAAACCAGATACAAGCTAGGCGCGTAGCTCCTGACCGTGAAGTTAGTTCTAAAGTATGGCCTGTGTATTATGCCAATTTATAATACCGGCACTGCCTAGCAGTCCATTTGCAACACAGGGTTATTTTCATGTCCACTGGAACTGTGCAGTGGGGGTGGGGGCAAAGTTATGGGCAGAATTCAGTACATTAAGTAAGAAAAGGCGAAATATAGCATGTAATGCGGCACATTTTGGGATAGTACTACTTAATTATTTTTTCTTTTGTAAACATGATAACACTTCCTCGACATTTGTTGCACCTCATTAGTACTAGGTAGCACCCAAATACAGCAATAAACAACCGAAAGGTGACCAGTTAAGCTTGCAAAGGGCCTTCCACTGTGTGGCAAACTGTGTTGCTTCATTTAGTAACTTCTGAATCGCTAATGCTGGAAACAATTTTTTGGGGTTAAAATTTGCAGGTTATGCAGCAGATGATGGATTATGTGTGTAAAAGCAGCAGGAAATTTATCATGCAAAAAATGCCACGGCCAAACAATCACATAATGCCAGTGGCCCTGGTTATGCTTTACTCTACCTAAAACATTTGGCCCTCCTTTTGTTTTGGTTGAACTTTAAACCCAAGCAGATATCTAGATTCAATAATTTAGTAAATACAAGTTTAAATGCTAGACAAACATCTTAGAACACCAAGATACCTTTTCAGGTAATAAATTATCTCATTCAAAATTGAAATACTATACACGTTTCACCAGGTTCTTAGTTGTCAGGCTAAAAAATGCGAATGATCAGTAATAACAGTTATTTGTGAAGAGATAGAAATGCAGCCTTCTTCAAGATAGTGTGAGCTCAACCTTGACTATTGGGGAATTCTGTTTCAAAAAATACTATTTGTTAATAAATACAGGTATGAAAAATATAAATAAATAAGACAATCTCTAAGATGAATCAGCCCTCTTTTAAAACCTAGAGGAGCAGACACCATTGCAGCCAAGACAAGGACATTGCTGTTCAGCCTTGCACACCATACCATTAGTAAAATTATTTTTACTCCTGACAGTAGGATGGACAAATAGAATGCGTGAAAAACAGTCACTAATTATTTAAACAAGCCGTTGCTTAATTTTTAAAAGGATGAGTTACTCTGCTCAGAACTCTGCAATTAAATGTTTCTGAACCGAATATCAAGGCTGGGCCATCTTAAATTCACCTCATGCTACTTTAATCCACTACCAGACACTCCCTCTCCCTTTATCCCACTCTTGCAGGTTTCTGCTTTATTTCTTTTTGACGTTTTTTTGTCATTCTCTTCCTTGACTTTCCTTTTTGTGGGTTTTTCCCTCTTTTGTTTTGGTTAATCTCTGATCTGGAAAAATAAGTGCCGGTCCCCAAAAATGAGAGCTGGTGGCCCCCACCGGTAACCAGCAGCCTAAACTAAGCAGTGATGCAAGCTGAAAGGCAGACTTACTCCTTGTCAGAAATTATTCATTATTGCTCGGGCTTGCATTTCAGTTACATATGATGCTAAGCTGCTTGGAAACATAAACCCAATATTACAGTAGTTTCTTCACCTAATGTTAGTTTGCCAAATATTTTCTCTGTACATAGCTCTTAACAGCATGTAGTTTGAGGATAATGCTACACAGAAAACCCTATGTGTTATTATTTTATCTTACTTGTCTAAAACAGAAACGCTTATGTATTATTTTTTGGTGTCCAACACCATTCCTCCTCATAACATAGAATGGTCCTCAAAATATAATTTGCTTCAATGGTATCATTTTAGAAACACCCAAAACCGCTACTGGTTCTGTGCGCAGATAAACATCCGCCCTTGATTTGCTGTCACCTCCTCAGCTTATTTCAACTTCCTCTCTCTGCTTCCAGGCATGAGGGCTCCAAAGCATCTCAATCCATACTTCTTTTATTCTACTGACAAAGCAATCATTCTCTTTTTGTTGGCGGGTCATTACTCCTGCTAGACAGTCGGTATTATTTAGTGCCAGCCCTGCTGACAGCAGATGGTGCTTGTGATAAAGTTCTTTTGTTTTAAGACCATTTGAACTAGCCCCCAAACGAAGAGGAACTGGGCCCAGCCCTGGAGCCTACGGGGGATGACATGAAATTGCTATTAAAAGTCATGCAAGAGAGACTAACCTACATGAATTCAAAATAGATGCCCTGACATCCCGCATGGACTCTATAAGAGGCAAATTGGATAAACATAAAGACCTTCTTATGGAGGCTTAACATCACATATCCTCAATAAAGAATGCACTTACATCAAGGAAAAATACACTACAGAACATAGAAAATGTTATCTGAGCAATTGCCACCAAGCGAGCCAAAAAATATCTATATTGGGCATTCCAAATCAACAATACTGGGAAAAATTGAAGATTTTATAGAAAGGCTCCTCGTGGGACTGTTTGGCACAAAGGCCTTCTCAAGGCTCTTGGTAATGGAGAGAGCAGAAACATCCTTTGTAGCACTACCCCCATCCGTGTGCCCTAGCGCAGCCTATCATAGCACGCCTGTTGCACTTCTGTGAGAGGGACATGATGTTCGGCCTTGAAAGGGAAAAGGAGAGACTTAACTTTGAGGGCAATGACATCTCCATACATCCGCACTTCTTTCTTGTGGTTCAGGAGGGTTGAATGAAATTCCTCTCTATCAAACAGCAATTAATTAAGGCCAACATACAGTACACAATGTTCAACCCTGCCCGGCCGAAGGAAATATACAAAGGATGTCAGCGCATCTTTCAATGCCCCAACATGTGGCTGACTTTATAAAAACTTTCACAAGTAAGTCACAGAGAGTAAGAGTCAGTCAAGAATGAAATGACTCACTGCTGCGAAAGATAGAATCAGACTCACTGCTGTGGCAGATAGACTCAGAATAATGTGACTGAGCTAGAAGGTTAGCTATAGACACACTGTATTCACCGGTGCATCCTCTTTTCCAATAGACTGCATGAGTCTTATCCAAGAATTGCAAAGAAGCACTGTTAAGATGGAATTTGAGGTCATCCCTGTGCAGAACTCCTGCAATGCACCAGACATCTGCATTGAAAATATATACACTTGGGAACCCAGGTGCTACTGTATAAAAAGGACCCCCACAGACAACCCTGGCTACCTCCAAAGGTATTACCCCTTTACATCAGTTGGAGATATTGTTTTCACCTTTATGTTCCTGGTAGTTACCTTAATTGTGCATGATAAGTTTGACAATATGGGGCAATGGATGGGATTGTCCTGGTGGATTTGGACATGAGATGGGATGATTAGGTTGGGTGTGCAGTAATTTCTAAAGCCTTGTTCTATACATGTAGTATGGTCATGCAGGCTTTACAACATGTGCTAAGATTACCACACACACAACACGCTACCCTCTAAGGGTACACATCAATTGACTTGTTCCCGTGACATGACTACTATCAAATATGTACATAATCTGACGGTGGTGTGCATTTCATAGAATGTGTGATAATTGTTAAATCCTGGTAAAAAAAACTGCAGGTCCTGGCCTTTCTGGAATGGCATAAAGTCTTGATAGCCCTACAGCAGCAATCCCCTATTGACCCACAGACTGTGCAACTGTTTGCAAAGAAATGAGCATCATATGTTGATCTGTTCTCATATTCCTCCTATGCTGGTGCCGTAGCAGTTGTGATTAGGAATGTAACATCCATTAGGGTGAAAGCTTCACACTGGGACAGAAAACGGCATTATGTCATGATACGGGGTAGATCGGAATGACTCCACTTATGATTATTAACTGCTATGGCCTCAACGCAGACTACACTGACTTCTTCGATGTGCTAAGGAAGGCAGAAGTGACTGCAGACCCTAGATTGTTACTATGGGGCGGGGAATTTAATTGCATCCTACATGACTCACAGGACTGGGACGGGGCAGCCACTTGGGGTGAAACACTAGCCTCAGCATGACTACGGGACATAATGGAGGAATGGTGGCTACATGGCGGCAGAGAAACCCGAATGGAGTAGAGGATAACTTCTACTCAACTATCCATGGAGTATAGTCAAGGGGTGGAACTGTTGCTGGCAGATGAGTCACTGGGTCACGCGGGTTCAACACCTCACTTGCACACTATCCGACCACTCAGTGGTGGTGCTGAATTTGAAGCCACAGGGGGCACAATCACCTTGGGGGGGACTGAAGCCTAAACATGGAGGCCCTGCTGGATATCTTCGCGGGATAGTTGGGCGACGCCATAGTAAATTACTTTGATTTCAACAAATGAGAGATAGCCGTGGAATACTATGGGAGGGATTCAAAGCCACTATCAGAGGGGTGTGTATTGCTTAACATATTGGAATCATATAAACTTTGCGGGCAGACCATACACGTCTGGAGTTAGAATTGAGGAAATTGGAGGAGGAAATCGCCATGGCGGATTCTTCCGCAATTCAAGCTAGATTTAAACGTAAATTTATGGAATATGTGGGAATTTCATACATAGAAGCCAAATACTAGGGTAAATATGCATGAGTTCGGAACTACAGCAAGGGGGAGTACGACAGAAAATCTCTTGCAGAGCAGATTAAACACCCCCTGGGCAGCAAACTATATACCAAAAATCATAGACAAACAGTGTAATGAACACCACAATACACAGCAGATCCTACATGCCTTTCACATGCACTATACTACACTCTGTTCCTCTAAAGGACCTCCCCAACATTCATCAGTTGAAACATACCTAGAGGGCACAGCTCTAGAGTGGCTTACCCCGGCGCTTTGGCAGTCACTGGCTAAGCCATTCGCTATGAACGAACTTAAGGAAGTGATTTTAGGTCTCTCGTCACATAAAATTCCGGGATGCTTTGCTTTCCCACCAGGCACTATCAATAGATATTGGCTCTCCATTTGTTAAAAATATTTGAGGAATTTTGGAAGACCGACATACTACCCCCACCACTACACAAAGCTATCCTAGTAGCTCTCTCAAAACAAAGGTAGCCACTAAAATATAGCACCTAGTACCTTCCTCTATCCTTACTAAATTTTAATAACAAAATTCTCACAAAATTAATAGCCAAATTCCTGAATCTCTTGACACCAGACCTCTTCCGTTGTTATCAATCCAGGTCTGTGCTGTGTCGCTTTCATATTTGGACACTGACATGAATCAGGTGGTGGTCTTTGTGGACACCACTAATGCCTTTTTTTCCCCTGAAATAAGAATATTTGTTCACCATTCTAGCAAGGATGGGACTCCTGGACACCTTCCTGGCATGGGTAAAGCTGCTTTAAACTGCAACAACAAAAATTAGGGTACACATGAATAATAGTCTCTCGGCTCTCCTCAGAATGCTCAGGGGCACCAGACAGGGGTGTCCCCTCACCCTGATTATGTTATCCCTTTCTCTTCAGGCATTAGCAGCCTAACTGCAACATCACTGCACAAAGTATGCTATTAGATATGCCTAGGGACATATCCTCACTTAACTCTAAGAGGATGACATGATACTGTAATTAAGAAACCCTGGAGAGTTCCTAAATAATATGGTTCTGGAGTACCTACGCTTTGGGACGTTCTCTGGAATTAATAATAATTGACAGAGTGTGCACCATTTCACCCCTGACATTCCCTTGGAATTCCGTGAAGAACATAGGGAGTTGGGTGAACATAGATATGGAAGTAGTACAGAGGAAGAATTATGGCCAAACACTTGGTAAGGTGTAAGAGCAGACAGCAAGCTGGACATCGTTGCATTATCACTGGGTGGAAGAATCTACCTCATTAAGATGGTACTGCCCCAAAAGCTCCTCCACCTGCTCATCAACATCCCCCAGCCATTCACCCAATACTTTCTAAGACACTTCTGCACACAATTCATACAGCTAGTTTGGGCTAACAAGAAACCTCTCATCAAGTGGGAAGTCGTAACACTGCCTTCACTTAAGTGGATTTAAAGTCCCGGACCCAGAATTATAATACCTCTGTGCCCAAGCACAGTTCGTACACTACTGGTAACACCCTGTCAATTTGTAAATAATAATAACTTTTTTTAAACAATATCCTATACCTCAAGTAGTGCGTCAACTATTTATTTCAATAATCAAATTAATCAGTCATATCTGAAATATGACCAAATAATTTTTATGTAATAAGTCATCAGATGTTTCATGCTAACTTGATTTAGGAATAGTATTACTAAAAGTGTTAAATTGTCATTTGGTGATGGTATTTCAGAACATTAGGCCCTTGTTTTGCTTTTTTAACAAATACATTTAGCAGTGTGATTAAAAAAGATGTTTCCATCACTAAAATGAATGAAACATACAATAGCCTATTGGCTTCATTCTGCATGTCTCTCCCTATTATGCAGTCCCAAAAAACAAGAATCTAAACAGTTTAGGAATTGTTGTTTCATTAAGAACCAGTAACATGTTGCCATCTATTTCTGTTATATTTTGACATTTCCAGTTTAAAAAAATACCTTTAGCAATTGTTCTGTTTTAGCTTGCATTCATACTTTAACAATTGCTCTGTTTTAGCTTGCATACATAATTTAGAAATGGCATGATATGTATTGAATAAGCAGCACGTAAAAGTCATAAAACATCTTCTGTGTTGGCCTCTCTCCTGCAGAGTTTCACATTCATACCTTGTTTGATGTGCTTATAGCTGGCATTACATTTTTGATAACATTTCAGATTTGAAAAAATTATTACAACATTGAAATGTTAGGAGCTCCATTGAAAACAATGGAGCGCTCCAGGCTTCTAACAACTGGTACAAGTCCGGAGCTCCAACATTAAAATTGTTCTAATGTTTAAAGGCCTAAGGGAATTGTAATCTCATCAGGCTCCATGAGGTTTTTGTATTACAAATGCGAACATTCTGGCCTCCAGGGGTGGAATGTTCCAATAGCCCTAGAGCCCTCCGTAGCGGGCTATGCTGGCCATTAGAGGCATGCTTCATTTTTATTGCTGGAGTGGGCCTTTAATGGCCGTTGGAGCCTGCAATGGCAGACTCTAAGGCTATATAGATGCCGGTTCCATTTGATCAAGATATTTATGCAATAGATCTTGAAACATATAGGTCGGATGACAATTAGAAGTATTAGGTGAGGTGTACTAACATTACTACTATATGTGTGATTTTGAATTGTGTTGCTCATCTAAAGATGCTATTGTACTGTTCCAGTTTGGCATAATACTAAATATATTATTACCAGGATGACATCACATATAACCTATAACCTGGGTATAGCTGACATATTTAGCTGATTGGGTTAAAAAAAGTGATCCTTTTGCAAAGATCCTGTTTTAGATTTTAAATTTCTTGATGCTAACATTTTCATCCTCACTCATATAGGGCTGTCGTAAATTAGAAAGATATTTCAATTAAGCAGGCCTCTTCAGCTACATTCGTGTTGAGTTAAGTATTTATGTGCAGGTATATGTGGTCATGCATAACACAACCTCCAACAGAGATGGCTTAGGAAACCTTTTTGTATTGGGCTAGTGAGGTGAACATGAGACCATGATTGGGCAGTACTATATCGGATAGGAAAATGGGTAAAGTAATTAGCCATGTTTCATTCAAGGTGATGCCTTGTAGTGAAGCACAGAGCCTTAGATTGTTGTACTGTTTTGTTTATCAAATTATTTTTGTGCAACAGTATTTACCTCAATCCGAAGAATGAAGATGATTTCCCATGAATGCCACTGATGGACTTGCACTTATTGTTTAGTTGTATCATGCTCAGTGATATTAACCTGTATCCTGGTGCTTCATTATTTATGAAGCCCTGTTGCCAGCTTCTTGTAAAGATGAAGTACTGCCAAAGACTGCAGTGTACTACAAAGTTCTACGATGAGAGAGAGGCATCAGGACATATGGTCATGGACACATTTAGTTGATTGTTAATAATGGATTACGCTGGGGATCATATCATCCTTAGTGTTATTTGACTAAGCCAAAGGAAAAGGTCACTGACACACAAGTGGAAATTAATGGCTGTTCAAACCTGCTGGGGTGAGGCATAGGGGTAGTAGAACTTTCTGCTCAATAACAGTGAAATGTTTTAATTTTAAAAAGCCTCTCTTGAGGCACAGGTGGCGTAGAACCTGATTTAACTCTCCTGCAGCTTCTCTCTCCTTTCTTTGACATCCCTTTTGTGTATTGATGTCAACGCTGTCTACGAAGGCATGTGAGGCTCCATGGTATTTGACATGTAGCAAGAACAAAAGCTGTCCAAGAAAAGCTAGAGGGGATCCACAAGGTGTACTTCTCCATCTGCTCTGCCAAATTTTTTTTGCTTTGTTTGTAAATGCAGGAGGAGACACAGGACCTCTTTCCTTATGTGGCTGAGGCTATAACTGCATATGTGTGCCGAATATAGTATGAGTCGAGGGATCAGTGGGCTCTTACGCTAGGCAAAACCTTCTCTCTGTATCATACAATTACAATATTTTGAGGAGAGGAGACAGGGAGGGTGGGGAATGTGGCATTGAAATGCTGAAGGTGGTTTGGATATATCAGTGTTCATAACTCAATGCTGTTCGAGTACCTTAATTGAAGCTCTTACACATGATATCACACGCACATTATACAATGAATCCTAGTTTGTAAATTAATGTACAAGAAATGTTAAATAAGGCAATGTCAATGGGGACTACAAGGTGTAGGAGTCAAATGTCATCCATACTGGAAGGAAGTATATTTGAGGAGTGATTGATCTGTAGAATCACAAACTCTGGATTTAGAAATGTATTTCTACCCAAGCAAATACATTTTAGCAATGAAAGACTGGGGAAAACATACATTTCTAAAGGTATGCCTTTCTGTTTGTCTGCAGCTCTTTGATGCCATCTCATAGTTCACTGTGCTGAATTAGGACTGCAACTAGTGAACTACAAGTAACAAAAGATCTTTGTGACATAAGCAATAAACCCACAAAGCTATCTACAAAAAATACAGCTCTATGATCTGCATGGGCTTTGCAGCAGGCACATTAAACATCTGCTCTTGTTTATAATGAGTGAAAAACCCCAGTTGAGAGAACTCAGATCTCTCCAGCAGGTACAATAATCAGCAGAGTTATATTGACAGTATTATGACTGAAAAAAATTGGACACACAAGAAACTCTGCAACAGAAGCTTTAATCCCATAAGATATTTCAAAATGCTGCGCCCCAGGGTTTGGCCCCTGGTGTGATGCCACCAGTTGCACAGCCCTAAAGCAGCCCTGCACATGACTGTGAAGTGTTTTTAGTTTTTAATTTGGATTTAGACCTTCAATTTGGAGTCCTGAGTAATAAATTCTCTTGAGCAACCACCTTGTCATTCAGCTGTGCGGTAATGTGAGATTATTTTAACGGGCAAACAGTCATGCAAACACTTGACTTATAATGATAGTTATATTGAAATGCATCTATATAAACATGGTGCTTAAATATAAGGTAACCATGCTTGACAATATACAGATCTTTTGACAATGTACATGTTCCTATTAGCAATAAAATTTAACTTTTACCTTTCAGAGAAAGAAACTGAGACTACTCCGCCTGGTCCAGGTATTTTGTGTGTTAATTCAAAATGTAACTATGTGATTACATTTTGGACATAAACACTGACAAAGGCCAAGGCCATGTGTTTTGTGAGCATGGATATATATGTAGATATATGTAAATCTAGGTTTATACTTATGTATGCTTCTATACCTAAAAGCCATACATATGTAGCATTCTGTTTCATGTATACCTTTATTTACATATATCAATGTATACTTAACCACACACACATATGTAATATTATAAAAAAAATATATATATATCTATATATATAAAAATCTTTATCTATCTATCTCTCTATATATATATAGTTATATATATATATATATATATATATATATATATATATATATATATATATATATATATATATATATATATATATATATATGAATACCATATGTGTAAAACGTTATATTGTTATATTTACATATAAAGCATCTTATAAAGCATCTTAATGTTTAACGCGTGCATATATTTAAACCATACATGTCAGTGTTTTTGTGTGGCAGAGATCACTGATCAGGAAGACACGCCACAATACATTATTTAACTCAGAAACTTTTGCACTGCACATCACTATCTATGAGCCGAACTTCATGTACACTTAGATTAAGACATGTTTTTCCATGATAGACATTAATATAAATATCTTTTTGATTTTGTCATATTGCCGTTGTGGAAAACATTCCAGTAAATCTAGCCATTTGTGACCGGAAAAACACTCATTCAAACATACAAAATGCAATTTGGTAATTTGATATCGATTCACAGTTTTAATTTTTGATGAGGTATTTGGAAGGGGCATGTGCTGGGCATTCATTCCAAATATTAAATCTATAGTTTTTGCATTATTGTTTTTCGATCGAATTCTATTCTCAAAACAGTAAGAATGTATCCCCATTTCAAAAAGTGATGGCAGTCCATTCACAAATGGGAAGGGGTCCCCTTGAGACTGTTGTAAAAATATTTTATAGAGCAGGCAGTAGTCCCATGGACCATGGATGGATTCTAAAAAATTCAACTTCAAAGTTTTATATGTTTTGTTTTAAATGCAACCTGTTTGCCTTTAAGGAAAATGGTCTGCATTGAAATAAAATACTCTATTGAAAAGCAATCACAGATATGTTGGTCTGCTGACACCAACAGGCCACATCCCAGTGATTACTGCGATTCCTATTGGGTTGAAAATTGCGACCTTCCTCATTAATGTTCATGAGGTAGGCCAATTTGGGGCTTCTACGAATCTCTATTTGGGAGTAAAAGTACTTCAGAAATTAGGAATACCAATTTCCTAATTGCGATTAATAGATCCAACAAGAAACCAACAGCGGACCCCACCGACCTCAAGAATTACCGCCCCATCTCGCTCCTCCCGTTTCCAGCCAAAGTCATCGAGAAGACCGTCAACAAGCAGATGGCCGCTTTCCTCGAGACGAACGGATCCCTCGACCCCTCACAGTCCGGCTTCCGAGCCAACCACAGCACCGAGACCGCCCTCATCGCCGCCACCGACGACATCCGAGCCCTGATGGACAATGGAGAAACAGCGGCCCTCATCCTCCTAGACCTCTCCGCGGCATTCGACACGGTCTGCCACCGCACCCTAGTACGGCACCTCAGCAACGTCGGAATCCAGGACAAGGCGCTGGAGTGGATCACCTCCTTCCTCGACGGGAGAACACAGAGAGTCCGCCTACCACCGTACAAGTCAGAGGCCACCGAAGTCATCTGCGGCGTCCCCCAAGGATCATCTCTGAGCCCCACCCTCTTCAACGTCTACATGAGCCCCCTCGCGGCCATCGTACGCAAACACAACCTCAGCATAATCTCCTACGCCGACGACACCCAGCTGATCCTCTCCCTGACCAACGACCCCGCCGCCGCCAGAGCCAACCTGCACGAAGGGATGAAAGAGGTAGCCGAGTGGATGACGACCAGCCGCCTGAAACTGAACTCGGACAAGACGGAGGTCCTCATCCTGGGCTCCTCTCCCTCCGCCTGGGACGACTCCTGGTGGCCTCCCGCCCTGGGCACCGCACCCAAACCGACAGACCATGCACGCAACCTGGGCTTCATCCTGGACTCCTCCCTCTCCATGACCAGGCAAGTCAACAACATCTCCTCGGCATGCTTCAACATCCTACGCATGCTACGGAAGATCTTCTGGTGGATCCCCACCGAGACCAGGAAGACCGTCACCCAGGCCCTCGTCACCAGCCGACTGGACTACAGCAACGCCCTCTACGCCGGGACCACCGCCAAGCTCCAGAAGAGACTCCAGCGGATCCAGAACGCCTCAGCCAGACTCATCCTCGACATCCCACGAACCAGCCACATCTCCGGACATCTGCGAGACCTTCACTGGCTCCCCGTCAACAAAAGAATCACCTTCCGCCTCCTCACCCACGCACACAAAGCCCTACACGACCAAGGCCCGAGCTACCTCAACAGCCGAGTCAACTTCTACGCTCCCAAACGCCACCTCCGATCAGCCAACCACGCCCTCGCCGCCGTCCCCCGCATCCGAAGAGCGACTACAGGAGGAAGGTCCTTCTCCCACCTGGCCGCCAAGACCTGGAACTCCCTCCCGACCGACCTGCGCCTGACCCAAGACCACCTCTCCTTCAGGAAGAAGCTGAAGACCTGGCTGTTCGAGCAGTAGCGGCTCCCCCCCCCCCCCCCCCCAGCGCCTTGAGACCCCACGGGTATGTAGCGCGCTTTATAAGTGTCACTGATTGATTGATTGATTGATAATTGCAATTAGGACATAGGTAGTCCTAATGTTTGTACATCTGTCCCATTCTTTATTAAACTGGCACTTTCAACTTTCATGAAAAAATTATAAATGCAGCATGTGCAATTTGTATTTTGCTGGATCATATGCATTTTAATACCTGAGTATGTCACAACACACAGCTTGACATGCAGCATGTTAATGTTCTTGTTTTCAATTATAATTATGAAATTGGTGTAAGCTTTGCGCCTGCTACCACCTTAAGGAAGGCCCATTTAGGAATAATACATGTGCTGCCAAGTATGGATAAAAAATATACTGAAGGATGTCCCTTAAGTTTGTTACTACCTAACTCTTTCGTCAGTGGAATTGGCTCTGGGAATTATTGCAGGTCAGTTATTGGTTGTCAAGAGGAACACTATGATCCGTGAACTGAACTGAACATTTCTTATCTCTAATGAGAGCACCCACAATGTTTTATTGCTCCTATATTTGAATACCACATTATTTGTTAAGTGTTTTGGTGCCATCAGATGGTTGCTGACATTTGTAGTCCACGTTGTGCCTCAACATGGCTTTTTTGAAAGATATTTGTAAATACCCATTCAATTTGACCCTAAATGCCTAAAATCCTCAATTCTCTGCTATTTATAGCTGCAGAACTCCTCCAAAAAGTTATCCTTATTTTTACCACTACACTATAGTGGTGCCAGTACAATTTCCAAAGTATGGGTATTGCCATCAGTCTTGCGCCCCTTTAGTCATAAGGGTTGTAAAAAAGCCAAAGAGCATACTAAGAACAAGTGTAGCAAAAGAGCCGCGCCCATTCAAGAGAGAGGTGGAGAAGTGTGGTTCAAGTGGTTGGAGCGGCAGACCCTGATGCAGAGGTCTGCCCCGGACCAGTGTTCAATTCCCCGCCTCGGCGGGTCTTGGGCTCAAATTTCCCCGGACCTGACAATTCTTGCCTCGGTGCCTATTCCAATCATGGAGTCCCACTCTGTAACTCCGGGCAATAGCTTGCTTAATCTCCACAATGGCCCCTCGCAGCGGGATGCCTGGCTTTCACCTTGGGGATGCCCAGTAATGGGTTATCTTGCAGGGGAATACCAGGACGGGCTCCCTAAGCAAGCGCTGGGACGCTTTCGGGCAGAAATGCGCTCTACAATTCATTTCATTTCATTTCATTTCAGGTAAAGGGTGTGAAAGGTAGCCGGCAATGTATTTCGGAGCCCACTTTTTCAAAAATAATACCAGAGCATGATGTGGTAGAGCCCTGTCATTTACAGTTAGTACATTTTACATTGAATTGACCACTACATTTAACAGACATTTAGTTTGACTGATTCCACTACAGGGCACACACATTATGGTGTGTGCACATCAGGTTTTAGTGCATTTGTATCATTTGTGCATCACAAGGTAAAGTGTCTTGATTGGTTTTAATCCTGTTAAAATATTTGATTCCAGCACACTCCAGTTACAAAAGAGAGTACTTCATTTGTGCTTTCCCAACTGCTGAAATATTTTGAGATTTTGTAGAGTTTTTTGTGTTTTATAAAACAAATAACATCATATAACCTTTCCCTGCCCACTCCGCAATATTGTCTCATAGTTTATATTTAAAAAAATCCTCTCACTTTTTAGTCGGAAAAGGAATAGTAAGCATCAGTGTCCTTGTCAAAAGAATAAGCATACATTTTTCATAAAGCAGAACCTGACATTTGGCCTTTAAGAAAAGAAAATCTTTATTCCGAATTCACCTTCTCAAATCCAGCATGTGTTTTTAGGGTTGCTGTATTTTGTTTACCTCTCCATCTGTCTGTACAGCACTGTCTCAGTGCACACCATGCCATCAATTCACATTTGCATCTGTGCTTGCCTGCCTGTCTTACTGCTTATATAAATGTCTCAGGGCTGTATTGTTTGTTATAATTAGCTAGACTATGTTCTGTTGCATATAGCATGTGTGCAAGCCAATTAAAATCACTGTGAACACAAATGTGCTATTAGGAGTTTTATAGTCATTCATTGACTGACTATTTGGCGACATGTGATGTGTGAGAGCAGGAATGGTTAAATCAGAGTTCATACATTTTATAGATGAGATTTTATAGATGAGATGAGTTATGTTGTATACTGCTGCATTACCTATTTATCAATCGCACAGTGTCTTTGTAAATTTCCTAATTTACAACCGTGCACCACCATCTGTGTTGCGTAATCATCCCTCCCTCCAAGAAAGGACGAGGGAATGATATTCCTCGCGACTCCTTATTCCTACTAATAACCACACATGTAAATATCTTGCTCAAGCTCCAATTTCTAGGATAAAGTTGGTAGAAACAAGATACATCTGTGCCATGTCTATTCTCAGTTACAATGAAAACAGGGCACTTTTGGGTCCACTCAAGCATGGCCTTCAGGTGAAAGACTATCTCCTTACTACAAGTATGAATTGGCAGGTACGGCAGGCAATGACATGGATCAGAAAATCCTCTAAAAAAGGATCAAAGTGCTTTGCATCTCTCTTTGCGTTAAAAAAAGTCAATCATTTAGAAAAGCTTAGAATGTGTTCCTATTATGTTAGGGATGTTTAGATAAGCTTAGAAGTTGAGCTTATCCTGTTAGGGTGTTAGATATAGATCTGTCCTCCAGCAGGTCTATCGCCATGAAACTTTTGGCCGTCTGTTTGCACTTTATTATTAATCTCATTCATTTTTTGATTCATGAATGACATACTACCAACGTACAATAATACTAACTACCCTAGTACAAATAAAGTGATCTATTGGCATCGTTCAAGAGTCATAAACAGAGACACAATACTAACACTATTATAAGTATAACACCATCCCTTTTGTGGTTGATCAATTTCAACAATTCCACCAACAAAGGTTCTCATTCTAATCACTCTGCAAATCTCAATTCAGAGGCACGGTGGTTTGCACCAACATCAGAATTATATAACTTGTAAACTAGTAATGCATCTTACAGGATAATTCCCTGCATGATTTTTGGCTGGGAAGACTGTCTGTATTTTTTTTATATTTACTGGGTGCTCAATAATAGCCTAGAAATGTTGCCAACTCTTTAATAAATCCCTAACTCTCAAGTAATGTAAGTGACCTCTCAAAAGAGTGAACTTCATATCTAATTATGAGAGAGGACTAGTTACATTAGTGTCGGTCATAGTGGAATGACAACACGATGGGTGAGCATTCAACTGTTTGTCATGTAACATAATGGCTGTTTCTTTCATTACACATTATGACTTTCCGTCCACCACCACCACCTACACGGCACACCGAAAAGCAAGTCATTGGTGATATATTTGATATGATATTTATTCTGTTTTATAATAGTTTTCTGGCTATCAATCCTGAATAAAGTGACAGGATAAGGTTTTAATTATTTTTAAATGAACAGATAGACTTCTATTTCTTTCATAATCATGTCAATATCTGTGTTCATTAGGTTCCCAGGGGGTAATTTCCAGAATAAACATAGCAAGGAAGTTATCAGGAGGCATGGGAGATGAGTGTCTAGAGACAATACAGCAGACCTCTGACTCCAGAAAGAAGGTGATGTTGTCTGTGATTGCTAAACAGCAGGTCCACTCTGAATTAGTCCTTATTTTAACCGCTTTGATGGGGCGGACATTCCGCCAGGGTGCGGACGAATCCGACACGTGCGCAGATCGGATGGCCCCCTCTGTCTGACACACACGCCCACTGTGACTTTAAACGGCAAGGGGGCTGTCCAACGCATTAAAAAAGTTAATAAGTAGCAAGGAACTGGTGCAAAGTAAGAAATATTTAGAGAATGAGTTACTTAATAGTAATTTCTTAAATAGATGCAGTGTGACTTAAATGTCACAGGATTATTTTAGAGCAAGAAACGCTTTGGCATCTCCTGGCTCCAGTCCAGGGGACATCCTTAGGCAAAGCCACAGAGACCGGCCAAAGGGTACTCAATATTAATACAGCCTTGCTTTAAACTATGGCCTGTGTATTTTTTGCAATGTATACTATTGATACTGCATATCAGTTCATGTTTAACAGAGGGTTAATTTCATGGCCACTGGAACTGTGCAGTAGAGGAGGGCAAAATTATGGGCAGGGTAATAAATGAAGCAAGAAAAGACAAATTATGCAACATAATATATCACATTCCCATTAGTACAATACTTTTTCTTTTCAGCGTCTTTCTTTTTTGTTTGTTTTTTCCTCTTTTGTCTTGGTAAATGTCTGATGTATAACACTAAGTGTAATATAAGCGTCGGTCCCAAAAAATGAGTGCTGGTGGCCTCCACCAGCAACCACCAGCTCAAGCACTGACACAAGCTAAAAAGCAGACTTTCTCCTTGCTAGAAAAACTTTGTTATTGCTCGGGCTAACATTCCAGTTACCTATGATGCTATGCTGCTTGAAAACTTAAACCCAATATTAGAGTAGTTTTGTTACCTAATGCTAATTTGCCTAATATTTTCTCTGTACCTAACTCTTAACTGTATGTAGTTTGTGGGTGGTGTAGGGGCTAGTCCACACTATCTAGTAAGTTTTTAAAAAACACTCTCAGTTTCATTCCCCTGAATCAACAACAAGGGGTATGTGTTCTGTTATGTTAAAGAATAAACCAGCTGTTAATAATTTGCGTAGAAGATATTGATGTAATAGTGTGAAAAAGAGTGGGAAATATAGCTAATACTACGTATTTTGGGTGTCCAACACCATTCCTCCTCAAAACATAGGATGGTCGATAAAATGTAATTTGCTCACTGGCATAATTTTAGGAATACCCAAAACTGCTACTGGCAGCAGGTAAACATTATCCATTGATTTGCTGTCACCTCATCAGCTTAATTCAACTTCCTTTCTCTGCTTCCAGGCAAAAGGTCTCTTAATCCATTAAACTTTTATTCTATGGAAAAAGCAAAAATTCTTCTTTTGTTGGTGGGTCATTATTCCTGCTAAGGCAGTATGGCCCACATGCATCAATCTCGGCTTTTGCTACTTCTAAATTGCGATAAAAAGCGAATCGCAATTTAGAATTCACAAAAGCCTATGCATGATTATTTTTTAAATATTTATGCAATTCGGTAGAAATCGCAATTTCTACCGAATCGCATAAAAAATGCGGTTTTGAAATTGCAAAATCGCAATTCCCATTCATTCCTATGGGCCAAAAGGCCCATAGGAATGAATGGGAATTGCGAATTCGCAATTTCAAAATCGCAAATCCTGATTGCATTTCAAGGGTGGTGAGGGGGGTTCAAATGAACCCCCCCTGCACCCCTGAAATGTATTTTTCGCATCATGTTGCACACACACATGTCCTAAGGACATGTGTGTCCGTAACATGAATGCTTTTAAAATGCGTTAAAAGTGTTAATTACACTTTTTGCAAATTTACCGAGTAGTTCAACTACACGGTAAATTTGTCCCTCTAATTGCGAATTCGCAATTTCAAAAGTATTCATGCATTGCTTTTAGGAAATCGCAAATTTGCGATTTCCTAAAAGCAATCGCATTTTTGGAAATTGCAAAAATGTTGCGATTTCAAAAAATGCTTGATGCATTCCAAAAAGCATTTTTGGAATCGCAAACGGCCGATTTTAAGGAATCGCACCGTTTGCGACTCCAAAAATGCTTGATGCATGTGGGCCTTTGTGTTATATGGTCCAGCACTTCCCACAGCAGTTTTTGCTTGTGATACAAATTATTTATGCCAAGTCCAATAATTTTGCCTCCTATACTGCAAAGCTAGAAAGCATCTAAAGACACAGAGGGATCAGGCACCACAAGCACAGTTACATTGGTATTTTTATGACCCCCAAAATATTGCTGGGCACAAGGAACTTCACTGCAAATGCTTTAATCTTGTAAGACATTTAAAAATTCAGCACCCTGGGGTTCGGCACCTGTTGTGCTGGTACCGGTTGTACTTCTCTAAAGCCAGTCCTGCACATGGCTGTGAAGTGTTCTTAGTTTTTGATTTGGATTTAGAAGTTCAATTCTGATTCCTGAATAATAATTTCCCTTGAGGAACCACCTTATCATTCAGCTGTTTTGTAATATGACATTATTTTATCAGGCAAACTGTTATGCAAACACTTGACTTTTAATAATAGTTGTATTGAAAAGCATCTACATAAGCAAGATGCTTAAATATAAGATAACGATGTTTGAAAATATGCAGGACTTTTAATAATGTACGTTTTCCTATTTCCAATGAAATTGAAACTTTTACTCAGAAAAAGAAACTGAGACTACTCCGCCTGGTCCAGGTATTTTTTGTGTTAATTCAAAATGTAACTATGTGATTACATTTTGCAATTAAACACTAACAAAGGCCAAGGCCATGTGTTTTTCGGGTATGGATATATATGTGTAGGTATATGTACTTATAGGTTTATACTTATATATGCTTACATATCTAAATAACATACATATATACAATTCTGTTGCTTGCGTATATATTACATATATCAATGTATACTTAACCACACACACACACACACACACACACAATATATATATATGAATAACATGTATAAAATCTTATAGTTATATATAAAGCATCTTAATATCTAATGTGTATATGTTTAATCCACACGTGTGTGTGTGTGCGTGTTTATGTGGGGGAGATCACTGATCACTGTGAGAAGACACATTACAATGCCTTATTTAACACGGAACATGTCACACTGCAAATCACTATCTGGGAGAAGGACGTCATGTACACTTAGATTAAGACATTTTTTTTCTCAGATAGAAATTTTGATTTTGTCATGTTGCTTTGGGAAACATTCCTGTAAATTTTATTTGTTGTTAAAATGTAAAATGTAAAATATTGATTAGAAAGATTTTACATATTGCCTAAAACAATATCCATTAACATGTGAAATCCTCAGCACAACCACATTCCTCACACCACCATGAATTTGAAAAAAGCATAACATTTATATTGGTAAAACAGAGAATAAGATTGTATCCTTCGATTTCTTTTAAACTCACTAAGGGTGAGATGTACAAAACGTTTTTTCGAGCCGCAAACAGCATGATTTGCAAAATCTATCCTTTGGCATCCGGAAAAATGCTTATTCAAATGTACAAAACGCGATTTGGTAATTTGTTATCGAATCACAGTTTGCATTTGCGATGAGGTATTTGGAAGGGGAATCTTTTGGGCATCCATTACTTTTTTTCTTGTAAACAGATTTCTATTGATTTTTCAAGGTGACATCTTAGGAAAAACAGCCTGGAGGGCACAATAAATGATCAACAGTTCAATTAGAGTCCAGTACAGGTGTCCCCCCTTGCTCATTTTAGTAAGGTCCTCCTTCCCCTCTCATCGGATAGGCAACAGATATGTCTGCTCGGTAGGCCGCCTACCCTCCCCGTGTCTGTCTGTGTACAAGTGTCTCAGAGCGCCTCCCAGAATGAACAGCCCAGTGGTAATTCTCATGCTTATGCCACCCACCACCCTGCATCCCCCTCTCCCCCTCTTCCCAAACTCCCCAGGAAATGCCAACCACCCTCCCACCCCCTCAGGCATGCTGCTCCCACAAGAAAATGTCTGTTTCGTGGTCACCTAGTACATCCACCATGCTCCATGTCTCTCACATCCCGGACCTCAGGGGTCGATGCCATGGCGAGAGTGAGAGGCCTTAGCTGCCCCCTCCCAGCCCCCATACTATGTTCAAGAATACAGGAAATCGCTGGATTTAATCACCAAGTGCTTCGCCTCTCTCCCCCAGCGCTTCATCTGCATCCTCAAGGGAATCCATTACAAATATCAAATCAGTATGATATGTATTACTATTTTGAGATCAAATTCCGCTCAACAAACAGTAATATGGCTGAGATACCCGCCACCCCCTCTCAACACAATCCCCAAAAGAAGGGAAACCGGAAACAGTTCTTGAAGTTTTTGGAAGTGGGATGGAGTGACCATCCCTGGCCGTATTTATTAAAACAAAATTTAAAACATTAAACGTTTCATGTTATGTACAATTTCATTATCACATTGCGAAGTTTGGCTAACCTTAACATATTCTCTAATACAGAGGTTCTCCTAGCCGAACTAGCATCCTACAAAAACATTCTCTAAAAATACTGAAATTGTACATCCTAACGTTTAAGGGCCAACGGCAAGGTCATAACCGGTGTCAAGATCCCTAACCAGACTTACCCCTCCCACTTGGGAGGGGCGACAGCACAGAGGCTTACCTCAAGTGCAACTACTAACAATTTCCCTTGACTTGACGGGGGCACTTAAGACTCGACGCCATTTAAAGGTCGTTCGAAGACTCGTGTGAGGTATCTAGAAGGTATCGTGGACCTCCCCCCCACCCCACACAACTTACCGCATCTGCCGTCGCAGATGACACTGGCCCCGGGAAATTCCCCAGGAGGGGGCTGTAACCCCTCCTACAAAGGAAGGGGCCTTGACCGCCTTTCCTTTACTTCCGGCGACCCATCCTTAGACGGGACCGCCTCCCCATTGAGGGGCCAATGGCCACCTCTCCCGAGCGCTCCCATCCGTGTTGGGTGACGCCCACTCATAGGGATCTTCTAATTAGTGCTCACCGATCATGACCTTACCGCCTACCAAAAATAAATACGACAATTCTACTCGAACCTATGAAAACATTGGTCGCTACGACCGAAAAAGCATGCTTAAAAATGCAACACTATATCAAATCATTTTAATCGTAAAACATACACCATTCTTTATTATGATCAACATCAACTGATACCATCACAACCTGTAAACGAAACGGAAAACAGACATATAAATCACTTTATTATAAAACAACTGGCTGTCCTCAGGGGCTGGTGGGTGGGTCAAAATTGGCTCTTCGTTCTGTCCCGAGCTCACGTGTAGCGAGGAGGTGCAGCTTCGGAGCACAAGAACAAGAGGACGTCTTCTGGTCTTGCGTCCCTTTTTATCCGTCTTCAGGGCGGGCGTAAACCCGCCCCTGCCTGCCCCGAGGGCGTGGCTGGCTACGTCGGTGTCTAGGCCAGCCCACTCTAGGGCGGGAACAAGCGCGCCCCGGCTACGCCGCTTCGGGCATACCAGCCGAGACGCGCCTCCCGCCCAAAAATGGCTTCCCGGGGGGATCGAGGCACTCCGCCATACGTTCGGGGGGACCGAGTGGTCGCCCCTTTCCATATGGCTGAGATACCCGCCACCCCCTCTCAACACAATCCCCAAAAGAAGGGAAACCGGAAACAGTTCTTGAAGTTTTTGGAAGTGGGATGGAGTGACCATCCCTGGCCGTATTTATTAAAACAAAATTTAAAACATTAAACGTTTCATGTTATGTACAATTTCATTATCACATTGCGAAGTTTGGCTAACCTTAACATATTCTCTAATACAGAGGTTCTCCTAGCCGAACTAGCATCCTACAAAAACATTCTCTAAAAATACTGAAATTGTACATCCTAACGTTTAAGGGCCAACGGCAAGGTCATAACCGGTGTCAAGATCCCTAACCAGACTTACCCCTCCCACTTGGGAGGGGCGACAGCACAGAGGCTTACCTCAAGTGCAACTACTAACAATTTCCCTTGACTTGACGGGGGCACTTAAGACTCGACGCCATTTAAAGGTCGTTCGAAGACTCGTGTGAGGTATCTAGAAGGTATCGTGGACCTCCCCCCCACCCCACACAACTTACCGCATCTGCCGTCACAGATGACACTGGCCCCGGGAAATTCCCCAGGAGGGGGCTGTAACCCCTCCTACAAAGGAAGGGGCCTTGACCGCCTTTCCTTTACTTCCGGCGACCCATCCTTAGACGGGACCGCCTCCCCATTGAGGGGCCAATGGCCACCTCTCCCGAGCGCTCCCATCCGTGTTGGGTGACGCCCACTCATAGGGATCTTCTAATTAGTGCTCACCGATCATGACCTTACCGCCACAGGTCCGGATAGTTGACCGGCTATCCGGACCCCCCACAAAACTCCTACCTAAAGGTCATGTTTTAACGTTTTTAACCAAGCCAAGAAGTCTCCTATGAGTAACTCATTCCCCACCCTCGACAAATGCACACCATCCCCCAAATACATACTATCATCGTTAATACAACTATGCGAGATCGAATGCAATGTCTTGGAACGGAACAACCTACTCACTTTGTTATTAAGTTTTCTAACAGAATGATTCAAAGCAGGGATCGAGATAGCCCCCCGCCACACTTTTCGTGGGATCATATGAGACCACGCAATTATGCACCCCGGAACTTTCCTCGCTAACCAACTTACCGTGGATAGCATTGCCTCTAGGAGAAGTCGTCTACCGGTGGTGACCAAATCATTGCCCCCTAAATGTACTATGATTATAGACGGCGGTGACCTCGTCCGCCCTAACAAACCCTCAAAGAATGCTTGAAACTGGTCAATACAGAGACCGCCCCTTCCGTAGAAGGACACTCTGTACCCGTATTCCCCAGGTACGTGAATCATGCCACCTGCTTTGAATACGTCTGCGGCACGTCTCACGTATGAGTGGCCCACGACCCACACCTCCTGTTTCACAGCCGGTGATGTCTGACCGCTGACCTGGTGTTGGGTCGACTGCATAGTCCGCCCTGCCTCGTAGGCTTGCGTAACTGAAAACAAACAAAAAACAAGAAGCGTGAGTACATCATTACAGCCTCACAACATGTGCAATCGCACGTATCTTTTATAACAATCGGAGGACCATCGCCCCACTCGTTTCACTTGTTCTACATTAAGACCCCTGGCTGTAGCTTCAGTGGCAGCCCCTATTCGAAAGGAATGGGTCCCGAACTCGCCCGGGTCCAAGCCCGCTGCGGCAATGGCCATTGCAAGCACCCGCTGAAACTGAAACCTCGTCAGTGGGGTGGCGTCTGCATGCCTCAACAAAGTCCCCCCCCATGATGCCACCCTTCGTGCTAGGTAATCTTCTAAACACTGTACCGGGCACATGGAGGACCCGGGGATCCTGCGAATGATCGTGCAGTCCCCCTTCCCATCTTGGTCGGTCTTGGACCTGAGAAAGGAGACAATCATCACATCACCCCTGATCTGAACGTGTTCCCGGCACAACCCCCCCACCACATCCTGTTTGTTCCTTGCAACCAGCTCACTTATCCTCATAGCCCCGTGAAATGCCAGCGTAAATGCAGTCCGGAACAAACACGTCTCGAAAGGAGACGAGCATGTGCTAGGGAGAGTGGCCAGCAACTGGGACAACCTATACAGACCTATCGGTCGTCTTTCATCTACTCTGCGACCCTCCAGACGTTGCCACCCACGCAGCGCCTTCTGTACTGCAAAAGACGCTGTCGGGTCCAGGATGTTATGAGCCCTGGCAACAAAGGAAATGGCGGCACGATGCCTTTGGGCCGTAGCCACCGACTTCCCAGCCCTACGTAAGGACATCAGAAAATGTACTACCCACTCTTCCTGACCCCAAAGTCCCCCTCTCTCAGTCCCCAAAAAGGCTAAATAGGCCCGAAACGCCCCTTCATATGCCTTCCTTGTCCTGGGTGCTAGACTCTCTCCCACGAGGTGACGAAGTTCGGGGCACCGAGAGACCAGAGAGCTTCGGGGAAGGGTGCCGGCTCTGGGTCCGCTGAAGGAAGGAAACCCGAGAAAGCCTGCATGTGAAAACGAGACAGTGCATCAGCTGCCTGATTCATCACCCCCGGGACATGTTTTGCTCTGAATATCACGTTCAGTTGCATACACAGTAAGACAATTTCTTTGAGCAGCCTCAAAATCAGTTTACAACGGGCTGCCTGACTATTGATGCATTCTACAACGGTCATATTATCGGACCAAAACACGACAGAATGATCTCTGAACCCTTCAGGCCAGGTTCTCAGGGCCACCAGAATGGGAAATAGTTCGAGGAAAGCAATATTACTCGTCAGCCCCTTCTCATGCCACCATAGGGGCCACCTTTGTGCCGACCATTTTTTGCCGAAGATGGCGCCAAAGCCTATGCTTCCCGCTGAATCCGTCCATAGCCCAAGCTCTTCGGAGGACACGGCTGGCTTGTTCCAGACGACTCGACCATTGAAGTCCGCCAAAAATGCTAACCAAATACGCATGTCCTGGCGGACCTCGGCCGACAACCTCGTGCGATGATGACCCTCCTTCAGGCCAACCATCGCTTGGGCGATTGAGCGGGAAAAAAGGGCGGGCCATTGGGATCACCCTCAAGGCAAAATTCAACTTCCCCACCAATTGTTGCAACTGATGCAGTGTAACCTTAGATGCAGTTAAACATACTTGGAGGGCTGCTCTAAATTTCAACACTTTGCTAGCTGGCAAACGGAAACACCCCTCCCCAGAGTCCAACTCGATCCCCAAAAACTCGAGGCAAGTCGTGGGACCCATCGTTTTACCTGGTGCCAATGGCACGCCAAAATGACCCATCAACACACAGAATTTGGCTAAGGCCTGGGCACATTCGGGATTTCCGGCGGGACCAAGGAACAGAAAGTCGTCAAGGTAGTGCATTACATTTCGGAAGCCCGTTTTCTTAGTGAACACCCATTGCAGAAAAGTACTGAATTTCTCAAAATAAGCACATGATATAGAGCATCCCATTGGCATACACCTATCCATGTAAAATGACCCCTGAAACCCGAATCCCAGAAGACGCTGGTCGTCTGGGTGTACCGGGAGCAACCGGAACGCTGACTCGATATCTGATTTCGCCATCAACGTCCCGGGCCCCAGGCGATTCAAGATGGCTACTGCCTCATCAAACGATGCGTATCGCACCGAACAAACCTCAGGATCAATTGCATCGTTCACCGAAAGACCATGTGGAGCAGACAGATTATGGATCAAACGAAACTCACCTGGGTCCTTCTTGGGGACCACCCCTAACGGAGAACAGACAAAAAACGGTACCGGGGGTACACTAAACGGGCCGGCGACCCGTCCCCGGCTAACCTCTTTCTTAATTTTCTCTTGTACTACAGAAGTATGTTGTAAAACGGAAAGTTGATTTTTGCACGTCCCTACACCCTGAAAGTCCCCCACCGGGATGCGGAAACCATGTGTAAAACCGTTCCGCAGCACCCCAGCGGAAGTACGATCCGGGTATTCGCTGAGCCAGGGAATCATTGCCAAGGTATCAATCGGGGTTGGTAAAGGCGCCCCTCGGACTTTCTTAGACCTGTTTGGCGCCTCCCTTACCCCCATTCTCACCCGTTCTGGCTCTGCACGATGACTCAGGATGGGACGACCCACAAGTACTACATTCATGTTTGAATTTACACGATCCCGGAGGCCTGGTACATTTCCCTTTGTTGAAATTAAAGCAGAAACCCTTTTTCCCTGTATTGCCTGCGGGTCTCGAATAATCGTCGGTGCTCGTATTTGGTCGAAAGGGCGTCCCCACATTTTGGCGGGAGTAATCAACAACATTGCTCCCAACCAGTGGCATTTTTAACATTCCTGATTCTTTCATTTTATCCCATGTCACAGAATCGTAACAATCCCAAGTCAAACTCTTGTTATGTTCCTTTTCTTTCCTGAACAGATTGTCATAACAAAACCAATGGTTACCTTGATACGCTGTCGAGTAACCCATAATTCGTGATTGGTAAATGGGAAACTCAGGAAGCAACTCGGGCCTACGTTCCCCCAAAATCGATGTAAAAATACCCCACGCATTGCCCCAGTTGCCAATATTCTCATTTACCTTAAAGGCGGCCATTTTTGCGCGCCAAACACTCGGATGCATTAGGTCCTTCTGACTTTTAACATGCTCCACCTCATAATGATCAACAAGCAAGGAGAAAATATTCACGTACTCCCCCGCCCAGATCTTTTCCTTTATAGCTAAAGGCACATGTTGTCCCAATCTCTCTCTACGAGAGGGTGCTGACTCGTCCCTTGCAATCGGCAATGGCCGCTTACCTGAACCGGACGCAGCTTCTGCCGCTTGCGGCTTGTCTATTCCCGCCAACGGCGCAGTTACTTTAGCTGCATCTCTCTTCTCACGCAGCCCTTTTATCAGCGCCTGTGCCTCGGCAGCCGTGGCGCCATCACTACTATCCCCCAACCATGCTGCTAGCTGTGCTGCCAGCTCGGGGGGCATGTCTTCCTTGGATGTCGGGGTGACGGCAACGGGGATTGGATTCCCCTCCATCGGTACTGGGGTCGGCGCCTCGAGCGGGGCAGAGGGAACCGGGACGTCTCCACCGGCTGGAACCCTTCTCGGCCTCTTAGGTCTCCCTCCAGCCGGCGCAGGGCCCGAACCCTCCTCCCCGTCTCGCTCCGCCAACCGCTTCTTTATGTCGGACACCTCTTTGCAAAGGGCCTGCACCATCTGGTCGGTCGTCATTCTCTTTGCACCTTTCTTGGGCATCTCTCTGACGAAGTATCTAGAAGACAAAGAAAAAGATCAAAACGCTCAAAATTGGCTCTTCGTTCTGTCCCGAGCTCACGTGTAGCGAGGAGGTGCAGCTTCGGAGCACAAGAACAAGAGGACGTCTTCTGGTCTTGCGTCCCTTTTTATCCGTCTTCAGGGCGGGCGTAAACCCGCCCCTGCCTGCCCCGAGGGCGTGGCTGGCTACGTCGGTGTCTAGGCCAGCCCACTCTAGGGCGGGAACAAGCGCGCCCCGGCTACGCCGCTTCGGGCATACCAGCCGAGACGCGCCTCCCGCCCAAAAATGGCTTCCCGGGGGGATCGAGGCACTCCGCCATACGTTCGGGGGGACCGAGTGGTCGCCCCTTTCCAGAATTTACCCAGATTTTAAAAAGTGTTGGCAATCCAGTCGCAAATGGGAAGGGTCCCCTTGAGAATGCTGCAAAAAATAGTTTATAAGAGCAGGCAGTAGTCCCACAGACCACGGATTTAAAAAATCTTAAACTTTAAAGTTGCGACTACCTCATTAATATTCATGAGGTAGGCCAATTTGCTTTTTTCTAAGAATCACTATTTAGAAGTAAAAGTTCTTCATAAATTAGGAATACCAATTTCCTAATTGTGATTAGAGATAATCTCAATTAGGAAACCAGTATTCGTAATGTTTGTACATCTGTCCCATTCTTTATTAAACTGGTGCTTTCATCTTTCATGGAAAAATTATAGATGCATCATGTGCAATACGTATTTTGCTGGATCATCTGTATTTAGTTATTTGATTACATCACACAACACAGCTGAACATGCAGGAAGTGAATGTGTAAGCTTTGCACCCGCCACCACCTTAAGGATGGCCCACTTAGGTTCAACATGTGTGCTGCCAGGTAGGGATAAAAAAAATACAGTTTAGGATGTCCCTTAAGTCCGTTACAACCTTACTCTTTCTTCAGTGGGATTGTCTCTGGAAATTATAGTAGGTCAGTTATTGGTTGTCAAGAGGAACACTCTGATTTGTGAACTAGACATTTGTTATTTTCAGCTAGAGTGGCTCCCATATTTTTAATGTTCCTGTATTTGAACAATACCAAAATATTTGTTTACTGTTTTAGCTCCTTGGGATAATTGCTGGCGTTTTCTAGTCAACCTTGTGCCTCAACATGACTATTTTGGAAGATTTTTGTAAATAATTGCACCCTAACTGTTAGCAATCCACAATTCCTTGCTATTCATAGCTACAGACCTCCTCCAAAAAGTTGTACTTATTTTTATAACCACACTACAGTTGTGCCAGTACAATTTCCTGAGTAAGGGTGCTGTCATCAGAGTTACGTCCCTGAAGTCATGGGAGTTGTGAAAAAGCCAAGTAGCACACAAAGATCATTTGTAGCAAAAGAGCAATGCCCATTCAAGAGAGAGATAATGGTCTGAATCGTAGCCAGGGGTGTATTATGGAGCGCTCTATTGCAAATATAACACTAGACTATGATGTGGTAAAGCCCTGTCATTTTCTGTCAGCATATTTTACATTGAATTGGCCACTACATTTGACAGACATGTAGTTTTACTGATACCACTGTACAGCACACAAATTATAATTTATGCAAATCTGATTTCAGTAAATATGTATCATTTGTTTTAAACCTCCTATAATATTTGATTATGTCACACTTCAGTTACAAAAGAGAGTACTTCATTTGTGCCTTCCTAAATGCTGAAATATTTTGAAATATTTGTAGATATATAACCCCTCCCTGTCAAAAAATCCTCTCACTTTGCAGTCAGAAAATGAATAGTAAGCACCAATCTCCATGTCATGAGCAGCAATTCGTCATAAAGCAGAGGATAACATTTGACCTTAAACAAAAACGTGTGTATTGCTCATTCAGCTTCTCAAATCCAGCATGCTTTTTTGGGGGTGCAGCACCTCCCCATCAGCCATACTTCCTGGGGCCTGTGGCAAACTAACCGTATGCTGTGTTTTGTCTACCTCACTGCCTGTGGAGCTCTGTCTGAGTGCATACCGTGCCATGATTGCACAATGGCATCTGTGCTTGCCTGCGTATCTTAATGCTTGTGTAACTGTCTCAGAGCTGTGTGGTTTGTTATAATTAGCTAGATGATGTTCTGTTGCCTATAGCATGTGTGAAAGACAAATAAAATCACTGTAAACCCATATACACTGTTAGGTGTTTTATAGTCATTTACTAACTGAGTATTTGGCAACCTGTTTTGTATGTGTTTACATTTAATAGTTATGTGGTATACTGCTGCATTACTTTCTATTTGTGTTATGTAATCAACCCTCCCTACTAGAAGGGATGAGTGAATGATATTCCCAGGGAATCCTTATTCCTACTAATAGCCACACACACACATATCCTGCTCAAGCCCTAATATCAAGGATAAAGTTTGTGGAAATGAGCTACACCTGTGCCACTTCTAATCTCAGTTACAATGAAAGTGTCAAACTTGTGGTTCCACTCTAGCATGGCCTTCAGATGCAAGACCATCTTATTACTACAATCTTGAACTGGAAGGTATGACAGTCAATAACATGGATCATAAAGTCCTCCAAAAATGGATCAGAGAGCTTTGCTTCTAAATTTGCCTTAAAAAAATGTCAATCATTTAGAAAAGCTTTGAATGTGTTCTTATTCTGTTAGAGAGGTTTAGAGAAGTTTAGAAGATGATCTTATTCTGTTAGGGAGTTAGAGATAGACCTGTCCTCCAGCAGTTCTACCACCATGAACCTTTATCCCATCTGTTTGTACTTTACTATAAATCTCATTCATTCATTTATTCATGAATGGCATGCTGCCTACATACACCAATACTAAGTACCCTGGTACAAATCTATTGGTGATCTATTGGCATCTTTCAAAAGTCATACACAGCATCACAACACTAACACCATTGTAAATATAACACCATCACTTTTGTTGTTAATCGATTTCAACAACTCCACCAACAAAGGTTCTCGTTCTAATCCCTCAGGAAATCCCAATTCAGGGGCAGAGTCATTTGCACTAGCATCAGAATTATAACTTGTGCATATCGTAGGATTTCTCCCTGCATGATATGTAGCTGGGAAGACCTACTGTATTATTTGCAAGCAAATCACACATATTCGTCAGTAAGGGAAAAACAAGAGGCATTACCATGATTTCCCCGAACAGAGGTGTGTAAATCAGAATAGTTCATAATTGTACACCAAGGAAAAATCGCGCACTACACTATTGCTATTTACTGGGTGCACAATATTACCCTAGAATAGCTCAAAACCTGTAATTAATCCCCAACTCTCAGGTAATGTAAGTGACCTCTAAAAAGAGTGAACTTCATATCTAATTATGAAAGGAGGCTAGTTGCATTAGTGTAGGTCATAGAGGAAAGACTGCTTGATGGGAGAGCATTCAACTGTTTGTCATGTTACATAATGGCTGTTTCTTTTATTAGACATTATTACATTCCGTCCACCACCACCGCCTACACAGCATACCGAAAAGCAAGTCATCGGTAATATATTTGACAGTGATATTTTTGGTTTTCTTTTATGATTGTTTTGGGGTTATCAATCCTAAGTCCAGTTACAGGATAATGTTTTAATTATTTTTAAATGAACAGATGGACCTCTATTTCGTTCATTGTGATGCAATTATTTGTGTTCACTAGGTTCCTATAGGGTAATTTCCTGGATAAAATGAGCTAGCAATTCATCAGGGTGTGTGGGAGATCAGTGTCTAGAAACAATGTAGCAGACTTCTGAGTCCAGAATGAAAGTGATGTCTGTGATTACTTAACAGCAAATCTGCTCTGAATTATCCCTTATTTTAATAAGGAGCATGGAACTGGTGCAAAGTGAGAACTATTAAGAGAACGAGTTACTTAAAGTTAATTCCTTAAATATGTGCAGTGCAGCTTGAATGTCACAGGATCATTTGAGAGCAAAACATGCTTGGCATCTCCTGGCTCCAGTCCAAGTGGCAACCTTATGCAAAGCCACAGAGGGTACTCATTATTAATGCAGCGTTGCTCTAAACTATGGCCTGTGTATTTTGGCAATTTACAATACCAACACTACATAGCATTTAATTTGCAACATGGTTATCTTCATGCACACTGGAGCTGTGTAGTAGGGGAGGGCAAAAATATGGGCAGGGGTTAGTAAATCAAGCAAGAAAAGGCAAATTATGCAACGTAATGCGGCACATTTTGGGACAGTATAAATTCATAATTTTTTCATTTGTACATTTGTTAACACTTTCCAGACATTGGTTGCCCCTCAGTAGAGCTAGTTAGCACCCAAATATAGCAAGAAACAAAAGAAAGGTGACCATTCAAGCTTTGCAAAGGGTGTTCCACTGTGCAGCAACATGTGTTGCTCCGTTCTAGTAAGATTTGAATCACTTATGCTAACAAAATGTTTGCGGTTAAAATCTGCAGGTTATGTAGCAGTTGATGCCCACCCTAAATCCAGCCCTGTACATGGATGTGAAGTGTTCTTAGATTTTAATTTGGATTTAGAATTTCAATTCTGAGACCTGAATATTAATTTCTCTTGAGCAATCACCTTATCATTCAGGTGTGCTGTAATATGAACTTATTTTACCTGGCCAACTGTCATGCAAACACTTGAATTTTAATAGTAGTTGTAATCAAAAGCATCTACATAAGCAGGACGCTTAAATAAAAGATAACCATGTTTGAAAATATACAGGACTTTTAACAATGTACATGTTCCTATTTTTAATGAAAATGAAACTTTTACCTTTCAGAAAAAGAAACTGAGACTACCCCACCTGGTCCAGGTATTTTTTGTGTTAATTCAAAATGTAACTATGTGATTACATTTTGGACATAAACACTAACAAAGGCCAAGGCTACATGTTGTTCAAGTATGGATATATATATATGTACCTATATGTACATATAGGTTTATACATATATATGATTATTTATCTAAATACCATACATATGTACCATTCTGTTGCATTTGTATATTCACATATAGCAATGTATACTTAACCACACACACACATATGTAGCAATATATATATATACAGATGTGTGTGTACATATATATATATATATATATATATATATATATATATATATATATATATATATGAGTAACATATGTATAAAATGTTATAGTTAAATATAAAGCATCTTATTGTTTAATGTGTATATATGTTTAATCCACACATATGTGTGTGTGCGTTTTTGTGTGGGGGAGATCACTTGGAACATTTCGCACTGCAAACCACTATCTGGGAGAAGCACTTCATGTACACTTAGTAAGACATTGTTTTCCCCTGAAAGAAATTATTATAATTTTTTTTTATTCTTTCATGTTGCTATTGTGGAAAACATTCATGTAAATTTAATTTGCAGTTAAAATGTATAATTTAAAATATTGAATAGAAATATTTTACACATTGCCTAAAACAAGATCCATTAACATGTGAAATTCTCAGCACATACACATTCTTCACACCACCATGAATTTAAAAAAAAGCAGAACATTTATATTGGTGAAATGGAGAATAACATTATATATTTCGATTTATTTTCACCTCACTAAAAGTGAGATTTACAAAACATTTTACTGGACGCAAACAGCACGATTTGCAAAATCTAAATATTTGCATATGGAAAGATGCTTATTCAAATGTACAAATCATGATTTGGTAATTTGTTATCGAATCGCAGTTTACATTTTCGATTAGGTATTTGGAAGGGGCATGTTTTGGGCATCCATTCCAAATATCAAATCACTATGACATGTTTTACTGTTTCGTGATCAAATCCCCCTTGCAAAACAATAAGAATTTAGTGAGATTTTATAAAGTGGTGGCAATCTATTCACAAATGGGAAGGGGCCCTCTTGAGAATGTAGAAAAAAAATGTTTTTAAGAGCAGGCAGTTGTCCCAAAGACCACAGATTCTTTGTGACTACCTCAATAATATTTGTGAGTTAGGCCGATCTGCTGCCTTCTAGGAATCGCTATTTAGAAGTAAAAGTATTTCATAAATTGGGAATACCAATTTCCTAATTGTGATTTAGATATATTTGCAATTTGAAAATTAGTATTCCTAACGCTTGTATATCTGTCCCATTCTTTATAACATTGGCGCTTTCAACTTTCATGGAAAATTTATAAGCGCAGCATGTGCAATACGTATTTTGCTGGATCATCTGCATTTAATTATTTGAGTATATCACACAACACAGCTGAACATGCTGAACATGCAGTAAGTGAATGTGTAAAGCTTTGTTCCGATGACAATATTAAGGATGGCCCATTTAGGATCAGTTCGTGTGCTGCCAGGTACGGATAAAAAAATATAGTTTTGGATGTCCCTTAAGTCCGTTACGACCTTACTCTTTCTTCAGTGGAATTGGCTTTGGAAATTATGGTCGGTCAGTTATTGGTTGTCAAGCAGAATACAGCCTTTTTTGTGAACTGGACTTGTTTGAACATGTGTTACCTTCAACTAGAGTGCCTCCCATTTTTTTGTCCTGTATTTGAATGATACCATAATATTTGTTTACTGGTTTGGCTCCTTGAGATTGTTGCTGGCATTTGTATTCCACGTTGTGCCTCAACATAACTATTTTAGAAGATGTTTGTAAATGTAAATACCCAATAAATTTCACCCTAACTGCTTAAAATCCACAATTCTTTGCTATATATAGCCGCAGAACTCCTCCAAAAAGTTGTACTTATATTTACCACCACACTATAGGGGTGACATTACAATTTCCCGAGTAAGGGTGCTGTCATCAGAGTTATGTCCCTGAAGTCATATGGTTGTGAAAAAGCCAAGTAGCACACTAAGAACATGTGTAGCAAAAGAGCAACACCCATTCAAGAGAGATATAAGGGTGTGAAACTTAGCCAGTGGTTTATTAAGAATCACTCTATTGTATATATAACACCAAAGTATGATGTGGTAGAGCCCTGTCAATTACAGTCAGCATATTTTACACTGAATTGGCCACTACATTTGACAGACATGTAGTGTTACTGAATCCACTGTACAGCACACAAATTATAAATTGTGCACAGTAAATATATATAATTTGTGCAGCACAAGGTAAAGTGTCTTGATTGGTTTTAAACCTATTAAAATATTTGATTACATCACACTTCAGTTACAAAAGAGAGTACTTCATCTGTGCTTTCCTAAATGCTGAAATATTTTGAAATATTTGTAGAGTTTTTTGTGTGTTATAAAACAAATACAAATATTGCCCCTCCCTGCAGTCAGCACTATTCTCTCATACTTCATGTTTCAAAATCCTCTCACTTTGTAGTCAGAAAAGGAATAGTAAGCATCAATCTCCATGTCACAAAAATAAGCAGCAATTTGTCATAAAGCAGAGCCTAATATTTGACCTTTAAGAAAAGAACATCTGTATTGCTCATTCACCTTCTTCATATCCAGCATGCGTTTTTGGGAGTGCAGCTCCTCCCCAGCAGCCATACCTACAGGGGCCTGTGGCACACTAACCATATTTTGTGTTTTGTCTGCCTCACTGTCTGTACAGCTCTGCCTCAGTGCACACCGTGCCATTATTACACATTTGCATCTCTGCTTGCCTGCCTGTCCTAATGCTTGTGTAAATGTCTTAAAGCTGTGTTGTTTGGTATAATTAGCTAGATGATGTTCTGTAGCATATAGCATGTGTGAACGGCAAATAAAATGACTGTAAACACATATGCACTGTCAGGTGTTTTATAGTCATATACTGACTGAGTATTTGGCAACATGTTATGTGTGAGAGCACAAATGGTTAAATGATAGTTTTTACGATTTAATAGTCTGAGATCAGTTATGTGGTATACTGCTGCATTATGTTATGTTATGGGAACTTATAACGCGCACAGCTGCTCCAGCGAAGGGGCTCCCTGGCGCTTGACAAGGTAAACAACAGAGCGCAGCAGACTAAAAAAGGGCCAACAAGCTAAGGAAATAGAAAGGTCTTAATGGCCCTACGAAATGAGAGACATAGGTTTATGGGGGTGCTCATACAATGGGCACTGAATCGTCACTAAAAAATGATCAGTCCAGGCCAGGGGGGTGGAAGTTATAACCCTGGCCTCTGCAAGATTCGTGAAAAAAGGGTCCAGAGTATGTCCTCCCACATGAGTGGGATGAGTGACCAATTAAGACAGTTGAAAGGCCTCCAAGTCAGCCAGAGTACTGCTGACAGCAGGGGCGGTCAAATTATCAAAGTGGAGATTCAGATCCCCCAGGATGGAAAAATTAGCGCATCATACAGCCTGCGAACTAATAGTGTCTGGAAGTGCCTCCCTGAACGCCACGTCACTACCCTGAGGACGATAGATCAGCATGCCAGAGAAAGAGAAGTGGGGGCTGATTGAAATCTTAAAAGAAGCGCTTTCACAGCCAGCAATTTTTAGACCTCTCCAATCGCAGGGGTAGCAGGACCTGACAGCAAGCGCTATTCCCCCACCTCTTGTGGAATGATTAAGTGTGTACACCGAGTACTCAGAGGGGAAAGCCAAGTTGAGAATAGCCGCGTCAGCCTCCTGCAACCAGGTCTCAGTGATACAAAAAATATCGGGTGACTCATCCTTGATAAGGTCGTGGATTGCTTGGTAATGTTTCACCAGCGACCTAACATTCAGGTTCCAAATGCTAAGCTTACGCAAGGGGAATTTACTCCTAGGTACTAATGCCTTGGCCATAGAACGGGAAAGAGCAGGGGTACAGAGCGACCACCTACCGCAGACACACTGGTAGGGGCCACACAGAGGACTAACCGGTGCCACATCACACCTGAGGACTTGCTGTCCGATGGACAATAGATCGTCTCTCGAGTAGCTGATCATCGCAACCACCAAAGAGCCGAAAGATAGAAGTAGAGGACCTGCCCTGCCTAGCGCGTCCTTAACGCGGACGGGCGCAGACGGGCAGGACTCTGGCACGACTCAGGCTACGCGAAGGCGCCCCTACTACCCGTCCCCGCTGCACGGGAGGAGCAACTTTAAGTAGGCATCCTGCAAGGCTGCCGAGCGCTAGAATGCTCGTAATGGCGCCCGCCGAAACTCCAATGCCTGACCTAAGATGGCGCCCACCAAAATCACACCCCGGGAACCGGACCCGCCCAAGCGGCGGTGCTTCCAACTATTAGTGTGCAAGTGAGGGGGCAAACAGGTCCCAATATAAAAACAGGGTACAAGTAGTAACAGAAAGATAACACAAATGGAAAACGGGAGATTATATGGCTGAGATACCCGCCACCCCCTCTCAACACAATCCCCAAGGATGGGAAACCGGAAACAGTTCTGAACTTTTGGAAGACGGGAGGGAGTGACCCTCCCGGCCGTATTTATTAAAATATGAAACAAAATTAAAACATTAAAATAACAGTTTCATATTATGTACAATTTCATTACCACATTGCGATGTTTGGCTAACCTTAACATATTCTCTAATACAAAGGTTCTCCTAGCCGAACTAACATCCTACAAAACATCTAACTTGAAATTTTGAAATTGTACATCCTAACGTTTAAGGGCCAACGGCAAGGTCGTAACCGGTGTCAAGATCCCTAACCAGAAATATCCCCCTCACTTGTGAGGGGCGACCGCACAGAGGTGTACCTCGAGTGCAACTACCAATTTCCCTTGACTTGACGGGGGCCCCAATAAACTCGACGCCACTTAAAGGTCGTTCGAGGACTCGTGTGAGGAATCTAGAAGGTAGCGTAGACCCCCCCCCAAACCCCACACAACTTACCGCATCTGCCGTCGCAGATGTCCTGGCCCCGGGAAATTCTCCAGGAGGGGGCTGTAGCCCCTCCTACCCAGGAAGGGGCCTTGACCGCCTTTCCTTTCCTTTCGATTTACAAAAGGGGGTGGTGATGAACAGAGTGTCTGAATAGAGCAGACCACTCTTACCCAGTCCAAAGATCAGGGCTTGATCCATCACCGTTATTTATCTCACTGCCCCATCCCAGCTCAGAACCTGGCTATATGCAAATCAGTCTGTCCCTGGCCCAGTGCATCATGGGAACAGGGCAGACTAAACTACCAAGCCAATTCTTTACCAGAAAGGAGACAAGCTACCGGGGACCGGTTTCTGGCATTTCAGCCTCTTCGGCCCGGCTTGCTTGAATCCTGATGGAGCAGTGAGAAAGGGACTCATGTCTGAGTATACCCTGCCACACCTATAGTGGCCAAAATCGATTTACAAAAGGGGGTGGTGATGAACAGAGTGTCTGAATAGAGCAGACCACTCTTACCCAGTCCAAAGATCAGGGCTTGATCCATCACCGTTATTTATCTCACTGCCCCATCCCAGCTCAGAACCTGGCTATATGCAAATCAGTCTGTCCCTGGCCCAGTGCATCATGGGAACAGGGCAGACTAAACTACCAAGCCAATTCTTTACCAGAAAGGAGACAAGCTACCGGGGACCGGTTTCTGGCATTTCAGCCTCTTCGGCCCGGCTTGCTTGAATCCTGATGGAGCAGTGAGAAAGGGACTCATGTCTGAGTATACCCTGCCACACCTATAGTGGCCAAAATCGATTTACAAAAGGGGGTGGTGATGAACAGAGTGTCTGAATAGAGCAGACCACTCTTACCCAGTCCAAAGATCAGGGCTTGATCCATCACCGTTATTTATCTCACTGCCCCATCCCAGCTCAGAACCTGGCTATATGCAAATCAGTCTGTCCCTGGCCCAGTGCATCATGGGAACAGGGCAGACTAAACTACCAAGCCAATTCTTTACCAGAAAGGAGACAAGCTACCGGGGACCGGTTTCTGGCATTTCAGCCTCTTCGGCCCGGCTTGCTTGAATCCTGATGGAGCAGTGAGAAAGGGACTCATGTCTGAGTATACCCTGCCACACCTATAGTGGCCAAAATCGATTTACAAAAGGGGGTGGTGATGAACAGAGTGTCTGAATAGAGCAGACCACTCTTACCCAGTCCAAAGATCAGGGCTTGATCCATCACCGTTATTTATCTCACTGCCCCATCCCAGCTCAGAACCTGGCTATATGCAAATCAGTCTGTCCCTGGCCCAGTGCATCATGGGAACAGGGCAGACTAAACTACCAAGCCAATTCTTTACCAGAAAGGAGACAAGCTACCGGGGACCGGTTTCTGGCATTTCAGCCTCTTCGGCCCGGCTTGCTTGAATCCTGATGGAGCAGTGAGAAAGGGACTCATGTCTGAGTATACCCTGCCACACCTATAGTGGCCAAAATCGATTTACAAAAGGGGGTGGTGATGAACAGAGTGTCTGAATAGAGCAGACCACTCTTACCCAGTCCAAAGATCAGGGCTTGATCCATCACCGTTATTTATCTCACTGCCCCATCCCAGCTCAGAACCTGGCTATATGCAAATCAGTCTGTCCCTGGCCCAGTGCATCATGGGAACAGGGCAGACTAAACTACCAAGCCAATTCTTTACCAGAAAGGAGACAAGCTACCGGGGACCGGTTTCTGGCATTTCAGCCTCTTCGGCCCGGCTTGCTTGAATCCTGATGGAGCAGTGAGAAAGGGACTCATGTCTGAGTATACCCTGCCACACCTATAGTGGCCAAAATCGATTTACAAAAGGGGGTGGTGATGAACAGAGTGTCTGAATAGAGCAGACCACTCTTACCCAGTCCAAAGATCAGGGCTTGATCCATCACCGTTATTTATCTCACTGCCCCATCCCAGCTCAGAACCTGGCTATATGCAAATCAGTCTGTCCCTGGCCCAGTGCATCATGGGAACAGGGCAGACTAAACTACCAAGCCAATTCTTTACCAGAAAGGAGACAAGCTACCGGGGACCGGTTTCTGGCATTTCAGCCTCTTCGGCCCGGCTTGCTTGAATCCTGATGGAGCAGTGAGAAAGGGACTCATGTCTGAGTATACCCTGCCACACCTATAGTGGCCAAAATCGATTTACAAAAGGGGGTGGTGATGAACAGAGTGTCTGAATAGAGCAGACCACTCTTACCCAGTCCACTGGGACAGGAACAGACTAATTTGCATACAGCCAGGTTCTGAAACCACCCCTTGTTGTAAATATTTTTGTCCACCCTAAGCGTGGAAGGGTATTCTCAGATGTGAGACCCTTGCTCATTGCACCATCAGGATTCAAGCAAACCGGGCCGAAGACGGCTGTAATGCCAGAAACCGGTCCCCGGGAGCTTGTTTCCTTCCCAGTGTAAGAATTGGCTTTTGTAGTTTGGTTTGCCCTGTTCCCATCATGCACTGGGACAGGAACAGACTAATTTGCATACAGCCAGGTTCTGAAACTGGGATGGTGCAGTGAGCTAAAAAACGGTGTTGGATCCAGCCCTGATCTCTTGACTGGGTGAGAGCTTTCTGCTTAATTCAGAGACTCTGTCCCTCACCACCCCTTGTTGTAAATATTTCCTTTCCTTTCGGCGGCCCATCCTTAGAAGGGACCGCCTTCCCCTTGGAGGGGCCAATGGCCACCTCCCTCGAGCGCTCCCATCCGTAATGGGTGACGCCCACTCATAGGGATCTTCCAATTAGTGCTCACCGATCATGACCTTACCGCCCGACCAAAATAAATACGACAGTTCTAAACTAAATGACTAAACTACTTAAAAGACAGTTAAAAGCAACAACTTTATTAAAACATACTACTGATCAACACTAAAGCAGGATTACTTTATTTGCAAAACATACCACAAGTTGACTATTTCTTTATTGCATATTCAAAGTCATCACGATAATAATCCGGACCTGCAAACAAAAGAGTTACTACATCAAACTTTATTCAAAACCACTTGCTGTCCTCAGGGGCTGGTGGGTGGGTCAAAATTGGCTCTTCGTTCCGTCTCGAGCTCACGTGCAGCGAGGTGGTGCAGCTTCAGAGCACAGGAACAAGAGGATGCTTCCTAGGCTTGTTGCTCCTTTTATCCGTATTCAGGGCGGGCGTAAACCCGCCCCGGCCTGCCCCGTGGGCGTGGCCCGGCCGCGTCAGTGTCTAGGCCAGCCCACTCCAGGGCGGGAAAAGGCGTGCCCCGGCTACGCCGCTTCGGGCATACCAGCCGAGACTCGCCCCCCACCCAAGATGGCTTCCCGGGGGGATCGTGGTACTCCGCCATACGTTCGGGGGGACCGAATGGTCGCCCCTTTCCATATGGCTGAGATACCCGCCACCCCCTCTCAACACAATCCCCAAGGATGGGAAACCGGAAACAGTTCTGAACTTTTGGAAGACGGGAGGGAGTGACCCTCCCGGCCGTATTTATTAAAATATGAAACAAAATTAAAACATTAAAATAACAGTTTCATATTATGTACAATTTCATTACCACATTGCGATGTTTGGCTAACCTTAACATATTCTCTAATACAAAGGTTCTCCTAGCCGAACTAACATCCTACAAAACATCTAACTTGAAATTTTGAAATTGTACATCCTAACGCTTAAGGGCCAACGGCAAGGTCGTAACCGGTGTCAAGATCCCTAACCAGAAATATCCCCCTCACTTGTGAGGGGCGACCGCACAGAGGTGTACCTCGAGTGCAACTACCAATTTCCCTTGACTTGACGGGGGCCCCAATAAACTCGACGCCACTTAAAGGTCGTTCGAGGACTCGTGTGAGGAATCTAGAAGGTAGCGTAGACCCCCCCCCCCCAAACCCCACACAACTTACCGCATCTGCCGTCGCAGATGTCCTGGCCCCGGGAAATTCTCCAGGAGGGGGCTGTAGCCCCTCCTACCCAGGAAGGGGCCTTGACCGCCTTTCCTTTCCTTTCGGCGGCCCATCCTTAGAAGGGACCGCCTTCCCCTTGGAGGGGCCAATGGCCACCTCCCTCGAGCGCTCCCATCCGTAATGGGTGACGCCCACTCATAGGGATCTTCCAATTAGTGCTCACCGATCATGACCTTACCGCCACAGGCCGGATAGTTGACCGGCTATCCGGACCCCCCACAACACTCCTACCTAAAGGTCATGTCTTAAAGTCTTTAGCCAAGCTATACAGTCTCCTATGAGTAACTCGTTCCCCACCCGGGACAAATGAACACCATCCCCCAAATACATACTGTCACCAGTAATACAACCATGCGAAATAGAATGCAGTGTATTGGAACGGAACAATCTACTCACTTTGTTATTAATTTTTCTTACTGAATGATTCAGAGCAGAAACAGAAATAGCACCCCGCCATACTTTTCGTGGGATCATATGTGACCATGCAATCGTGCACCCTGGAACTCTCCTCGCCAACCAACTTACAGTGGAAAGCATCGCCTCAAGAAGAAGTCGTCTACCAGTGGTGACCAAATCATTGCCCCCAAGATGTACTATGACTATAGACGGCGGTGACCTTGTCCGCCCTAGCAAACCCTCAAAAAATGATTGAAACTGGTCAATACAGAGTCCGCCCTTTCCGTAGAAGGACATACTGTACCCGTATTCCCCAGCCACGTGAATCATGTCACCTGCTTTGAATACGTCCGCGGCACGCCTCACGTATGAGTGGCCCACGACCCACACCTCCTTTCTCACAGCCGGTGAAGTCTGACCGCTGGCCCGGTGTTGGGTCGACTGCATAGTCCGCCCCGCCTCGTAGGCTTGCGCAACTGAAACCAAACAAAAACAAGAAGCGTGAGTACATCATTACAGCTTCACAACATGTGCAACCGCACATACCTCTTATAACAATTGGAGGACCAACGCCCCACACGTTTAACTTGTTCAACATTCAGACCCCTGGCTGTAGCCTCTGTAGCAGCCCCTATCCGAAAGGAATGGGTCCCAAACTCGCCCGGGTTCAAGCCCGCAGCCGTAATCGACATCGCAAGCACCCGCTGAAACTGAAACCTCGTCAGTGGGGTGGCGTCAGCGTGTCTCAACAAGGTCCCCCCCCATGATGCCACCCTTTGTGCTAAATATTCCTCTACACAACTTACCGGGCACATAGAGGACCCGGGGATCCTTTGTATGATTATGCAATCACCCATCGCACCCTGGTCGGTCTTGGACCTGACGAACGAGACAGTCATTGTCTCCCCTCTGATCTGAACGTGCTCTTGGCACAGTCCCCCCATCACATCCTGCTTGTTCCTCGCCACTAGTTCGCTTACCCGCATAGCCCCATGGAATGCCAGCGTAAAAGCGGCTCGGAATAACACTGTTTCATACTGGGATGAACATGTTGCAGGGAGTCTAGATAATAACAGGGCCAACCTATCCAAACCTATCAGGCGCCTTTCATCTACTCTGCGACCCTCAAGGCGTTGCCACCCACGTAGCGCTTTTTGCACAACGAAAGACGCTGTCGGGTCCTGGATCCCATGAGCCCTAGCCACAAAGGAAATGGCGGCCCGATGCCTCTGGGCCGTAGCCACTGATTTGCCTGCCTGACGTAAAGACAGCAGGAAGTTCACTACCAACTCCTCCTGGCCCCAAAGCTCCCCTCTAGCCGCCCCCAAAAAGGCCCAATAGGAACAGAACGCCCCTTCATACGCCTTCCTCGTCCTGGGTGCTAAACTCTCTCCCACGAGGTTCTGTAGTTCGGGGCACCGAGAGACCAGAGAGCTTCGGGAAAGGGTGCTGCCACCGGGTCCGCTGTGGGCAGAAAACCCCAGAAGGCCTGCATACGAAAATGAGAAAGCGCATCAGCCGCCTGGTTCATCACCCCCGGGACATGTCTTGCCTTAAACAGGACATTCAATTGCATACACAATAACACAATCTCCTTGAGCAATCTCAGAATCCATTTGCATCGTGCTGCCTGGCTATTGATACACTCAACCACGGTCATGTTATCAGACCAGAATACCACAGAGTGATCTCTGAACCCCTCGGGCCAAGTTCTCAGGACCACCAGAATGGGAAAAAGTTCTAGGAAAGCAATGTTACTTGTCAGACCATTATCATGCCACCATTGAGGCCATTTTTGTGCCGACCACTGAGTGCCGAATATGGCACCAAAACCAATGCTCCCTGCCGAATCTGTCCACAGCCCCAGCTCCTCAGAGGACACGGCCGGTTTGTTCCAGACAATTCGACCATTGAAATCCGCCAGAAATGCCAACCAAATGCGCATGTCCTGGCGAACCTCGGCCGAGAGCCTTGTGCGATGATGACCCTCCTTCAGGCCGACCATGGCTTGAGCGATCGAGCCAGAAAAGGGGCGGGCCATCGGTATAACTCTTAGGGCAAAATTCAACTGTCCCACCAATTGCTGTAATTGATGTAGCTTAACCTTAGACTCACTTATACACATTTGCAGGGATGCCCTGAATCTTAACACTTTGTCACCTGGTAAACGAAAACAACCTTCTTCGGAATCGAGCTCGATCCCCAGAAACTCGAGGCAAGTCGAGGGACCCACAGTCTTACCTGGTGCCAATGGCACGCCAAACTGATTCATCAAGACACAAAATGCAGTCAAAGCCTGTCCACATTCAGGATCCCCGGCTGCCCCCAGAAACAAAAAGTCATCGAGATAATGCATAACATGTTGAAACCCCGTCTTCTTTGTGAAGACCCATTGCAGGAAGGAACTGAACTTTTCGAAATATGCACACGATATAGAGCACCCCATCGGCATACACCTATCCATGTAATATTGACCCTGAAACATGAAACCAAGGAGACGCTGATCGTCTGGATGTACCGGGAGCAACCGGAACGCTGACTCGATATCCGATTTTGCCATCAGCGCACCGGGCCCCAGGCGATTCAATATGGCTACGGCCTCATCGAAGGATGCGTACCGCACCGAACACACTTCCGGGTCTATCGCATCGTTTACGGAAAGACCACGTGGGGCTGATAAATTATGTATCAGCCGAAACTCACCCGGGTCCTTCTTGGGGACCACCCCCAAAGGGGAACAAACAAAGTTAGCAACTGGTGGCACATTAAATGGACCGGCGACTCGACCTCGAGCCACCTCCTTCCCGATCTTTTCCTGTACCACGGTCGTATGCTGTAAGACTGATATCTGGTTTTTACATTTTGCTATACCCTGAAACTCCCCCACTGGGATGCGGAAACCATATGAAAATCCGTTCCGCAACACCCCAGCGGAAGCGTGATCCGGGTATTCGCTGAGCCAGGGAATCATTGCCATGGTATCAATCGGAGTAGGTAAAGGCGCCCCTCGGACTATGTCAGACCTGTTTGGCGCCTCCTCTACCCCCGTTATCACCCGTTTTGGCTCTGCACATGGACTCAGGATGGGATGATTGCCCACACCCCCCACATTCGTGCCTAAATTTGCATGACCCCTGGGGCCTCGTACATTTCCCCCTGTTAAAGTTCCAACAAACCCCCCTTTTACCTGCGTTGCCGATTGGCCTCGAGTGATTGTCGTTACTCGAACCTGATCGAAAGGGCGTCCCCGCATATTGGCGGGAAGATTCACCAATGTTACTCCCTACCAAAGGCACCTTCAACATACCAGAATCCTCCATTTTGGACCAGGAGACAGAATCATAACAATCCCAAGTTAAGTTTTTATCATGCTCTTTCGCCTTTCTGAAAATATTGTCGTAACAAAACCAATGATTGCCCTCGTGAGATACTGAATACCCCATGATCCGTGACTGATAAATCGGCAATTCGGGCAGCAATTCGGGCCTACGTTCACCCAAGATGGATGTAAAAACCCCCCATGCTTTGCCCCAATTACCAATGTTTTCATTTACCTTAAAGGCGGCCATCTTTGCGCGCCAAACACTCGGATGCATGAGCTCCTTCTGGCTCTTAACATGCTCCATCTCATAATGATCAGTAAGCAACGAGAAGATGTTTATATACTCCCCTGCCCATATCTTCTCTCTGATAGCCAGATGGACATGTTGACCCAACTTTTCCCTTCGAGAGGGTGCCGACTCATCCCTTGCAATCGGCAATGGCCGCTTACCTGAACCGGAAGCTGTATCTGCGACTGGACCTGAGCCAGGTGGCGTCTCCACTGCCGCAGCCGGCGATGGTGCCTTCGTGTCTTCCCTTGATTCCCGCAGCTGCTTCATCAACACCTGCGCGTCGTCAGCCGTGGCGCCCTTGCTACCTTTACCCAACCACGCTGCTAATTGTGCTGCCAGCTCGGGTGGCATATCCTCCCCGGACACGGGGGTGACCACCACGGGAATCGGATTCCCTTCCTCCGGCACAGGAGTGGGTGCTTCGAGTGGGGTACAGGGAACTGGGACATCTCCCCCAGCTGCTCCCCTTCTGGGCCTCTTGCCTTTTCCTCCTGGAGCTGCTCCTGCCAGAGGACGTTTCGGCCCCCCTTCCTCGTCTTTCTCCGCCATTCGCTTCTTTAGGTCGGTCACCTCCTTCATGAGAACACGCAGCATCTGGTCGGTAGTCATTCGCTTTCCCGCCTTCTTAGGCATTCTCCGACAGAGTATCTGTAAAACAAACAAGAAAGATTACAACGCTCAAAATTGGCTCTTCGTTCCGTCTCGAGCTCACGTGCAGCGAGGTGGTGCAGCTTCAGAGCACAGGAACAAGAGGATGCTTCCTTGGCTTGTTGCTCCTTTTATCCGTCTTCAGGGCGGGCGTAAACACGCCCCGGCCTGCCCCGTGGGCGTGGCCCGGCCGCGTCAGTGTCTAGGCCAGCCCACTCCAGGGCGGGAAAAGGCGCGCCCCGGCTACGCCGCTTCGGGCATACCAGCCGAGACTCGCCCCCCGCCCAAGATGGCTTCCCGGGGGGATCGTGGTACTCCGCCATACGTTCGGGGGGACCGAATGGTCGCCCCTTTCCAAAAGTTACAGCCCCTCACACAGCGCGAGCGCAAAGAGCCTCAGATATCACTGCAGCGCTGGGTACCTTGTCCAGGCTTCCCACAGTGAGAGGACCGCCTTAAGTAGGCGTCCCGCGAGCAGCAATTCGTCATAAAGCAGAGGATAACATTTGACCTTAAACAAAAACGTGTGTATTGCTCATTCAGCTTCTCAAATCCAGCATGCTTTTTTGGGGGTGCAGCACCTCCCCATCAGCCATACTTCCTGGGGCCTGTGGCAAACTAACCGTATGCTGTGTTTTGTCTACCTCACTGCCTGTGGAGCTCTGTCTGAGTGCATACCGTGCCATGATTGCACAATGGCATCTGTGCTTGCCTGCGTATCTTAATGCTTGTGTAACTGTCTCAGAGCTGTGTGGTTTGTTATAATTAGCTAGATGATGTTCTGTTGCCTATAGCATGTGTGAAAGACAAATAAAATCACTGTAAACCCATATACACTGTTAGGTGTTTTATAGTCATTTACTAACTGAGTATTTGGCAACCTGTTTTGTATGTGTTTACATTTAATAGTTATGTGGTATACTGCTGCATTACTTTCTATTTGTGTTATGTAATCAACCCTCCCTACTAGAAGGGATGAGTGAATGATATTCCCAGGGAATCCTTATTCCTACTAATAGCCACACACACACATATCCTGCTCAAGCCCTAATATCAAGGATAAAGTTTGTGGAAATGAGCTACACCTGTGCCACTTCTAATCTCAGTTACAATGAAAGTGTCAAACTTGTGGTTCCACTCTAGCATGGCCTTCAGATGCAAGACCATCTTATTACTACAATCTTGAACTGGAAGGTATGACAGTCAATAACATGGATCATAAAGTCCTCCAAAAATGGATCAGAGAGCTTTGCTTCTAAATTTGCCTTAAAAAAATGTCAATCATTTAGAAAAGCTTTGAATGTGTTCTTATTCTGTTAGAGAGGTTTAGAGAAGTTTAGAAGATGATCTTATTCTGTTAGGGAGTTAGAGATAGACCTGTCCTCCAGCAGTTCTACCACCATGAACCTTTATCCCATCTGTTTGTACTTTACTATAAATCTCATTCATTCATTTATTCATGAATGGCATGCTGCCTACATACACCAATACTAAGTACCCTGGTACAAATCTATTGGTGATCTATTGGCATCTTTCAAAAGTCATACACAGCATCACAACACTAACACCATTGTAAATATAACACCATCACTTTTGTTGTTAATCGATTTCAACAACTCCACCAACAAAGGTTCTCGTTCTAATCCCTCAGGAAATCCCAATTCAGGGGCAGAGTCATTTGCACTAGCATCAGAATTATAACTTGTGCATATCGTAGGATTTCTCCCTGCATGATATGTAGCTGGGAAGACCTACTGTATTATTTGCAAGCAAATCACACATATTCGTCAGTAAGGGAAAAACAAGAGGCATTACCATGATTTCCCCGAACAGAGGTGTGTAAATCAGAATAGTTCATAATTGTACACCAAGGAAAAATCGCGCACTACACTATTGCTATTTACTGGGTGCACAATATTACCCTAGAATAGCTCAAAACCTGTAATTAATCCCCAACTCTCAGGTAATGTAAGTGACCTCTAAAAAGAGTGAACTTCATATCTAATTATGAAAGGAGGCTAGTTGCATTAGTGTAGGTCATAGAGGAAAGACTGCTTGATGGGAGAGCATTCAACTGTTTGTCATGTTACATAATGGCTGTTTCTTTTATTAGACATTATTACATTCCGTCCACCACCACCGCCTACACAGCATACCGAAAAGCAAGTCATCGGTAATATATTTGACAGTGATATTTTTGGTTTTCTTTTATGATTGTTTTGGGGTTATCAATCCTAAGTCCAGTTACAGGATAATGTTTTAATTATTTTTAAATGAACAGATGGACCTCTATTTCGTTCATTGTGATGCAATTATTTGTGTTCACTAGGTTCCTATAGGGTAATTTCCTGGATAAAATGAGCTAGCAATTCATCAGGGTGTGTGGGAGATCAGTGTCTAGAAACAATGTAGCAGACTTCTGAGTCCAGAATGAAAGTGATGTCTGTGATTACTTAACAGCAAATCTGCTCTGAATTATCCCTTATTTTAATAAGGAGCATGGAACTGGTGCAAAGTGAGAACTATTAAGAGAACGAGTTACTTAAAGTTAATTCCTTAAATATGTGCAGTGCAGCTTGAATGTCACAGGATCATTTGAGAGCAAAACATGCTTGGCATCTCCTGGCTCCAGTCCAAGTGGCAACCTTATGCAAAGCCACAGAGGGTACTCATTATTAATGCAGCGTTGCTCTAAACTATGGCCTGTGTATTTTGGCAATTTACAATACCAACACTACATAGCATTTAATTTGCAACATGGTTATCTTCATGCACACTGGAGCTGTGTAGTAGGGGAGGGCAAAAATATGGGCAGGGGTTAGTAAATCAAGCAAGAAAAGGCAAATTATGCAACGTAATGCGGCACATTTTGGGACAGTATAAATTCATAATTTTTTCATTTGTACATTTGTTAACACTTTCCAGACATTGGTTGCCCCTCAGTAGAGCTAGTTAGCACCCAAATATAGCAAGAAACAAAAGAAAGGTGACCATTCAAGCTTTGCAAAGGGTGTTCCACTGTGCAGCAACATGTGTTGCTCCGTTCTAGTAAGATTTGAATCACTTATGCTAACAAAATGTTTGCGGTTAAAATCTGCAGGTTATGTAGCAGTTGATGCCCACCCTAAATCCAGCCCTGTACATGGATGTGAAGTGTTCTTAGATTTTAATTTGGATTTAGAATTTCAATTCTGAGACCTGAATATTAATTTCTCTTGAGCAATCACCTTATCATTCAGGTGTGCTGTAATATGAACTTATTTTACCTGGCCAACTGTCATGCAAACACTTGAATTTTAATAGTAGTTGTAATCAAAAGCATCTACATAAGCAGGACGCTTAAATAAAAGATAACCATGTTTGAAAATATACAGGACTTTTAACAATGTACATGTTCCTATTTTTAATGAAAATGAAACTTTTACCTTTCAGAAAAAGAAACTGAGACTACCCCACCTGGTCCAGGTATTTTTTGTGTTAATTCAAAATGTAACTATGTGATTACATTTTGGACATAAACACTAACAAAGGCCAAGGCTACATGTTGTTCAAGTATGGATATATATATATGTACCTATATGTACATATAGGTTTATACATATATATGATTATTTATCTAAATACCATACATATGTACCATTCTGTTGCATTTGTATATTCACATATAGCAATGTATACTTAACCACACACACACATATGTAGCAATATATATATATACAGATGTGTGTGTACATATATATATATATATATATATATATATATATATATATATATATATATATATATATATATATATATGAGTAACATATGTATAAAATGTTATAGTTAAATATAAAGCATCTTATTGTTTAATGTGTATATATGTTTAATCCACACATATGTGTGTGTGCGTTTTTGTGTGGGGGAGATCACTTGGAACATTTCGCACTGCAAACCACTATCTGGGAGAAGCACTTCATGTACACTTAGTAAGACATTGTTTTCCCCTGAAAGAAATTATTATAATTTTTTTTTATTCTTTCATGTTGCTATTGTGGAAAACATTCATGTAAATTTAATTTGCAGTTAAAATGTATAATTTAAAATATTGAATAGAAATATTTTACACATTGCCTAAAACAAGATCCATTAACATGTGAAATTCTCAGCACATACACATTCTTCACACCACCATGAATTTAAAAAAAAGCAGAACATTTATATTGGTGAAATGGAGAATAACATTATATATTTCGATTTATTTTCACCTCACTAAAAGTGAGATTTACAAAACATTTTACTGGACGCAAACAGCACGATTTGCAAAATCTAAATATTTGCATATGGAAAGATGCTTATTCAAATGTACAAATCATGATTTGGTAATTTGTTATCGAATCGCAGTTTACATTTTCGATTAGGTATTTGGAAGGGGCATGTTTTGGGCATCCATTCCAAATATCAAATCACTATGACATGTTTTACTGTTTCGTGATCAAATCCCCCTTGCAAAACAATAAGAATTTAGTGAGATTTTATAAAGTGGTGGCAATCTATTCACAAATGGGAAGGGGCCCTCTTGAGAATGTAGAAAAAAAATGTTTTTAAGAGCAGGCAGTTGTCCCAAAGACCACAGATTCTTTGTGACTACCTCAATAATATTTGTGAGTTAGGCCGATCTGCTGCCTTCTAGGAATCGCTATTTAGAAGTAAAAGTATTTCATAAATTGGGAATACCAATTTCCTAATTGTGATTTAGATATATTTGCAATTTGAAAATTAGTATTCCTAACGCTTGTATATCTGTCCCATTCTTTATAACATTGGCGCTTTCAACTTTCATGGAAAATTTATAAGCGCAGCATGTGCAATACGTATTTTGCTGGATCATCTGCATTTAATTATTTGAGTATATCACACAACACAGCTGAACATGCTGAACATGCAGTAAGTGAATGTGTAAAGCTTTGTTCCGATGACAATATTAAGGATGGCCCATTTAGGATCAGTTCGTGTGCTGCCAGGTACGGATAAAAAAATATAGTTTTGGATGTCCCTTAAGTCCGTTACGACCTTACTCTTTCTTCAGTGGAATTGGCTTTGGAAATTATGGTCGGTCAGTTATTGGTTGTCAAGCAGAATACAGCCTTTTTTGTGAACTGGACTTGTTTGAACATGTGTTACCTTCAACTAGAGTGCCTCCCATTTTTTTGTCCTGTATTTGAATGATACCATAATATTTGTTTACTGGTTTGGCTCCTTGAGATTGTTGCTGGCATTTGTATTCCACGTTGTGCCTCAACATAACTATTTTAGAAGATGTTTGTAAATGTAAATACCCAATAAATTTCACCCTAACTGCTTAAAATCCACAATTCTTTGCTATATATAGCCGCAGAACTCCTCCAAAAAGTTGTACTTATATTTACCACCACACTATAGGGGTGACATTACAATTTCCCGAGTAAGGGTGCTGTCATCAGAGTTATGTCCCTGAAGTCATATGGTTGTGAAAAAGCCAAGTAGCACACTAAGAACATGTGTAGCAAAAGAGCAACACCCATTCAAGAGAGATATAAGGGTGTGAAACTTAGCCAGTGGTTTATTAAGAATCACTCTATTGTATATATAACACCAAAGTATGATGTGGTAGAGCCCTGTCAATTACAGTCAGCATATTTTACACTGAATTGGCCACTACATTTGACAGACATGTAGTGTTACTGAATCCACTGTACAGCACACAAATTATAAATTGTGCACAGTAAATATATATAATTTGTGCAGCACAAGGTAAAGTGTCTTGATTGGTTTTAAACCTATTAAAATATTTGATTACATCACACTTCAGTTACAAAAGAGAGTACTTCATCTGTGCTTTCCTAAATGCTGAAATATTTTGAAATATTTGTAGAGTTTTTTGTGTGTTATAAAACAAATACAAATATTGCCCCTCCCTGCAGTCAGCACTATTCTCTCATACTTCATGTTTCAAAATCCTCTCACTTTGTAGTCAGAAAAGGAATAGTAAGCATCAATCTCCATGTCACAAAAATAAGCAGCAATTTGTCATAAAGCAGAGCCTAATATTTGACCTTTAAGAAAAGAACATCTGTATTGCTCATTCACCTTCTTCATATCCAGCATGCGTTTTTGGGAGTGCAGCTCCTCCCCAGCAGCCATACCTACAGGGGCCTGTGGCACACTAACCATATTTTGTGTTTTGTCTGCCTCACTGTCTGTACAGCTCTGCCTCAGTGCACACCGTGCCATTATTACACATTTGCATCTCTGCTTGCCTGCCTGTCCTAATGCTTGTGTAAATGTCTTAAAGCTGTGTTGTTTGGTATAATTAGCTAGATGATGTTCTGTAGCATATAGCATGTGTGAACGGCAAATAAAATGACTGTAAACACATATGCACTGTCAGGTGTTTTATAGTCATATACTGACTGAGTATTTGGCAACATGTTATGTGTGAGAGCACAAATGGTTAAATGATAGTTTTTACGATTTAATAGTCTGAGATCAGTTATGTGGTATACTGCTGCATTATGTTATGTTATGGGAACTTATAACGCGCACAGCTGCTCCAGCGAAGGGGCTCCCTGGCGCTTGACAAGGTAAACAACAGAGCGCAGCAGACTAAAAAAGGGCCAACAAGCTAAGGAAATAGAAAGGTCTTAATGGCCCTACGAAATGAGAGACATAGGTTTATGGGGGTGCTCATACAATGGGCACTGAATCGTCACTAAAAAATGATCAGTCCAGGCCAGGGGGGTGGAAGTTATAACCCTGGCCTCTGCAAGATTCGTGAAAAAAGGGTCCAGAGTATGTCCTCCCACATGAGTGGGATGAGTGACCAATTAAGACAGTTGAAAGGCCTCCAAGTCAGCCAGAGTACTGCTGACAGCAGGGGCGGTCAAATTATCAAAGTGGAGATTCAGATCCCCCAGGATGGAAAAATTAGCGCATCATACAGCCTGCGAACTAATAGTGTCTGGAAGTGCCTCCCTGAACGCCACGTCACTACCCTGAGGACGATAGATCAGCATGCCAGAGAAAGAGAAGTGGGGGCTGATTGAAATCTTAAAAGAAGCGCTTTCACAGCCAGCAATTTTTAGACCTCTCCAATCGCAGGGGTAGCAGGACCTGACAGCAAGCGCTATTCCCCCACCTCTTGTGGAATGATTAAGTGTGTACACCGAGTACTCAGAGGGGAAAGCCAAGTTGAGAATAGCCGCGTCAGCCTCCTGCAACCAGGTCTCAGTGATACAAAAAATATCGGGTGACTCATCCTTGATAAGGTCGTGGATTGCTTGGTAATGTTTCACCAGCGACCTAACATTCAGGTTCCAAATGCTAAGCTTACGCAAGGGGAATTTACTCCTAGGTACTAATGCCTTGGCCATAGAACGGGAAAGAGCAGGGGTACAGAGCGACCACCTACCGCAGACACACTGGTAGGGGCCACACAGAGGACTAACCGGTGCCACATCACACCTGAGGACTTGCTGTCCGATGGACAATAGATCGTCTCTCGAGTAGCTGATCATCGCAACCACCAAAGAGCCGAAAGATAGAAGTAGAGGACCTGCCCTGCCTAGCGCGTCCTTAACGCGGACGGGCGCAGACGGGCAGGACTCTGGCACGACTCAGGCTACGCGAAGGCGCCCCTACTACCCGTCCCCGCTGCACGGGAGGAGCAACTTTAAGTAGGCATCCTGCAAGGCTGCCGAGCGCTAGAATGCTCGTAATGGCGCCCGCCGAAACTCCAATGCCTGACCTAAGATGGCGCCCACCAAAATCACACCCCGGGAACCGGACCCGCCCAAGCGGCGGTGCTTCCAACTATTAGTGTGCAAGTGAGGGGGCAAACAGGTCCCAATATAAAAACAGGGTACAAGTAGTAACAGAAAGATAACACAAATGGAAAACGGGAGATTATATGGCTGAGATACCCGCCACCCCCTCTCAACACAATCCCCAAGGATGGGAAACCGGAAACAGTTCTGAACTTTTGGAAGACGGGAGGGAGTGACCCTCCCGGCCGTATTTATTAAAATATGAAACAAAATTAAAACATTAAAATAACAGTTTCATATTATGTACAATTTCATTACCACATTGCGATGTTTGGCTAACCTTAACATATTCTCTAATACAAAGGTTCTCCTAGCCGAACTAACATCCTACAAAACATCTAACTTGAAATTTTGAAATTGTACATCCTAACGTTTAAGGGCCAACGGCAAGGTCGTAACCGGTGTCAAGATCCCTAACCAGAAATATCCCCCTCACTTGTGAGGGGCGACCGCACAGAGGTGTACCTCGAGTGCAACTACCAATTTCCCTTGACTTGACGGGGGCCCCAATAAACTCGACGCCACTTAAAGGTCGTTCGAGGACTCGTGTGAGGAATCTAGAAGGTAGCGTAGACCCCCCCCCCAAACCCCACACAACTTACCGCATCTGCCGTCGCAGATGTCCTGGCCCCGGGAAATTCTCCAGGAGGGGGCTGTAGCCCCTCCTACCCAGGAAGGGGCCTTGACCGCCTTTCCTTTCCTTTCGGCGGCCCATCCTTAGAAGGGACCGCCTTCCCCTTGGAGGGGCCAATGGCCACCTCCCTCGAGCGCTCCCATCCGTAATGGGTGACGCCCACTCATAGGGATCTTCCAATTAGTGCTCACCGATCATGACCTTACCGCCCGACCAAAATAAATACGACAGTTCTAAACTAAATGACTAAACTACTTAAAAGACAGTTAAAAGCAACAACTTTATTAAAACATACTACTGATCAACACTAAAGCAGGATTACTTTATTTGCAAAACATACCACAAGTTGACTATTTCTTTATTGCATATTCAAAGTCATCACGATAATAATCCGGACCTGCAAACAAAAGAGTTACTACATCAAACTTTATTCAAAACCACTTGCTGTCCTCAGGGGCTGGTGGGTGGGTCAAAATTGGCTCTTCGTTCCGTCTCGAGCTCACGTGCAGCGAGGTGGTGCAGCTTCAGAGCACAGGAACAAGAGGATGCTTCCTAGGCTTGTTGCTCCTTTTATCCGTCTTCAGGGCGGGCGTAAACCCGCCCCGGCCTGCCCCGTGGGCGTGGCCCGGCCGCGTCAGTGTCTAGGCCAGCCCACTCCAGGGCGGGAAAAGGCGTGCCCCGGCTACGCCGCTTCGGGCATACCAGCCGAGACTCGCCCCCCACCCAAGATGGCTTCCCGGGGGGATCGTGGTACTCCGCCATACGTTCGGGGGGACCGAATGGTCGCCCCTTTCCATATGGCTGAGATACCCGCCACCCCCTCTCAACACAATCCCCAAGGATGGGAAACCGGAAACAGTTCTGAACTTTTGGAAGACGGGAGGGAGTGACCCTCCCGGCCGTATTTATTAAAATATGAAACAAAATTAAAACATTAAAATAACAGTTTCATATTATGTACAATTTCATTACCACATTGCGATGTTTGGCTAACCTTAACATATTCTCTAATACAAAGGTTCTCCTAGCCGAACTAACATCCTACAAAACATCTAACTTGAAATTTTGAAATTGTACATCCTAACGCTTAAGGGCCAACGGCAAGGTCGTAACCGGTGTCAAGATCCCTAACCAGAAATATCCCCCTCACTTGTGAGGGGCGACCGCACAGAGGTGTACCTCGAGTGCAACTACCAATTTCCCTTGACTTGACGGGGGCCCCAATAAACTCGACGCCACTTAAAGGTCGTTCGAGGACTCGTGTGAGGAATCTAGAAGGTAGCGTAGACCCCCCCCCCCAAACCCCACACAACTTACCGCATCTGCCGTCGCAGATGTCCTGGCCCCGGGAAATTCTCCAGGAGGGGGCTGTAGCCCCTCCTACCCAGGAAGGGGCCTTGACCGCCTTTCCTTTCCTTTCGGCGGCCCATCCTTAGAAGGGACCGCCTTCCCCTTGGAGGGGCCAATGGCCACCTCCCTCGAGCGCTCCCATCCGTAATGGGTGACGCCCACTCATAGGGATCTTCCAATTAGTGCTCACCGATCATGACCTTACCGCCACAGGCCGGATAGTTGACCGGCTATCCGGACCCCCCACAACACTCCTACCTAAAGGTCATGTCTTAAAGTCTTTAGCCAAGCTATACAGTCTCCTATGAGTAACTCGTTCCCCACCCGGGACAAATGAACACCATCCCCCAAATACATACTGTCACCAGTAATACAACCATGCGAAATAGAATGCAGTGTATTGGAACGGAACAATCTACTCACTTTGTTATTAATTTTTCTTACTGAATGATTCAGAGCAGAAACAGAAATAGCACCCCGCCATACTTTTCGTGGGATCATATGTGACCATGCAATCGTGCACCCTGGAACTCTCCTCGCCAACCAACTTACAGTGGAAAGCATCGCCTCAAGAAGAAGTCGTCTACCAGTGGTGACCAAATCATTGCCCCCAAGATGTACTATGACTATAGACGGCGGTGACCTTGTCCGCCCTAGCAAACCCTCAAAAAATGATTGAAACTGGTCAATACAGAGTCCGCCCTTTCCGTAGAAGGACATACTGTACCCGTATTCCCCAGCCACGTGAATCATGTCACCTGCTTTGAATACGTCCGCGGCACGCCTCACGTATGAGTGGCCCACGACCCACACCTCCTTTCTCACAGCCGGTGAAGTCTGACCGCTGGCCCGGTGTTGGGTCGACTGCATAGTCCGCCCCGCCTCGTAGGCTTGCGCAACTGAAACCAAACAAAAACAAGAAGCGTGAGTACATCATTACAGCTTCACAACATGTGCAACCGCACATACCTCTTATAACAATTGGAGGACCAACGCCCCACACGTTTAACTTGTTCAACATTCAGACCCCTGGCTGTAGCCTCTGTAGCAGCCCCTATCCGAAAGGAATGGGTCCCAAACTCGCCCGGGTTCAAGCCCGCAGCCGTAATCGACATCGCAAGCACCCGCTGAAACTGAAACCTCGTCAGTGGGGTGGCGTCAGCGTGTCTCAACAAGGTCCCCCCCCATGATGCCACCCTTTGTGCTAAATATTCCTCTACACAACTTACCGGGCACATAGAGGACCCGGGGATCCTTTGTATGATTATGCAATCACCCATCGCACCCTGGTCGGTCTTGGACCTGACGAACGAGACAGTCATTGTCTCCCCTCTGATCTGAACGTGCTCTTGGCACAGTCCCCCCATCACATCCTGCTTGTTCCTCGCCACTAGTTCGCTTACCCGCATAGCCCCATGGAATGCCAGCGTAAAAGCGGCTCGGAATAACACTGTTTCATACTGGGATGAACATGTTGCAGGGAGTCTAGATAATAACAGGGCCAACCTATCCAAACCTATCAGGCGCCTTTCATCTACTCTGCGACCCTCAAGGCGTTGCCACCCACGTAGCGCTTTTTGCACAACGAAAGACGCTGTCGGGTCCTGGATCCCATGAGCCCTAGCCACAAAGGAAATGGCGGCCCGATGCCTCTGGGCCGTAGCCACTGATTTGCCTGCCTGACGTAAAGACAGCAGGAAGTTCACTACCAACTCCTCCTGGCCCCAAAGCTCCCCTCTAGCCGCCCCCAAAAAGGCCCAATAGGAACAGAACGCCCCTTCATACGCCTTCCTCGTCCTGGGTGCTAAACTCTCTCCCACGAGGTTCTGTAGTTCGGGGCACCGAGAGACCAGAGAGCTTCGGGAAAGGGTGCTGCCACCGGGTCCGCTGTGGGCAGAAAACCCCAGAAGGCCTGCATACGAAAACGAGAAAGCGCATCAGCCGCCTGGTTCATCACCCCCGGGACATGTCTTGCCTTAAACAGGACATTCAATTGCATACACAATAACACAATCTCCTTGAGCAATCTCAGAATCCATTTGCATCGTGCTGCCTGGCTATTGATACACTCAACCACGGTCATGTTATCAGACCAGAATACCACAGAGTGATCTCTGAACCCCTCGGGCCAAGTTCTCAGGACCACCAGAATGGGAAAAAGTTCTAGGAAAGCAATGTTACTTGTCAGACCATTATCATGCCACCATTGAGGCCATTTTTGTGCCGACCACTGAGTGCCGAATATGGCACCAAAACCAATGCTCCCTGCCGAATCTGTCCACAGCCCCAGCTCCTCAGAGGACACGGCCGGTTTGTTCCAGACAATTCGACCATTGAAATCCGCCAGAAATGCCAACCAAATGCGCATGTCCTGGCGAACCTCGGCCGAGAGCCTTGTGCGATGATGACCCTCCTTCAGGCCGACCATGGCTTGAGCGATCGAGCCAGAAAAGGGGCGGGCCATCGGTATAACTCTTAGGGCAAAATTCAACTGTCCCACCAATTGCTGTAATTGATGTAGCTTAACCTTAGACTCACTTATACACATTTGCAGGGATGCCCTGAATCTTAACACTTTGTCACCTGGTAAACGAAAACAACCTTCTTCGGAATCGAGCTCGATCCCCAGAAACTCGAGGCAAGTCGAGGGACCCACAGTCTTACCTGGTGCCAATGGCACGCCAAACTGATTCATCAAGACACAAAATGCAGTCAAAGCCTGTCCACATTCAGGATCCCCGGCTGCCCCCAGAAACAAAAAGTCATCGAGATAATGCATAACATGTTGAAACCCCGTCTTCTTTGTGAAGACCCATTGCAGGAAGGAACTGAACTTTTCGAAATATGCACACGATATAGAGCACCCCATCGGCATACACCTATCCATGTAATATTGACCCTGAAACATGAAACCAAGGAGACGCTGATCGTCTGGATGTACCGGGAGCAACCGGAACGCTGACTCGATATCCGATTTTGCCATCAGCGCACCGGGCCCCAGGCGATTCAATATGGCTACGGCCTCATCGAAGGATGCGTACCGCACCGAACACACTTCCGGGTCTATCGCATCGTTTACGGAAAGACCACGTGGGGCTGATAAATTATGTATCAGCCGAAACTCACCCGGGTCCTTCTTGGGGACCACCCCCAAAGGGGAACAAACAAAGTTAGCAACTGGTGGCACATTAAATGGACCGGCGACTCGACCTCGAGCCACCTCCTTCCCGATCTTTTCCTGTACCACGGTCGTATGCTGTAAGACTGATATCTGGTTTTTACATTTTGCTATACCCTGAAACTCCCCCACTGGGATGCGGAAACCATATGAAAATCCGTTCCGCAACACCCCAGCGGAAGCGTGATCCGGGTATTCGCTGAGCCAGGGAATCATTGCCATGGTATCAATCGGAGTAGGTAAAGGCGCCCCTCGGACTATGTCAGACCTGTTTGGCGCCTCCTCTACCCCCGTTATCACCCGTTTTGGCTCTGCACATGGACTCAGGATGGGATGATTGCCCACACCCCCCACATTCGTGCCTAAATTTGCATGACCCCTGGGGCCTCGTACATTTCCCCCTGTTAAAGTTCCAACAAACCCCCCTTTTACCTGCGTTGCCGATTGGCCTCGAGTGATTGTCGTTACTCGAACCTGATCGAAAGGGCGTCCCCGCATATTGGCGGGAAGATTCACCAATGTTACTCCCTACCAAAGGCACCTTCAACATACCAGAATCCTCCATTTTGGACCAGGAGACAGAATCATAACAATCCCAAGTTAAGTTTTTATCATGCTCTTTCGCCTTTCTGAAAATATTGTCGTAACAAAACCAATGATTGCCCTCGTGAGATACTGAATACCCCATGATCCGTGACTGATAAATCGGCAATTCGGGCAGCAATTCGGGCCTACGTTCACCCAAGATGGATGTAAAAACCCCCCATGCTTTGCCCCAATTACCAATGTTTTCATTTACCTTAAAGGCGGCCATCTTTGCGCGCCAAACACTCGGATGCATGAGCTCCTTCTGGCTCTTAACATGCTCCATCTCATAATGATCAGTAAGCAACGAGAAGATGTTTATATACTCCCCTGCCCATATCTTCTCTTTGATAGCCAGATGGACATGTTGACCCAACTTTTCCCTTCGAGAGGGTGCCGACTCATCCCTTGCAATCGGCAATGGCCGCTTACCTGAACCGGAAGCTGTATCTGCGACTGGACCTGAGCCAGGTGGCGTCTCCACTGCCGCAGCCGGCGATGGTGCCTTCGTGTCTTCCCTTGATTCCCGCAGCTGCTTCATCAACACCTGCGCGTCGTCAGCCGTGGCGCCCTTGCTACCTTTACCCAACCACGCTGCTAATTGTGCTGCCAGCTCGGGTGGCATATCCTCCCCAGACACGGGGGTGACCACCACGGGAATCAGATTCCCTTCCTCCGGCACAGGAGTGGGTGCTTCGAGTGGGGTACAGGGAACTGGGACATCTCCCCCAGCTGCTCCCCTTCTGGGCCTCTTGCCTTTTCCTCCTGGAGCTGCTCCTGCCAGAGGACGTTTCGGCCCCCCTTCCTCGTCTTTCTCCGCCATTCGCTTCTTTAGGTCGGTCACCTCCTTCATGAGAACACGCAGCATCTGGTCGGTAGTCATTCGCTTTCCCGCCTTCTTAGGCATTCTCCGACAGAGTATCTGTAAAACAAACAAGAAAGATTACAACGCTCAAAATTGGCTCTTCGTTCCGTCTCGAGCTCACGTGCAGCGAGGTGGTGCAGCTTCAGAGCACAGGAACAAGAGGATGCTTCCTTGGCTTGTTGCTCCTTTTATCCGTCTTCAGGGCGGGCGTAAACACGCCCCGGCCTGCCCCGTGGGCGTGGCCCGGCCGCGTCAGTGTCTAGGCCAGCCCACTCCAGGGCGGGAAAAGGCGCGCCCCGGCTACGCCGCTTCGGGCATACCAGCCGAGACTCGCCCCCCGCCCAAGATGGCTTCCCGGGGGGATCGTGGTACTCCGCCATACGTTCGGGGGGACCGAATGGTCGCCCCTTTCCAAAAGTTACAGCCCCTCACACAGCGCGAGCGCAAAGAGCCTCAGATATCACTGCAGCGCTGGGTACCTTGTCCAGGCTTCCCACAGTGAGAGGACCGCCTTAAGTAGGCGTCCCGCGAGGCTGCCCGAGCGCTAGAACGCTCGTAATGGCGCCCGCCGAAACTCCAATGCCTGACCTAAGATGGCGCCCACCAAAATCACACCCCGGGAACCGGACCCACCCAAGCGGCAGTGCTTCCAACTATTAGTGTGCAAGTGAGGGGGACTACAGGTCCCAATATAAAAACAGGGTACAAGTAGTAACAGAAAGATAACACAAATGGAAAACGGGAGATTAAAAGTTACAGCGCCTCACACAGCGCGAGCGCAAAGAGCCTCAGATATGGCTATATCGCTGCAGCGCTGGGTACCTTGTCCAGGCTTCCCACAGTGAGAGGACCGCCTTAAGTAGGCATCCCGCGAGGCTGCCCGAGCGCTAGAACGCTCGTAATGGCGCCCGCCGAAACTCCAATGCCTGACCTAAGATGGCGCCCACCAAAATCACACCCCGGGAACCGGACCCGCCCAAGCGGCGGTGCTTCCAACTATTAGTGTGCAAGTGAGGGGGCAAACAGGTCCCAATATAAAAACAGGGTACAAGTAGTAACAGAAAGATAACACAAATGGAAAACGGGAGATTAAAAGTTACAGCCCCTCACACAGCGCGAGCGCAAAGAGCCTCAGATATCACTGCGGCGCTGGGTACCTTGTCCAGGCTTCCCACAGTGAGAGGACCGCCTTAAGTAGGTGTCCCGCGAGGCTGCCCGAGCGCTAGAACGCTCGTAATGGCGCCCGCCGAAACTCCAATGCCTGACCTAAGATGGCGCCCACCAAAATCACACCCCGGGAACCGGACCCACCCAAGCGGCAGTGCTTCCAACTATTAGTGTGCAAGTGAGGGGGCAAACAGGTCCCAATATAAAAACAGGGTACAAGTAGTAACAGAAAGATAACACAAATGGAAAACGGGAGATTAAAAGTTACAGCGCCTCACACAGCGCGAGCGCAAAGAGCCTCAGATATGGCTATATCGCTGCAGCGCTGGGTACCTTGTCCAGGCTTCCCACAGTGAGAGGACCGCCTTAAGTAGGCATCCCGCGAGGCTGCCCGAGCGCTAGAACGCTCGTAATGGCGCCCGCCGAAACTCCAATGCCTGACCTAAGATGGCGCCTACCAAAATCACACCCCGGGAACCGGACCCGCCCAAGCGGCAGTGCTTCCAACTATTAGTGTGCAAGTGAGAAGGCAAACAGGTCCCAATATAAAAACAGGGTACAAGTAGTAACAGAAAGATAACACAAATGGAAAACGGGAGATTAAAAGTTACAGCGCCTCACACAGCGCGAGCGCAAAGAGCCACAGATATCGCTATATCGCTGCAGTGCTGGGTACCTTGTCCAGGCATCCCACAGTGAGAGGACCGCCTTAAGTAGGCATCCCGCGAGGCTGCCCGAGCGCTATAACGCTCGTAATGGCGCCCGCCGAAACTCCAATGCCTGATCTAAGATGGCGCCCACCAAAATCACACCCCGGGAACCGGACCCGCCCAAGCGGCGGTGCTTCCAACTATTAGTGTGCAAGTGAGAGGGCAAACAGGTCCCAATATAAAAACAGGGTACAAGTAGTAACAGAAAGATAACACAAATGGAAAACGGGAGATTAAAAGTTACAGCGCCTCACACAGCGCGAGCGCAAAGAGCCTCAGATATTGCTGCAGCGCTGGGTACCTTGTTACTTGTTAATTGCACAGTGGCACCACCATCTGTTTGTGTTATATAATAAGCCCTCCCTCCTAGAAAGGACAAGGGAGTGATATTCCCAGCTACACATTCAAATATCTTGCACATGCACCAATATCTAATATAAAGTTAGTGTAAACGAGCGACACCTGTGCCACGTCTAATCTCAGTTACCATTAAAGTGGGGAACGTTTGGGTCCACTTGAGCATGGCCTTTAGATGCAAGACCGTCTTATTACAACAAGCTTGAACTGGCAGGTATGGCAGGCAATGGCATTAATCCTTTTTTGGAGGATTTTATGATCCGAGTGCTTTGCTTATCTCTTTGCCTTAAAAAAAGTCAATCATTTAGAAAAGCTTTGAATGTGTTCTTATTCTCTTAGGGAGGCTGAGAAACGTTTAGTAGATGATCTTATTGTGTTAGGGAGTTAGAGATAGATCTGTCCCCCAGCAGTTCTAATGACATTAAGCTTTTACCCAGCTGTTTGCACTTTATTATTAAACTCATTCATTCATTTATTCATGAATAGCATGCTGCCTACATACACCAATTCTAACAACCCTGGTACAAATAGAGTGATCTATTCACATAGTTCAAAAGTCATACACAGCAACACAATACTAACAAAATTGTAAGTATTACAACATCATTTTGTTGTTGATTGATTGCAACAACTCCCCCAACAAAGGCTCTCATTCTAATGCCTCTGGAAATCCCAATTCAGAGGCACAGTGGTTTGCACCAACATCAGATTTATAACTTGTACACGAGTAGTGCATCTCATAGGATCCTTCCCCATATGATTTTTGACTGGGAAGACCTACTGTATCATTTGGAAGCAAATCACACACTTTCCTCAGTAAGGGAAAGACAAGAGGCATTACCAAGATTTGCTCGAACAGAGGTGTGTAAATCCGAATAGTTCATAATTGTACACCAAGGAAATATCACACACTGCACTATTGCTATTTACAAGTTGCACAATATTAACCTAGAATTGCTCAGAACCTGTAATGAATCCCCAACTCTCAGGTAATGTAAGTGACCTCTAAAAAGAGTAGACTTCATATCTCATTATGAGAGGAGGCTAGTTGCATTAATGTAGGTCATAGAGGAAAGACTGCACGATGGGTGAGCATTCAACTGTTTGTCATGTTACATAATGGCTGTTTCTTTTATTAGACATTATTACATTCCGTCCACCACCACCGCCTACACGGCATACCGAAAAGCAAGTCATCGGTAATATATTTGACAGTGATATTTTTCGTTTTGTTTTATGATTGTTTTGGGGTTATCAATCCTAAGCACAGTTACAGGATAATGTTTTAATTATTTTTAAATGAACAGATGGACCTATTTCTTTCATTGCGATGCAATTATTTGCGTTCACTAGGTTCCTATAGGGTAATTTCCTTGATAAAATGAGCTAGGAATTTACCAGGATCTGTGGGAGATGAGTGTCTAGAAAGAATGTAACAGACTTCTGACCCCAGAATGAAGGTGATGTCTGTGCTTACTAAACACCAAATCTGCCCTGAATTAGCCCTTATGTCAATAAGTAGCATGGAACTGGTGCAAAGTGAGAACTATTAAGAGAAAGAGTTACTAAATATTAATTCCTTAAAAAGGTGCAGTGCAGCTTAAATGTCTCAGGATTATTTTAGAGCAAAAAATGCTTGGCATCTACTGGCTCCAGTCCACGTGGCAACCTTATGCAAAGCCACAGAGGGTACTCATTATTAATACAGCGTTGCTCTAAACTATGGCCTGTGTATTTTGGCAATTTATAATACCAACCCTACATAGCATTTAATTTGCAACATGGTTATTTTCATGCCCACTGGAACTGTGCAGTAGGGGAGGGCAAAAATATGGGCAGGGTTTAGTAAATTAAGCAAGAAAAGGAAATTATGCAACGTAATGTGGCACATTTTGGGATAGTATTAATTCATTATTTTTTCATTTGAACATTTGTTAACACTTTCCAGACATTGGTTGCACTTCAGTAGAACTAGTTAGCACCCAAATATAGCAAGAAACAAAAGAAAGGTGACCAGTCAAGCTTTGCAAAGGGTGTTCCACTACGCAGCAACACGTGTTGCTCCTTTCTAGTAAGATTTGAATCACTTATTCTAGACAAAATGTTTGCGGTTAAAATCTGCAGGTTCTGTAGCAGATGATGCCCACCCTAAAGCCAGCCCTGCACATGGATGTGCAGTGTTCTTAGATTTTGATTTTGATTTAGAATTTCAATTCTGAGTCCTGAATATTAATTTTCCTTGAGCAATCACCTTATCATTCAGGTGTGCTGTAATATGACATTATTTTACTTGGCCAACTGTCATGCAAAAACTTGCCTTTTAATAGTAGTTGTAATGAAAAGCATCTACATAAGCAAGATGCTTTAATATAAGATAACCATGTTTGAAAATATACAGGACTTTTAACAATGTACATGTTCCTATTTTTAATGAAAATGAAACTTTTACCTTTCAGAAAAAGAAACTGAGACTGCCCCGCCTGGTCCAGGTATTTTTGTGTTAATTCAAAATGTAACTATGTGATTACATTTTGGACATAAACACTAACAAAGGCCAAGGCTACATGTTTTTCAAGTATGGATATATATATGTACCTATATATACATATAGGTTTATACATATATATGATTACTTATATAAATACCATACATATGTACCATTCTGTTGCATTTGTATATTTACATATAGCAATGTATACTTAACCACACACACACACATATGTTGCAATATATATACAGATGTATATATAGATATATATATATATATATAGAGAGAGAGATATATAGATATATATATATATGAATAACATATGTATAAAAAGGTATAGTTGTATATAAAGCATCTTATTGTTTAATGTGTATATATGTTTAGTCCACACATATGTGTGTGTGTGCGTTCTTGTGTGAGGGAGATCACTTGGAACATTTTGCACTGCACCCCACTATCTGGGAAAAAAACTTCATGTACACTTATAGTAAGAAATTGTTTTCCCCTGAAAGAAATTAAAATAACAATTTTTTGATTCTTTCATGTTGCTATTGTGGAAAACATTCCTGTACATTTTATTTGCTGTTAAAATGTATAATTTAAAATATTGAATAGAAAGATTTTACACATTGCCTAAAACAAGATCCATTAATATGTGAAATCTTCAGCACATCCACATTCCTCACACCACCATGAATTTGGAAAAAGCATAACATTTATATTGGTGAAATAGAGAATAACATTATATCCTTCGATTTATTTTAACCTCACTAAGAGCGAGATTTACAAAGCATTTTACTGGACACAAACAGCACGATTTGCAAAATCTATCCATTTGCATATGGAAAGATGCTTATTCAAATGTACAAATCATGATTTGGTAATTTGTTATCGAATCGCAGTTTACATTTGCGATTAGGTATTTGGAAGGGGCATGTTTTGGGCATCCATTCCAAATATCAAATCATTATTATATGTTTTACTGTTTCGTGATCAAATCCCACACGCAAAACAATAAGAATTTACTGAGATTTTATAAAGTGGTGGCAATCTATTCGCAAATGGGAAGGGGTCCCCCTTGAGAATGTAGATTTTTTTTTAAGTGCAGGCAGTAGTCCCAAAGACCACAGATTCTTTGTGTCTACCTCATTAATATTTGTGAGTTAGGCCAATCTGCTGCCTTCTAGGAATCGCTATTTAGAAGTAAAAGTATTTCATAAATTGTGAATACCAATTTCCTAATTGTGATTTAGATATTTTCGCAATTTCAAAATTAGTATTCCTAACGCTTGTATATCTGTCCCATTCTTTATTACATTGGCGCTTTCAACTTTCATGGAAAATTTATAAACGAAGCATGTGCAATACATATTTTGCTGGATCATCTGCATTTAATTATTTGAGTACATTACACAACACAGCTGAACATGCTGAACATGCAGTAAGTGAATGTGTAAAGCTTTGTACCGATCACAATCTTAAGGATGGCCCATTTAGGATCAATACGTGTGCTGCCAGGTGTGGATATAAAAATATAGTTTCAGATGTCCCTTAAGTCCGTTACAACCTTACTCTTTCTTCAGTGGAATTGGCTTTGGAAATTATGGTCGGTCAGTTATTGGTTGTCAAGCAGAATACTGTATTTTTGTGAACTGGAGTTGTTTGAACATGTGTTACCTTCAACTAGAGTGCCTCCCATTTTTTTGTCCTGTATTTGAATGATACCATAATATTTGTTTACTGGTTTGGCTCCTTGAGATCGTTGCTGGCATTTGTATTCCACGTTGTGCCTCAACATAACTATTTTAGAAGATGTTTGTAAATGCCCATTAAATTTCACCCTAACTGCTTAAAATCCACAATTCTATGCTATTCATAGCCGCAGATCTCCTCCAAAAAGGTGTTCTTATATTTACCACCACACTATAGTGGTGACAGTACAATTTCCCGAGTAAGGGTGCTGTCATCAGAGTTATGTCCCTGAAGTCATCTGGTTGTGAAAAAGCCAAGTAGCACCCAAAGAACATGTGTAGCAAAAGAGCAACACCCAATCAAGAGAGATATAAGGGTGTGAAACTTAGCCAGTGGTTTATTAAGAAGCACTCTATTGTATATATAACACCAGAGTATGATGTGGTAGAGCCCTGTCAATTACAGTCAGCATACTTTACACTGAATTGGCCACTACATTTGACAGACATGTAGTGTTACTGAATCCACTGTACAGCACACAAATTATAAATTATGCACAGTAAATATGTATAATTTGTGTAGCACAAGGTAAAGTGTCTTGATTGGTTTTAAACCTATTAAAATATTTGATTACATCACACTTCAGTTACAAAAGTGAGTACTTCATCTTTGCTTTCCTAACTGCTGAAATATTTTGAAATATTTGTAGAGTTTGTTGTGTGTTATAAAACAAATACCAATATTACCCCTCCTTGCGGTCAGCACTATTCTCTCATACGTCATGTTACAAAATCCTCTCACTTTGTAGTCAGAAAAGGAATAGTAAGCATCAATCTCAATGTCATAAAAATAAGCAGCAATTTGTCATAAAGCAGAGCCTAATATTTGACCTTTACGAAAAGAACATCTGTATTGCTCATTCACCTTCTTCATATCCAGCATGGTTTTTGGGGGTACAGCTCCTCCCCAGCAGCCATACCTACAGGGGCCTGTGGCACAATAAACATATTTTGTGTTTTGTCTACCTCACTGTCCTTACAGCTCTGCCTCAGTGCACACCGTGCCATTATTACACATTTGCATCTCTGCTTGCCTGTCTGTCCTAATGCTTGTGTAAATGTCTCAAAGCTGTGTTGTTTGGTATAATTAGCTAGATGATGTTCTGTTGCATATAGCATGTGTGAAAGGCAAATAAAATGACTGTAAACACATATGCACTGTCAGGTGTGTTATAATCATATACTTACTGAGTATTTGGCAACATGTTATGAGTGAGAGCACAAATGGTTAAATAATAGTTTTTACATTTAATAGTCGGAGATCAGTTATGCGTTATACTGCTGCATTACTTATCAATTGCACCGTGGCACCACCATCTGTTTATAATTAGCCCTCCCTCCTAGAAAGGACAAGAGAATGATATTCCCAGCTACACATGCAAATATCTTGCACATGCTCCAATATCTAAGATAAAGTTGGTGGAAACGAGCTACACCTGTGCCACGTCTAATCTCAGTTACCATTAAAGTGGGGAACTTTTGGGTCCACTGGTGCATGGCCTTTAGATGCAAGACCATCTTATTACAACAAGCTTGAACTGGCAGGTATGGCAGGCAATGACATTGATCCTTTTTTGGTGGATTTTATGATCTGAGTGCTTTGCTTCTCTCTTTGCCTTAAAAAAAGTCAATCATTTAGAAAAGCTTTGAATGTGTTCTTATTCTCTTAGGGAGGTTTAGAAACGTTTAGTAGATGATCTTATTGTGATAGGGAGCAGAGATAGATCTGTCCCCCAGTAGTTCTAATGCCATGAACATTTTGCCCGGCTGTTTGCTTTTTATTATTAATCTCATTCATTCATTTATTCATGAATAGCATGCTGCCTTCGTACACCAATTCTAACAACCCTGGTACAAATAGAGTGATCTATTCACATAGTTCAAAAGTCATACACAGCAACACAATACTAACAAAATTGTAAGTATAACACCATCACTTTTGTTGTTGATTGAAACAACTCCACCAACAAATGTTCTCATTCTAATCCCTCTGGAAATCCCAATTCAGAGGCACAGTGGTTTGCACCAACATCAGATTTATAACTTGTACACGAGTAGTGCATCTCGTAGGATCCTTCCCCACATGATTTTTGGCTGGGAAGACCTACTGTATTATTTGGAAGCAAATCACACACATTCCTCAGTAAGAGGAAAAATATGAGGCATTGCCATGATTTCCCCAAACAGAGGTGTGTAAATCAGAATAGTTCATAATTGTACACCAAGGAAATATCACACACTGCACTATTGCTATTTACTGGGTGCACAATATTAACCTAGAATTGCTCAGAACCTGTAATGAATCCCCAACTCTCAGGTAATGTAAGTGACCTCTAAAAAGAGTGAACTTCATATCTAATTATGAGAGGAGGATACTTGCATTAGTGTAGGTCATAGAGTAAAGACTGCACGATGGGTGAGCATTCAACTGTTTGTCATGTTACATAATGGCTGTTTCTTTTATTAGACATTATTACATTCCGTCCACCACCACCGCCTACACGGCATACCGAAAAGCAAGTCATCGGTAATATATTTGACAGTGATATTTTTCGTTTTGTTTTATGATTGTTTTGGGGTTATCAATCCTAAGTACAGTTACAGGATAATGTTTTAATTATTTTTAAATGAACAGATGGACCTCTATTTCTTTCATTGCGATGCAATTATTTGTGTTCACTAGGATCCTATAGGGTAATTTTCTGGATAAAATGAGCTAGGAATTTATCAGGATGTGTTGGAGATGAGTGTCTAGAAACAATGTAGCAGACTTCTGACTCCAGAATAAAGGTGATGTCTGTGATTACTAAACACCAAATCTGCTCTGAATTAGCCCTTATTTTAATAAGTAGCATGAACTGGTGCAAAGTGAGAACTATTAAGAGAAAGAGTTACTTAATGTTAATTCCTTAAATAGGTGCAGTACAGCTTAAATGTCACAGGATTATTTTAGAGCAAAAAATGCTTGGCATCTACTGGCTCCAGTCCAAGTGGCCACCCTATGCAAAGCCACAGGGGGTTCTCATTATTATTGCAACATTGCTCTAAACTATGCCTGTGTATTTTGGCAATTTATAATACCAACACTACATAGCATTTAATTTGCAACATGGTTATTTTCATGCCCACTGGAACCGTGTAGTAGGGGAGGGCAAAAATATCGGCAGGGTTTAGTAAATTAAGCAAGAAGAGACAAATTATTCAACGTAATGCGGCACATTTTGGGATAGTAATAATTCATTATTTTTTCATGTGTACATTTGGTAACAATTTCCAGACATTGGTTGCACCTCAGTAGTACTAGTTAGCACCCAAATATAGCAAGAAACAAAAGAAAGGTGACCAATCAAGCTTTGCAATGGGCGTTCCACTGCGCAGCAACATGTGTTGCTCCGTTCCAGTAAGATTTGAATCACTTATGCTAGACAAAATGTTTGCGGTTAAAATCTGCAGGTTATGTAGCAGATGATGCCCACCCTAAAGCCAGCCCTGCACATGGATGTGAAGTGTTCCTAGATTTTGATTTTGATTTAGAATTTAAATTTTGAGTCCTGAATATTAATTTCCCTTGAGCAATCACCTTATCATTCAGGTGTGCTGTAATATGACATTATTTTACCCGGCCAACTGTCATGCAAACACTTGACTTTTAATAGTAGTTGTAATGAAAAGCATCTACATAGGCAAGATGCTTAAATATAAGATAACCATATTTGAAAATATACAGGACTTTTAACAATATACATGTTCCTGTTTTGAATGAAAATGAAACTTTTACCTTTCAGAAAAAGAAACTGAGACTACCCCGCCTGGTCCAGGTATTTTTTGTGTTAATTCAAAATGTAACTATTTGATTACATTTTGGACATAAACACTAACAAAGGCCAAGGCTACATGTTTTTCAAGTATGGATATATATATGTACCTATATATACATATAGGTTTATACATATATATAATTATTTATCTAAATACCATACATATGTACCATTCTGTTGCATTTGTATATTTACATATAGCAATGTATACTTAACCACACACACACATATGTAGCAATATATTTACAGATGTGTATATATATATATATATGAATATATATGAATAACATATGTATAAAATGTTATAGTTATATATAAAGCATCCTATTGTTTAATGTTTATATATGTTTATTCCACACATATGTGTGTGCGTTTTTGTGTGGGGGAGATCACTTGGAACATTTCGCACTGCAAACCACTATCTGGGAGAAGAACTTCATGTACACTTAAGAGTAAGACATTGTTTTCCCCTGAAAGAAATTAAAATAACAAGTTTTTGATTCTTTCATGTTGCTATTGTGGAAAACATTCCTATAAATTGTATTTGCTGTTAAAATGTATAATTTAAAATATTGAATAGAAAGATTTTACACATTGCCTAAAACAAGATCCATTACCATGTGAAATCCTCAGCACATCTACATTCCTCACACCACCATGAATTTGAAAAAAGCATAACATTTATATTGGTGAAATAGAGAACAACATTATATCCTTCGATTCATTTTAACCTCACTAAGAGCGAGATTTACAAAGCATTTTACTGGACGCAAACAGCACGATTCGCAAAATCTATCCATTTGCATATGGAAAGATGCTTATTCAAATGTACAAATCATGATTTGGTAATTTGTTATTGAATCGCAGTTTATATTTGCGATTCGGTATTTGGAAGGGGCATGTTTTGGGCATCCATTCCAAATATCAAATCACTATGATATGTTTTACTGTTTTGTGATCAAATCCCACTTGCAAAACAATAAGAATTTACTGAGATTTTATAAAGTGGTGGTAATCTATTCGCAAATGGGAAGGGGTCCCCTTGAGAATGTAGAAAAAAAAGGTTTTTAAGAGCAGGCAGTAGTCCCAAAGACCACAGATTCTTTGTGACTACCTCATTAATATTTGCGAGTTAGGCCGATTTGTTGCCTTCTAGGAATCGCTATTTAGAAGTAAAAGTATTTCATAAATTGGGAATACCAATTTCCTAATTGTGATTTAGATATATTCGCAATTTGAAAATTAGTATTCCTAGCGCTTGTATATCTGTCCCATTCTTTATTATATTGGGGCTTTCAACTTTCATGGAAAATTTATAAACGCAGCATGTGCAATACATATTTTGCTGGATCATCTGCATTTAATTATTTGAGTACATCACACAACACAGCTGGACATGCTGAACATGCAGTAAGTGAATTTGTAAAGCTTTGTACCGATCACAATCTTAAGGATGCCCCATTTAAGATCAGTTCGTGTGCTGCCAGGTATGGATAAATAAATATAGTTTCGGATGTCCCTTACGTCCATTACAACCTTACTCTTTCTTCAGAGGAATTGGCTTTGAAAATTATGGTCGGTCAGTTATTGGTTGTCAAGCAGAATACTGTATTTTCTTGTGAACTGGACTTGTTTGAACATGTGTTACCTTCAACTACAGTGCCTCCCCTTTTTTTTGTCCTGTATTTGAATGATACCATGACATTTGTTTACTGGTTTGGCTCCTTGAGATCGTTGCTGGCATTTGTATTCCACGTTGTGCCTCAACATAACTATTTTAGAAGATGTTTGTAAATACCCATTAAATTTCACCCTAACTGCTTAAAATTCACAATTCTTTGCTATTCATAGCCGCAGAACTCCTCCAAAAAGTTGTACTTATATTCACCACCACACTATAGTGGTGACAGTACAATTTCCTGAGTAAGGGTGCTGTCATCAGAGTTATGTCCCTGAAGTTATATTGTTGTGAAAAAGCCAAGTAGCACAGAAAGAACATGAGTAGCAAAAGAGCAACACCCATTCAAGAGAGAGATAAGGGTTTGAAACGTAGCCAGTGGTCTAGTAAGAAGCACTCTGTTGTGTCTATAACACCAGAGTATGATGTGGTAGAGCCCTCTCAATTACAGTCAGCATATTTTACACTGAATTGGCCACTACATTTGACAGACATGTAGTATTACTGAATCCACTGTACAGCACACAAATTATAAATTGTGCACAGTAAATATGTATAATTTGTGCATCACAAGGTCGAGTGTCTTGATTGGTTTTAAACCTATTAAAATATTTGATTACATCACACTTCAGTTACAAAAGAGAGTACTTCATCTGTGCTTTCCTAACTGCTGAAATATTTTGAAATATTTGTAGAGTTTGTTGTGTGTTATAAAACAAATACCAATATTGCCCCTCCCTGCAGTCAGCACTATTCTCTCATACTTCATGTTACAAAATCCTCTCACTTTGCAGTCAGAAAAGGAATAGTAAGCATCAATCTCCATGTCAAAAAAATAAGCAGCAATTTGTCATAAAGCAGAGCCTAATATTTGACCTTTAGGAAAGAACATCTGTAATGCTCATTCACCTTCTTCATATCCAGCATGCGTTTTTGGGGGTGCAGCACCTTCCTAGCAGCCATACTTCCAAGGGCCTGTGGCACAGTAACCATGTGCTGTGTTTTGTCTACCTAACTGTCTGTACAGCTCTGTCTCGGTGCACATCATGCCCACATTGCACATTTGCATCTGTGCTTGCCTATCTGTCTTAATGCTTGTGTAAATGTCTCAGAGCTGTATTGTTTGTTATAGTAAGCTTGATAATGTTCTGTTGCATATAGCATGTATGAAAGGCAAATAAAATCACTGTAAACACATATGCACTGTTAGGGGTTTTATAGTAATTTACTGACTTGGTATTTGGCAACATGTTATGTGTGAGAGCACAAATGGTTAAATAATTATTTTTGCATTTAAAAGTCTGAGATCAGTTATGTGGTATACTACTGCATTATTTATCAATTGCACAGTTGCACCACCATCTGTTTGTGTTATGTAATCAGCCCCCCCCCTCCTAGAAAGGACGGGGGAATGATATTCCTTGCAAATCCTTATTTCTACTAATAGCCCCACACACAAATATCTTACTCAAGCTCCAATATCTAGGATAAAGTTGGTGGAAATGAGCTACACCTGTGCCACGTCTAATCTCAGTTACAATGAAAGCGGCAACTTTTGGGTCCACTCGAAGATGGTCTTCAGATGCAAGACCATCTTATTGCTACAAGCTTGAACTGGCAGGTATGGCAGGCAATGACATGGATCATAAAAGTGCTTTGCTTCTCTCTTTGCCTTAAAACAATGTCAATTATTTAGAAAAGCTTTCAATGTGTACTTAATCTGTTAGGGATGATTAGATATGTGTAGAAGATGATCTTATTCTGTTAGGGAGTTAGAGATAGATCTGTCCTCCAGCAGTTCTAACTCCATGAAACTTTTGGCAGTCTGTTTGCACTTTACTAATAATCTCATTCATTCATTCATTCATGAATGGCATGCTGCCTACGTACACCAGTACTAACTACCCTGGTACAAATAGAGTGGTCTATTGGCATTATTCAAAAGTCCTACACAGCAATACAATACCAACAACATTTTAAAAATGACACCATCACTTTTGGTGTTGATCGATTTCAACAGCTCCACCAACAAAGGTTCTCATTCTAATCCCTCTCGAAATCCCACTTCAGGGGCACAGTGGTTTGCACCAACATCCGAATGATAACATGTACACTAGTAGTGCATTTCGTATGATTCTTTCTGGCATGATTTTTGGCTGGGAAGACCTACTGTATTATTTGCAAGAAAATCACACACATTCCTCTGTATGGGAAAAACAAAAGGCATTACTGTGATTTCCCCCTTTAGAGGTATGTAAATCAGTATAATTCATATCGCACACTGCACTTTAACTATTTACTGTGTGCACAATATTAACATAGAATTGTGCAGAAACTGTAATAAATCCCCAACTCTTAGACAATGTAAGTGACCTCTATAAAGAGTGAACTTCATATCTAATTATGAGAGGAGGCTGGTTGCATTAGTGTAGGTCATAGAGGAATGAGTGCACGATGGGTGAGCATTCAACTGTTTGTCATGTAACATAATGGCTGTTTCTTTCATTAGACATTATTACATTCCGTCCACCTCCACCGCCCACACGGCACACCGAAAAGCAAGTCATTGGTAATATATTTGACTGTGATATTTTTTGTTCTGTTTTATGATTGTTTTTTGGTTATCAATCCTGAGTACATTTACAGGAAAAGTTTTAATAATTTTTAAACAAACTGATGGACCTAAATTCCTTTCATAGGCATGCAATTATTGGTTTTCTCTAGGTTCCCATAGGGTAATTTCCAGAAAAATCTAGAGCTAGGAATTTATCAGGAGGTGTGGGAAATGAGAGTCTAGAAACAATGTAGCAGACTTCTGACTCCAGAATGAAGGAGATGTCTGTGATTACTAAACACCAAGTCTGTTCTGAATTAGCCCTTATTTTAATAAGTAGGAAGGAACTGTGTAAAGTGAGAATGAATAGATGACGTTTCAAGACATGTGTTTACAATGCATGCCTGTTACAACGACTGCGTTATTACCATGCATGCCATTACATTGCAAGTCGTATCAACGACTTGCTGTAGGGGTCGCACCGGACTTAGTAATAGTATTAAATACTATTCCTGCTGGAATTTGTGCAACAGCAGAGAAGGTGTTGGATTCAAAATCCAACATATTCCATTGTGTAAATTACTATTCCCATTCCAGTGAGTGCAACTGTAGGGAAAGCATTGGATAGCGGGAGGGTAAAAATTACTAGTCCCACTCCAGTGAGTGCAACAGTAGGGAAAGCGTTAGATAGCGGGAGGGTAAAAATTACCATTCCCACTCCAGTGAGTGCAACAGTAGGGAAGGCGTTGGATAGCGGGAGGATAAACATTACTATTCCCACAATAGTGAGTGCAACAGTAGCGAAAGCGTTGGATAGCGGGTGGGTAAAAATTACTATTCCCACTCCAGTGAGTGCAACAGTAGGGAAAGCGTTGGATAGCAGGAGGGTAAAAATTACCGTTCCCACTCCAGTAACTGCAACAGTAGGGAAAGCGGTGGATAGCGGGAGGGTAAAAATTACTATTCCCACTCCAGTGAGTTCAATTCTGAGTCCTGAATAATAATTTCCCTTGAGCAATCACCTTATCATTCAGCTGTGCTGTAATATGACATTATTTTACCAGGCCAACTGTCATGCAAACACTTGAGTATTAATAAATGTTGTAAGAAAAGCATCTACATAAGCAAGATGCTTAAATATAAGATAACCATGTTTGAAAATATACAGGACTTTTAACAAGGTACGTGTTCCTATTTCCAGTGAAAATGAAACTTTTACCTTTCAGAAAAAGAAACCGAGACTACTCCGCCTGGTCCAGGTATTTTTTGTGTTAATTCAAAATGTAACTATGTGAGTACATTTTGGACATAAACACTAACAAAGGCCAAGGCCATGTATTTTTCGAGTATGGATATATATGTAGATATATGTACATATAGCTTTATAGTTATATATGCTTATATATCTAAATACCATTCATATGTACCATTCTGTTGCATGTGAATAATTACATATATCAATCTATGCTTAACCACACACAAACACATATGTAACATTATATATATATATATACATACATATATATATATAAATATGTGTGAATAATATGTATAAAATGTTATAGTTATATATAAAGCATCTTAATGTTTAATGTGTATATATGTTTAATCCACACGTGTGTGTGTGTGTGCTTTTTTGTGTGGGGGAGATCACTGATCACTGTGAGAAGACACATTACAATACCTTATTTAATTCGGAACATTTCACACTGCAAATCACTATCTGGGAGAAGAACTTCATGTACACTTAGAGTAAGACATATTTTTCCCCTGATAGAAATGAATATAACAATCTTTTGATTTTGTCATGTTGCTATTGTTGAAAACATTCCTGTAAATTTAATTTGCTCCTAAAATGTGTGATATAAAATAATGCTTAGAAAGATTTTACATATTGCCTAAAACAAAATCCATTAACTTGTAAAAAACTTAGCACATCCACATTACTCACACCACTATGAATTTGAAAAAAGCATAATATTTATATTGGCAAAATAGAGAATAACATTGTATCCTTTGATTTATTTTACCCTCACTAAGGGGCCGATTATGATCGCGGACGGACTTGCGTCCGTCCACGATCACTGAGGAGGAGGGGACGTCCGCATGGGCTGCGGAGTCCCCTCCTGTGCGATTAGGATGTGACCGCCACCCTGGCGGTCACATTCTCTATTTTTAACATTGCGGCGGGTGCGGCTTCAAGCTGCACCCGCGGCAATGTTAAAAATGCAGTCATTGCATTTGCATGCAGAAAGAGGCAGGCACCGCGCGGTGCCTGCCGCTTTCTGCATACAAATGCAGGGGGGTACCATAGGTACCCCCCATGTGCACCCCCACCCCCCCTTCACCTAGGGGGCCCGCAACGGGCCCCCGCAGTGAAGATCCGTATGCTTTTCCACGGCGGAAAACCCGCCGCGGAAAAGCATATTTGACAGCCCATCCTATTTTGGCTGACGGTGTCTGAGAGACACCGTCACCATATTAGAGCTTTTCCGCCGTGGTTGTAAGCCAATTGCGGCGGAAAAGCTGCGGACGGAAAGCAGGACCCAAAAGCCATCCTAATGTGGCGGTGGATCTTTGGTCAGTCCGCTGCAGTTTTTCCACATCCTCTGGGCCGGCGGTGGCTTCCGCTGGCCCAGAGGATGCGGAAAAACCGCAATCCTAATCTGCCCCCTAGGGTGAGATTTACAAAGCAGTTTACTGACTGCAAACAGCACGATTTGTAAAATCTAGCCATTTGCATCTGGAAAAATGCTTGTTCATATGTACAAAACTCGATTTGGTCATTTGTTATCGAATCGCAGTTTACTTTTGCTATGAGGTATTTGGAAGGGGCATGTTTTGGGCATCCATTCTAAATATCAAATCAGTTTGTTATGTATTACTGTTTCGTGATCAAATCCCTCTCACAAAACATTTAGAATTTATCCCGATTATATAAAGTGTTGGCAATCTATTCGCAAATGGTAACGGGTCCCCTTGAGAATGTAGAAAAAAATAGTTTTTAAGAGCTGGCAGTAGTCACAAAGACCACGGATTCTAAAAAAATGTTATGTTTCATTTTGCAAATTGAGAATACCTCATTAATATTTGTGGGATAGGACGATTTACTGCCTTCCAGGAATCGCTATTTAGGGGCCGATTCCGATGTCGGACGGAAGGGCTCCAAACGACGTTCGGAGCCCTTTCGCCCGCATTGGCATGTGACGTCCGGATTCCTTTCTGGATCCTTTCCAACTGAGCCTTTCCGATGGGCTCTGTCGGAAAGGAATCCGACTCAAATTTCCAGATGGCTGATGACAGGCGAGAGAGCCCGTCCGCCGTCCCGAAATCCTCCAGTACTCACCCGGCCGCCTCTACGACCGAGGGAGTACGATGGCACTTTTTCACTGCCTTTTTGTGCTGGTATTTCCAGCACAAAAAGGCAATCGGAAACTGTCTTTGGGGGGCCCCAGTAGGGCCACCATGGGTGTGAGGCCGCCGAATGGCAGCAAGGGGGAACCTATGGTGGCAAGTACCTTGGTGTGCAGGCCACAGGGTGCAGGGATGAACTGCAACCCTGCTTTTCATTTCACATAGCAGGCATGCATGCCACTCAGAATACATGCTCCCATTGTGAAGTATACGAGTGCGACCAAACAGGGTTCAGTCACATCGTACCTGCAGGGCTGTAATCAATGACACCAGGTCGGTCGATTACGACTCCTGACCGATGTCGGACAGACTTGAGTCCGCCCGACATCGGAATCGGCCCTTTAGAAGTAAAAGTGCTTCATAAATTAGGAGTACCCATTTCCTAATTGTGATTTAGAGATAATCACAATTAGTAAATCGGTATTCCTACTGCTTGTACATCTGTCCCATTCTATATTAAACTGGCGCTTTCAACTTTCATGGGAAAATTATAAACGCAACATGTGCAATACGTATTTTGCTGGATCATCTGCATTTAATTATTTGAGTACATCACACAACACAGCTGAACATGCAGAACATGTAGGAAGTGAATGTGTAAGCTTTGCACCCACTACCACCTTAAGGATGGCCCACTTAGGATCAATACGTGTGCTGCCAGGTATGGTAAAAAAATATAGTATAGGATGTCCCTTAAGTCCATTACGACCTTACTCTTTCTTCAATAGAATAGGCTCTGGAAATTATAGTCGGTCAGTTATTGGTTGTCAACCGGAATACTGTGATTTATAAACTGAACTTGTTGAACATTTGTATCCTCAACTAGAGTGTCTCCCATTTTTAATTGATTGAACGATACCAAAATATTTGTTTACTGGTTTGGCTCCATGAGATTGTTGTTGGCATTTGTAATCCACGTTTTGTCTCAACATAACTATTTTGGAAGATGTTTGTAAATACTCATTACATTTCACCCTAACTGCCTTAAATCCACAATTCCTTGCCATCCATAGCCGCAGAACTCCTCCAAAAAGTTGTACTTATATTTACCACCCCACTACAGTGGTGCCAGTACCATTTCCCGAGTAAGGGAGCTGTCATCAGAGTTACGTCCCTGAAGTCATAGGGGTTGTGAAAACCCAAGTAGCACACAAAGAGCATGTGTAGCAAAAGAGCATTGCCGATTCACAAGAGAGATAAGGGTGTGAAACGTAGCCAGTGGTGTATTAAGGAACTCTCTTTTGCAAATATAATGCCAGAGTATGATGTGGTAGAGCCCTGTCATTTACAGTCAGCATATTGTACACTGAATTGGCCACTACATTTGAGAGATATGTAGTGTTACTGATTCCACTATACTAATCTTACAAAGAATACTTCTCCCACCACAAATCAAACATTATTTTTGATGACTTCAGAATTCATATTTATTAACTCTGGGCTTGTTTTTTTCTTTGTAACTCTTTCTTATATTCATTGAGTTTTTTTCTTGTTCAATATTTACAGCATGCACCTCATCAATATTTTTCACACACAATGTAGACACATATAACAATATTTACAGATCACAAATGAAGACATAGTCCTTACATGACGCAACATATACTGGTATAAATTGTGTTACACAAAACACATCATGGCAAAAGTGCAGGAGAAAAAGAAACCTTTGTCTTACAATTTTTGTATGCATTATCTGGACCTATTGTAACTAGATCCACAATGATGAGTGACTTTATGGGTCCTACGGGGGTCACAGTATTGTTCAAAAGATGTCTACACTTGTTTACTCAAGTCCAGACTCTGCACTTTTCTATGCATTCCTTTTCTTCTGTGGTTATTCTTGGCCTCACAGAAAACAAAAGCTGGCGCATTTCTACCTTCAGAAATGGACCACAAGGAGTGTTTTGGGCAAAGGTATTCATCAGGGCATCTTTACTTTCGTGTAGGACACTACAGCTTTCCTAAATCAAAAACAGAAACAAGTACTATGTGAGTGTGTCTACTCCTAATATTGTTGAATATAAAACAAGTTCATTCCTGAAAAAGTCTTTGTTTACGTACTAACAGTTGTTGTAATTCTGGGCCTGAGAAGTCTCAGGATGGACAATAGTGTGGATTGTACTTTCGGGTTCCTCTCCTCATAGATCAAGGTCTCTATCTATTATATGTTGCCATGGGAAAGAGGGAAAAAGGGGGAAGATTTTAATACCATCATTGGGTCATATGGGGGATTTAAAAAACTTTTTGGCATGTTGGTATTTATGCTCTGGATGTACAGACGGCAATCATTACTGCAGAATTGGGGTCTTTTAAGAGAACCGTTGTTTCGGGGCCCGTGTTTCACCCAGTGCTAATGAGGGCATATTTCTGCCACGAAAAGAACGGTCAGAGTGTTCTTACTAATGACAGCATGCTGTGCCTAATTGTATGCACTTCAGGTTACTGAAAAGTCCTACCCTAAATATCTGCTGTCAGATTGACAATATGCATTACATGCTGCTGATGGCTGTTAGTGCTTCCGACTAGGCTCCCCAGTGACTGCATGCTTCCCTCGTGAAAATGCTCTGACAAGCTTCCAGGTTAGTAGTTTTGACCTTAGTCCTCGCGGTTAATTCCTTCCTTACCCACGGCCTGCCAACTTTCAACTGCTCCGCTTTTTATATGCTCAGCTGCAGTTACAGAGACTTCCATTTATGTTTGGATGGTTTCATGTTTCTTCGTGTTACGTGTTGCGTCTGACGATGTTCACGTACAATGCCTGACTTCCTTTTGGACATCATTTCCCAATGGTAATCATGGGGATGTGTTTGTTGTGGCCCGTTGTGAGCCGGTTATTTTTTCTTTTTTTTGATGTTCCAATTTCGGCAGTAATTGCTGTTTATTGTTCATTCAATTCTTTGGACGTAGATGTTTAACTCCATCTACTTGACACAATTTTGTTTAATTACCTGGTAGCGTTACTCTAATGTGATGGTGTCAGTTGGAATCATTCCATTTGACCGTCTAAAACATGTATGCATGCACCTTTTATTTTCCTTCTTGAATTTCTAATTGTTATACGCAGTACATGATCTAATTTATTTAGCTCAGGCCATTTTCTATTGTCCCCAGATGCATGATTGTCTTTGCTTCAAATTGGGAGAGCAGGCTTTCTGTGATGTTTCCTGTGACATGTTTCAAGACTGTCTATTGGATATCATTAGGGCCATGCCCTTTTTCGAAGCAGTGTTGAACCATGGGTGCATTCATCATTTGGCATCTAATTCTGGAGTGATGTTGTGTTCTTTGTTTCTTTATTTGCTGTGAGGTTTTTCCTATGTATGCCTTGGTGCACAGACATAGTACACAGTATATGACATTCTGGGTGTTACAATTGGTGAACTCTTCATGTTTAAAATTTTTGTTGCCATAAACGAATTGTGTTCCTTCAATTGTACTTGTACATGATGTACAGTTGCCACATTTTCGGTGACCTTTGATCGGAGGCAGGGACAGCATTGTTCTTAGAGTGGGAGGAGTTCTCCTAGGTGTCGTGTTGGCTCTAACTAGTTTATCTTTAAAAAAACAAGCTCGGAGTTAATAAATAAGAATTCTGAAGACATCAAAAGTAATGTTTGGTTTGTGGTAGGAGAGGCATCCTTTGTAAGGTTAGTTTTGTATGTGATTTGAGCCTCTCTCGTCCAGAATCTGAACCCCCCCTTCTTTTGCTCTCCACTGATTCCACTATACAGCACACAAATTATAAATCTGGTTTCAGTAAATATGTACCATTTGTGCATCACAAGGTGAAGTGTCTTGATTGGTTTTAAACCTGTTAAAATATTTGATTACATCACACTTCATTTACAAAAGAGAGTACTTAATGTGTGCTTTCCTAACTGCTGAAATAGTTGGAAATATTTGTAGAGTTTGCTGTGTGTTACAAAACAAATAACATAATATAACCCCTCCCTGCACACTCAGCACTATTCTCACATACTTCATGTTACAAAATCCTCTCACTTTGCAGTCAGAAAAGGAATAGTAAGCATCAATCATTCTCAATGTCAAAAGAATAAGCAGCAATTTGTCATAAAGCAGAGCCTAACATTTGACCTTTAATAAAAGAACATCTGTATTGATCATTCACCTTCTCAAATCCAGGATGCATTTTTGGGGGTGCTGCACCTCCCCAGCAGCCATACTTCTAGGGGCCAGTGGAACACTAACCACATGTTGTGTTTTGTCTACCTCACAGTCTGTACAGCTCTGTCTCAGTGCACACCTTGCCTTCATTGCACATTTACCTCTTTGCTTGCCTGCCTGTCTTAATGCTTGTGTGAATATCTAAGCGCTTTATTGTTTGTTATAATTAGCTGGATAATGTTCTATTGCATATAGCATGTATAAAAGGCAAATAAAATCACTGTAAACACATATGCACTGTTAGGTGTTTTATAGTCATTTTAATGACTGAGTATTTGGCAACATGTTCTGTGTGAGAGCACAAATGGTTAAATAATAGTTTTTGCATTTAATAGTCTGAGATCAGTTATGTGGTACACTGCTGCATTACTTATCAATTGCACAGTGGCATCACCATCTGTTTGTGTTATGCAATCAGCCCTCCTTCCTAGAAAGGATGCGGGAATGATATTCCTCGCAAATCCTTATTCCTACTAATAGCCACACACACAAATATCTTACTCAAGCTCCAATGTCTAGGATAAAGTTGGTGGAAATGAGCTACACCTGTGCCACATCTAATCTCAGTTACAATGAAAGCGGCAACTTTTGGGTCCACTCGAGCATGGTCTTCAGATGCAAGACCATCTGATTGCTACAAGCTTGAACTGGCAGGTATGGCAGGCAATGACATGGATCATAAAATCCTCCAAAAAAGGATCAGAGTGCTTTGCTTCTCTCTTTGCCTTAAAACAATGTTGGTCATTTAGAAAAGCTTTCAATGTGTTAATATTCTGTTAGGGAGGTTTAGATAAGTTTAGAAGATGATCTTATTCTGTTAGGGAGTTAGAGATAGATCTGTCCTGCAGCAGTTCTAATGCCATGAAACATTTGGCCAATTATTAATCTCATTCATTATTTTTTTTCATGAATGGCATGATGCCTACGTACACCAATACTAACTACCCTGGTACAAATAGAGTGGTCTATTGGAATTGTTCAAAAGTCATACACAGCAACACATTACCAACAACCTTGTAAGTATTACACCAACACTTTTATTGTTGATCGATTTCAACAACTACACTAACAAACTTTCTCATGCTAATCCCTCTGGAAATCCCAATTTGGGGGCACAGTGGTTTGCACCAACATTGGAATTATAACTAGTACACTAGTCGTGCATCTCTTACGATTCTTCCCCGCATGATTTTTGGTTGGGAAGACCTACTGTGTTATTTGCAAGCAAATCACACACTTATTCCTCCGTAGGGGAAAAACATGATTTCCCCCTTCGGAGGTGTGTAAATCATATTAACTCATATCGCAAACAGAACTATTACTATTTACTCGGTGCACAGTATTAACCACGAATTGCGCAGAACCTGTAATAAATCCCCAACTCTTAGGCAATGTAAGTGACCTCTATAAAGAGTGAACTTCATATCTAATTATGAGAGGAGGCTAGTAGCATTAGTGTAGGTCATAGAGGAATGACTGCACGATGGGAGAGCATTCAACTGTTTGTCATGTAACATAATGGCTGTTTCTTTCATTAGACATTATTACATTCCGTCCACCTCCACCGCCCACACGGCACACCGAAAAGCAAGTCATCGGTAATATATTTGACTGTGATATTTTTCATTCTGTTTTATGATTGTTTTTTGGTTATTAATCCTGAGTATAGTTATAGGATAAAGTTGTAATTATTTTTAAATGAACAGATGTACCTCAATTTCTTTCATAGCAATGCAATTATTTGTGTTCACTAGGTTCCCATAGGGTAATTTCCAGAATGAATAGAGCTAGGAATTTATCAGGATAATTGGGTGATGGGTGTCTAGAAACAATGTAGCAGACTTCAGACTCCAGGATGAAGGTGATGTATACGATAACTAAACACCAAGTCTGCACTGAATTAGCCCTTATTTCAATAAGTAGGAAGGAACGGGTGCAAAGTATGAACTATTAAGAGAAAGAGTTATTTAATATTAATTCCTTAAATAGGTGAAAGTGCAGCTTAAATGTCACAGGATTATTTTAGAGCACAAAATGCTTTGACGTCTCCTGCCCCCAGTCCAAGGGACAACCTTAGGCAACTCATTATTAAAGCAGTGCTGCTCTAAACTATGGCCTGTGTATTTTGGCAATTTATAATACTGACACTGCATAGCATTTACATAATAATAATCTTTATTTGGATATAAAACAATATCCTTAAAAGAAGCACCGACAGCAATATACATTGTAAAAGCAAAACTGACATCAATATTCAACTTCAAATGGATGCAGAGTTATCACATTGCAATTTTCACCTCCCTGTTGAACAGTCCGGGCTGCGTTAAAAATAACTTTAAAAGTACGGAGGTTGTTATACAGTAATTTACAGTATTAAACTTATTGGCCAACCCACCGTTAATAAATAGTTATAAAAGTTAAAAAAATATCAGATAAAAATAGCAACAGCAGATCAATAGCAGCAAATCATGATAGTGCAGTAATGGATGAGGGACTTTTTTTTTTTATTATTTTTTTTATCAAGTTACAAATAATACGATTAGATTTAAGCTGTTCCCAACACGAGGGGAGCATGCAGAAAGTTTTCTGCAGGACCGGATTCCCAACCTATTCCACTCCACTTTCAGTTTGCGTCTGCGCTGTGCCATGAGTGCTGGGCAAAGACAAACAATATGCTCCAGGGTTTCAGCCGTCCTGCCACACCCTCTGCACCATATTTCATCTGTTGTGCGACGCCATCCTGGCAGATCTTTTAAAAATTGCCAGTCACCAAGTCTGATACCATAAAACTAAGTTTTAGGTACGAGGGGTAGGTGCAGGACAGATAGGTTGCAGGAGCTAATCGCCCATACGAATTCATAACGGCACATGCGTGTCTACGTTTGGCAAGATGTTTTTTATCCATAATAAGGGAACTTATTCGGACACTTTTCTTAATGAGGGATTTGAATACTGTCATACTGGGGATAAGATCCCATAGGTCGCCTGCGGAGAGTTCTTGAATGGACTCCTTGAAAAGACGACCATACGTGCCCCCTGAGTTTTTCGCAGAGATGTCTTGCCAGACTAGTGACTCAAGTGAGCCTATGTCTGCCTGTTTGAGTTTATGGCAGAGATTTAGGAATGTGCCGATGCTGGAGACTTCCTAATTTAATAGGTCAAGTTCTAGCCTGATCTGTGCGGCAGAGGCATTTCTGGGCAAATGGAGGACTTTTTTGTAAATTTTAGTCACATGTTGGTTTAAGTTCGTGTTTAATTTACCCTTGAAGATCTCATTACCATATGACAGTGTCGGACCAATCTTTGCTCACATGACCTCTAGTAGAGTGGTTAGACTTGGGCCAGACAGATTTTTCGAGAGCTTGGAGAGGGTCACCTGTAAGTCACAGCTTTAGCAGATATCTCCTTACGTTGTTTCGCAAAGTTGCCCCTTGAGTCAAGATTGACCCCTAGGTAGTTATATACACTGCCTACTGCAATGATCATGTTGTTATACAACCATCCTCCCCCTACTTTTCTTTTTTTTCCAAAGGTAACCACATGGGTTTTCTTTAGGTTAACCTCTAACTGGTTTGCAGCGGTGTAGTTGTGTAGTTTTACCAGGAGCCTTTGTAAGCCGACGCGTGTTAGACTGAAAAGCACTAAGTCATCCGCGTAAAGCAGGTTACTTATGGGGACACCACCCATCTTTGGAGGGTGACTATTAGTTTCATCTAAAGTTGTCGTCAGGTCAGCAATAAACAAATTAAAAAGAAGAGGGGCCAGCATACAGCCCTGTTTGACACCCCTAGTAGTCATGATTTTGCGAGAGAGATGTGTGCCGGACCACAACTTCACCTGAACCCATGTACCTGAATGTAGCTGAATGATTGCCTCCAGAAGTTTTCAAGGGATTCCCCATCTCCTTAACTTTTCCCATAAAGCTGCCCTGGGAACCCTATCAAAAGCGGCTTTCAAGTCAACAAAGCAGCAAAATACAGCCCTAGATGTTAAACAAACGTTATCAACAATGATGGCTAATGTCAATAGTTTAGTCATGGTCCCGGATTTGGCAGTGAAGCTTGTTTGGTTCATTGGTATCAGATTGTTCTCATCTGCCCATGCTCTCAGCTCGCTCAGGAGAATGCTCGCATAATATTTAGCCTCAATGCCCAAGAGAGCTATAAGTCTGTAGTTGTTTGGAGATGAATGGGGACCTGATTTATAGATTGGATGGATTATTGCTTCACGCCAAGAGTCCGGTATTATCGAGGTTCTAAGGGAGTAATTGAAAAGGTTGGTTAGATGACCCGACCAGAGGGCTATATATCGGATTTGAATAAGTTTGAGGGTAGTCCATTGGGGCCCGGTGCTCCATCCGCTCTTAATTTCAACAAAACTTTAGTGACCCTTCCTTGAGTTGTCTGAAGATCGTCGGTGCTGAGATACAAACTAACAGTAGACCTACTCCCACTCTTGCTCGAACTTGTCGGCGCCAACCTAGTTGAACATGCGTCAGTTGGCACTATTCCTTCTGGGGACTTAAAGTGATCCACCAAAAAAATGAACCAGCTAGCTTCTTGGATGTTTGCTGACCCGGTGCTGAACTTACCGGAGATTTGCCGGTTAATTAAGGCCCAGAATTTCCTTGCATTATGATTTTTGCTCTCCAAAAGTAGCTTGTACCAGAATTCGTCTTGTTGAAGTTGCTTTTCTTTTTGTACTGCCTGCCTAAATGATTTTTGAGCGAGTTTATATGCCCTAAGGAGCTCGTTATCTCCTGGGGATTTCATCAGGGACCGCAAGGCACTGTTTCTGAGTGTCTTCAATGCCCTTGTCTCTTGTGAGCTTACACCCTGACGGGTAACAGAGTCTGACTGAGAGTACTGTTTGGTTGGAAATAACGTTATAAGTTGTGAACAAAACGTCGACCATGCAGCAGCTGTGAGAATCCCCAGGTCAGAGCGGTCTGGAATAAGGGCCAAACTTGCCTCCGTGACAAGGGGTATTATTTCGTTGCTCCATCTTAGGCATTTCAAATTATCACAATGCATTCCTACAAATGTAGTCGGGGCAGGTTTATTGAACTCTGGCTTTATTTTAAGGGTTAGGAACTGGGGACGATGGTCGCTTTCAGTTTGTGGTTGAATACTAAAGTTGCCCAGATGTTTCAGCAGTGCCAAATTGCAAATAGTGTAGTCTAAGTAGGAGTACTTGCGGCCATTCGACCAATCAATCAATCAATCAGTGACACTTATAAAGCGCGCTACATACCCGTGGGGTCTCAAGGCGCTGGGGGGGGGGGGAGCCGCTACTGCTCGAACAGCCAGGTCTTCAGCTTCTTCCTGAAGGAGAGGTGGTCTTGGGTCAGGCGCAGGTCGGTCGGGAGGGAGTTCCAGGTCTTGGCGGCCAGGTGGGAGAAGGACCTTCCTCCTGTAGTCGCTCTTCGGATGCGGGGGACGGCGGCGAGGGCGTGGTTGGCTGATCGGAGGTGGCGTTTGGGAGCGTAGAAGTTGACTCGGCTGTTGAGGTAGCTCGGGCCTTGGTCGTGTAGGGCTTTGTGTGCGTGGGTGAGGAGGCGGAAGGTGATTCTTTTGTTGACGGGGAGCCAGTGAAGGTCTCGCGGATGTCCGGAGATGTGGCTGGTTCGTGGGATGTCGAGGATGAGTCTGGCTGAGGCGTTCTGGATCCGCTGGAGTCTCTTCTGGAGCTTGGCGGTGGTCCCGGCGTAGAGGGCGTTGCCGTAGTCCAGTCGGCTGGTGACGAGGGCCTGGGTGACGGTCTTCCTGGTCTCGGTGGGGATCCACCAGAAGATCTTTTGTAGCATGCGTAGGATGTTGAAGCATGCCGAGGAGACGTTGTTGACTTGCCTGGTCATGGAGAGGGAGGAGTCCAGGATGAAGCCCAGGTTGCGTGCATGGTCTGTCGGTTTGGGTGCGGTGCCCAGGGCGGGAGGCCACCAGGAGTCGTCCCAGGCGGAGGGAGAGGAGCCCAGGATGAGGACCTCCGTCTTGTCCGAGTTCAGTTTCAGGCGGCTGGTCGTCATCCACTCGGCTACCTCTTTCATCCCTTCGTGCAGGTTGGCTCTGGCGGCGGCGGGGTCGTTGGTCAGGGAGAGGATCAGCTGGGTGTCGTCGGCGTAGGAGATTATGCTGAGGTTGTGTTTGCGTACGATGGCCGCGAGGGGGCTCATGTAGACGTTGAAGAGGGTGGGGCTCAGAGATGATCCTTGGGGGACGCCGCAGATGACTTCGGTGGCCTCTGACTTGTACGGTGGTAGGCGGACTCTCTGTGTTCTCCCGTCGAGGAAGGAGGTGATCCACTCCAGCGCCTTGTCCTGGATTCCGACGTTGCTGAGACGCCGTACTAGGGTGCGGTGGCAGACCGTGTCGAATGCCGCGGAGAGGTCTAGGAGGATGAGGGCCGCTGTTTCTCCATTGTCCATCAGGGCTCGGATGTCGTCGGTGGCGGCGATGAGGGCGGTCTCGGTGCTGTGGTTGGCTCGGAAGCCGGACTGTGAGGGGTCGAGGGATCCGTTCGTCTCGAGGAAAGCGGCCATCTGCTTGTTGACGGTCTTCTCGATGACTTTGGCTGGAAACGGGAGGAGCGAGATGGGGCGGTAATTCTTGAGGTCGGTGGGGTCCGCTGTTGGTTTCTTGAGTAGGGCGCTGAGTTCGGCGTGTTTCCAGCTCTCGGGGAAGATGGTGGTGTCGAGGGATGTGTTGATGATGTCTCGCAGGTGGGGTGCGATGACAGCGTCGGCTTTGTTGAAGACGTGGTGAGGGCAGGGGTCGGTCGGTGATCCGGAGTGGATGGAGTTCATCGTGCGGATGGTGTCTTCGGTGCTGATCGGGGTCCAGGCGTGGAGGGTGGTGGTGGGGGGTGGTTGTTCGGTCATGGTGTGCGTTGGTTGGTTGTTGAAGCTGTTGTGTATGTCCGCGATCTTGTTGTGGAAGTATGAAGCCAGGGAGTTGCAGAGGTCTTGCGATGGGGTGATGTCGTTGTTTCCTGCGCTGGGGTTGGAAAGCTCTTTGACGATGTTGAAGAGTTCCTTGCAGTTGTGTGCGTTGTTGTCCAACCGGTCCTTGAATGCTGTTTTCTTGGCGGCGCGGATCAGCTGGTGGTGTTTCCGGGTGGCAAGTTTGAAGGAGGTCCTGTTGTCCGGTGTCGGTTCCCTTCTCCAGACTTTCTCGAGGGCTCGGCAGTTCTTCTTGGAGCTCTTGAGTTCGTCGGTGAACCATGGGGCTTTCTTGCTGCCGGGTCTGCTGGGCGGGGTCCTCAGTGGGGCGAGTTCGTCCGCGCAGTTGCTGATCCACTTCGTGAGGTTGTCGGCGGCCTGGCTGGGGTTCGCTGAGCTGGCAGGAGGGTGCTGGCTCAGGGAGGTGGCGAGCTGGTCTGCTGTGATCTTGTTCCAGCTTCTGCGGGCGGTCTGTTGCTGGTGGTGGTGGGTCGTTGTTTTCTTGAAGGTGAAGTGGACGCAGCTGTGGTCCGTCCATTGAAGCTCTGTGGTGTGGCTGAAGTTGATGTCCTTGCTGGATGAGAAGACAGCGTCGAGTGTGTGTCCGGCGAGGTGGGTGGGGGTGGACACCAGTTGCTTGAGTCCCAGGTTGGTGAGGTTGTCGAGCAGGGTGCTGGTGTTGCGGTCGTTGTTGTTCTCCAGATGGAAGTTGAGGTCTCCCAGGAGGATGTAGTCAGCGGAGGGGAGGGCATGTGGGCTGACGAAGTCGGCGATGTCCTCGCTGAATTGTGTGCGTGGTCCAGGGGGTCGGTAGATCAGGGTGCCTCTGAGGGTGGTGTTCGGGTTGGTGTGGATCTGGAAATGCAGGTGTTCGGCGGTGGTCAGGGAGTCGTCGGTGCTGGTCGTGAGACGGATGGTGCTCCTGTGGATGATGGACCAAGACCAGTTTGACGGTGAGTCTTTAGTGGATCTTCCATTTATTACCAGAAATCCTGCACTGTGAAGTTGCAACACGCAGAGTTCTCCCAGGCTGCAGTAGGCTTGGTTTGGTGGTTTCGATTGTGCCTCTACATCTGCAGCTGCAAGGGGGGTTAGCCCTTCAAGATCTTCCGTATTGTCCTGGAAGAGGTTGGTATTAAAATCCCCTGTGATTATACAATCGGCGTGCTGTGGGTCCACGGCCAAATCCCTCACAATTTTCATTAAGCGTGTTAGATGTGTCTTTTTGGAGTGGGTACTGGGGTTGATGTAAATGTTAAGGAGTAAAAGGGGGCGTTGGTTACTTCAAGAGTTGATTTTAACTCCCAGGACCCAGTCTTCGTCGATGTTCAGTGGCACAATCGGGCCTTTCAGGTTGTTAGAGACGTATATCGACAGGCCCCCTTTTGGGTGGCCGTAGAGACAGTCTCTGACTGCTGGTTTCCGAAATTCAATGAAGCCGGTCACTGGGATTGATTGAGTGGCCCATGTCTCTGGTAGTGCTATTGCGGTGGGCCCGAATATAAAAGAGTGTGTATCCGAATTGGTGATTTTATTTTGAAGCCCACTGATGTTCCACGAGCACAAGGTAAATGAAGGGGCTCGTTCCAGGATTGAAGGTTCTGCGGGTTGAAGTACTTGAGATACCGTTAGAGCAGAAAACTTGCAGTTTAAGTGTTTAGGATGAGACTCCAGGGGTAAGGCCTTTTTGTTGCAAGCCAAGACTGCCGGAAGCCACCCCCAATCTTGAGGGTTGTCCGGGTTAGAATTTCTGATCGAAGGAGTTTGATTCCCGTCTGTTGTGCCTAAGGCATTTTTTAGAATTGAGTAGGGCCTACTTTTGGTTCCTAATGCAGTGCATTCCACTTTTTGCTGGGTCTCCTGATGATTTAACAGTAACAAAGGATAACCTGGAGGATTGTGCAGATACATTTTAATGCCCCATTCCCGGAAGATAGCCCTTTGCTCAATGAATACTCGTGCCCAGGTTGATGATTTAAATGACACCAGGGTTACCTCGGATGGTTGTGTGCCTCTAGGTGGGAGGAATTCAATTGAGTCAATGTCTTCAGAAGTAAGGGCCTCAAAACCCGGTACACCATTCGCTACTCTTATTATATTCGACCTATTCAGGGTGTCATGCCGACCCTTGGAAATGTATTCCCGGGCAAGGAGTATTTTGATGACCTCTGTGCTGCTTTTAACCCTCTTACTACTAGGCCTTGTGTTGGGATGTGGTGTTTTTTCGGTTAGACAACCTGCATCTGGACCCGAACGAGACTGGAGAGAAGTTGATGGGCCTGTGCCTAATGTCTCACAATTAAGAGGTGAAATTGCTTTATTGTTATGTTTTTGTTTTGCATAATAAAGCCCAGGGATTAGAGTTGCCTGGGTTAGTTTGTTATTGTGAATGACTTTAACAAAATTGTGTTCAATGGTTCGATTAGCCTGTGGGGATAAACTAGATATGTGGGTGGGTTGAGGTTGGTTTCTCATGACTGTGCTCATAGGCTGAATAGGGTCACTAGGGTTGACCCTTGGTGATTCTGCTGTGGGTTGACACTCAGTTGCTGCTGGTTCTCGAGATAATAATGAGGTCTTGTCTGCAGCCCAGAGTCTGTTGACAGACACTCGGGGCTGGATTGTCCTTAAGAGTACTTTGGCTGATGTTTACTGTCGTAGGTGTAGTCTGAGGGGTATTTTGAACTTTTTGTTATAAATACAGTAGGGAAAATATGAATAAGCCAGCCATTCACTCTAAGATGTATTAAGACCTTGAGGAGCAGACAACATTGCAGTCAAGACAAGGAAACTGCTGTTCAGTCGTGTGAACTCTCAACGTGTGAGGAGAGAAACAACACAGTTAGGCACACACCATACCACAAGTAAAATTCATTTTGCTGCTGATAGCGGGATGGAGAAATAGGATGTGTGAAAAGTAGTCCCTAATTATTGGTACAAGCCAGTGCATGATTTGTAGAAGAATGCATTGGGCAACGCGAAGCTCTACACATCAGTGTTGGTGCACCAAATGCCAAGGTCCTGCCACTCCCTGTCCCTTTATCTCCCTAGTGCATGTTTCTACTTTGCCCTTTAATGACGGTTTTTCAATTGTTTCTCTTCCTCATTTTTAGTTTTGTGTGTTTTTCCCTCTTTTCTCTTGGTAAATGTCTGATGCATAAAAATAAGGCTGGTCCCCTGCAATGAGTGCTGGTGGCCCCCACCAGCAACCACGAGCTCAAGCACTGGTACAAACTTATAAGCAGACTTTCTCCTTGCCAGAAAAAGTTTCTTATTGCGCAAGCTTACTTTCCAGTTATATATTATGCTATGCTGCTTGGATACATAAATCCAACATTACAGCAGTTTCATTACCTAATCTTATTTTGTCAAATATTTTCTCTGTACACAACTTCTAACTGCATGAAGTGTGTAGTTGGGTCTTGTCCACACTATCCTGTAAGCTGGACGTTTCAAATTGTACTCTGAACAACACCTTATATCATGAGTCTTTTTTTTAAAACACTTGCTTCATTTCCCAGAACAACAACAATGTGTATGTGTTCTGTTATGTTAAAGCATAAACCAGGTGTGAATAATTACCATAGAAGATATTATTTAAATTATGTAAAAAAAGAGTGGGAAATGTAGGTAACTCTACACAGAAAACCCTATGTGTTGTTATTACATAATTGTATTACGTGTCTAAAACAGAAAAATGTGTGCGTTATTTTTTGGTGTCCAACACCAGTCCTCTTCATAACATAGGATGGTCTTCAAAATGTCATTTGCATCTATGATATAACTTTAGAAGTAGCTCGCTACTGGTTCTGTGCGCGGGTAAATATCTGCCCTTGATTTGCTGTCACTATATCAGCTTAATTCAACTCCCTTTCTCTTCTTCCAGGCAGAAGGGCTCTAAAGCGTCTGAATCCATACGTGTTTTATTCTATTGATAAAGCAACCATTCTCATTTTGTTAGCGGGTCATGACTCCTGCTGGGGCAGTAGGTGTTATATGTGCCAGCCCTGCCAACAGCAGATGGTGCTTGTGATAAACGTATTTGTCCAATGATTTTTCCACCTGTACTGCAAAGCTAGTAAGGAGTTGGAAATTAAGATCTTATTGGACAGTCTTAGTTCTAAAGACACTGAGGGATCACGCACCACAAGCACAGTGTGTTCAACAGGACATGCAAGTAAGTGTTCCTTATTCTTGGATCATCTCGTTTTAACTCACGACACAAACTAAGAGATGTCTTTCAATATATATGTTTCGTGAGTCTTGTATGTCATCTCCTCCCACAGCAGTAACAGGAATCAAATGGAGTAGACAATAGAGGACCATAAGGCACCCCCTGTAGCCTTATGAAGCTTATTTATTGCTTCAGGTCTTGAAAATGTTCACAGGTTGCTTCTCTGGCCTCTCCACCTCTTTTTTTAACCCTTCCAATCCTTTACACATCCAATCTTTTAGTTGTTTGTCTCATGAATACTTATGGTCACAGCTTTTTCCCCTTTAGACTTTCCCCAGGTGCCATACAGAATCCGGAAAATTTTCAGCACACCCCCTGCCCCCAGTAGGTGGCGTTGTGTGATCCATCTTGGCTTTGCTCTACCCAGTAAGTAACCTCTGAAGCTGCATATAGGTGCAAAGCAAGTGCACTAATGTCAGTTTCTGTCTTTCTGTAGTCCAGAACATTTTGGCTATGAATATGATGTTTCAGCCTCAGACTTGGGTCTAACTGAGAATGGCTCTGCGGCTTCTTTTCTTTCTGGACTGCTGCATCCTGCTCGTCAACCGTCCCAGACTACACCTACAGGTTCCGCTGTGTGATCTGAAGTCCCAGTGGGCCCAGCACCTAGGAATCCTGTCAGATTCCATCCAGTTGTCAGCACACCCCCTGCCCCCAGTAGGTGGCGTTGTGTGATCCATCTTGGTTTTGCTCTACCCAGTAAGTTACCTCTGAAGCTGCATATAGGCGCAAAGCAAGTGCACTAATGTCAGTTTCTGTCTTTCTGCACCTTCGTAGATGGTCCAGAGATAGCTCCTATCTTTTTCATCAGTTGACATTTATGTTTTCAAATTTATTTCCAGTGTGCGAGGGAACATGTGCCTTCCTAAATCTACAGGGTTTACGCTTTGTAGGAATGTCACAAATAAGACCGACTGACCACAGTCAGTCGTGGACCAGCTCCAGCTGATGGAAAAACTACTTAAATTGCTGGGGTTAGTAACCAGCATGCTGAAGACACATCTGCCTCCTTCACAGACGCTTCCTTTCATTGGAGCCTTGTTAGATACAGTGAACTTTCAGGCCTTCACTGTTATTCAACTAGTCCAGAACATTTTGGCTATGATTATGATGTTTCAGCCTCAGACTTGGGTCTAACTTAGAATGGCTCTGAGGCTTCTTTTCCTTCTGGCCTGCTGCATCCTGCTCGTCAACCGTCCCAGACTACACCTACAGGCTCCGCTGTGTGATCTGAAGTCCCAGTGGGCTCAGCACCTAGGAATCCTGTCAGATTCCATCCAGTTGTCAGATGAAACTGCAAACGATCTGCAGTAGTGGCTGCTCAACCTGTGAAAATTGCAAAAGGTTCTTGAGAATCAGTCTTCTGACTCACTGAACACATAACCTCCTAGAATCTGACTCCTCAAAATTGAAGACAATACAGAACAATAATGGAATTACATGGTCATCAAGAATGTTTTATGAAGACATCCTCAATAAAAGAAAGCTGTTTAGAGGAAAAGGGACTATGATGATTTTTAACTTTGGCATGTAAGAACGACAAAATAAAATTATGTTTTTTTACTGCCACTTTAAAAAAATGGTGATTTTATAATGGGTGAGGATGAATGATAGATTCATTGGTAGAGTTAAAAATATATTTGTCCTTAAGTTCAGAGAAAACATAAGTTGTAGAAAGGGTGAGAGGATTTGGGTTGGTTTAGCATAAGGGTTAGGGCAACAGGAAAGTTGAATAAATATTATGATTTGGCGTCCTCGGAGATTCATTGTGTCTATTGTTTGCACTCTCTTTTGTTCTTTTAGAAAGGTATTGAATATATGCATTTAGGCTTTCTTTTTTTGGACACCTGGAGGTGCTGTGTGTAAGCTACCGTCCAGCATACTGTGCACCTGTGCAAACTGCCTTTTATCTTTGTTTTTTTAAGAAGCAAAACAGAATGTGATGTATATTTTGAGTGGTAGAAACATGTTTGATGCATTTATATGTCCATGTCCCCTGGGCCCCTTTAAAGATATTCGACGAAAAGGCATAGACAAACATTTTCAATGCAATAGGTCTCCCGGTTACACGAGTTAAAGCTATTGGCATTGTAAATGACAATGCCTTTTATTTATGTTTCTAAAACGAAAACAAATATAAACGGCATTGTTATTTGCAATGTCAATAGCTCAAATTTGCGAACATGTGAGACCTATTGCATTGCAAATGATTGTTATTTTATAGGGGGGCCCAGGGGCGAAAATAACCATATAGAATCCCATAAACAGCCCCAAGCCAACTCTTAAATGAGGAAGATTGTGAGAAAATGTGTTTAACCCTTCACACTGGTACTATGCATACATAGGTCTACGCAATTAAACACAGCGAGCGGTGCCGTCCATTCAGAAATATATTGTTTACCAACACGGACTAAGTAACATTCTGACTTCTGAAAACATAGGGTACAAAGTCCCGTTAGCTTTGAGGATATTTCAAGTCAGCAAGGATTCTTGTGATCACGCAGCGGCAAGAGGGTGCTGCCAGAGAGGACTGGCGGAGCTGAGCAATTTATTCCTTAATTAATAAGCATCTAATGCAGAAATGCCCTTAAAAGAAGCATAAAACATGCGAGAATTAGGGACTATATCCTTCCACTAAAACCCTTCAGGAGAAATACATGGAATTCCCTGTGCCGTTTTTATAAGCACTCTGATGTTTACAAACTATGCAAGTGCTTTTCCAAAGCACACTTTTTTGAAGTGGTACCAAGATTAATTGAAATGTCTGAAGGGTGCGTTTAAAGGAATAAAGAGTGTGTGTCCAAGGGTGATTTACTTGGTTGTCAAACATTTCAACTGGGGACCACACCTCCAAATGTTGAAGACTTCTAGTCTGTCCTAGTCCAGACACCAACAGCCTGGTTCAAAAAGACCTGTTTGTTCGAGCCTGTCGCTGCAAAAGCAAATTTCAAATGAGGACTTTAAAATGATCGCCCATAAAAGACATAAGTGACGATGCCCCTCCGGAGACCGCCTTGCGCTCTCCCTCTTGCACGTTGATAGTCTGCATGCTCTGCTGGGGTATGTTGCCTGGCATGCAGCCATTCACAAGCGCCTTTCACGTGTACGAATGCCGTTTGCAGCAATAAAATCCGGACATACTGGTTCTACTAGTATAATAATGAACAAGTAAATATTGGCTTTCGATATACATGAGGATTGAGTGCTTTTTTAGATGCAAGTCAGGCCTTCATTCCAAGAAATACCTCCTGTAAGACAAAAATACGGGAGCATGAAAACTACCTGGGTAAAAAGTAAAGCTCACTGTGCCTATTTTAAAGAGCTGGTAACAATAAGACCTGCAGACAGCTGTTGTGTCTTACCAGACCTAAAACTGGCGATGGTCGAGAACTGAAACCCGAAAAATAAAAAAATATAGAAAGTTTTGTTGAATAAACGAATGAGGATTTTTTTTTTGTCCCTGGGGGCGTTTTTAGTTCAGCGCAGGAACAATTAATCAAAAACTGCACGGAATCAATGAACTAGTGACAGTTTTTCAAAATAGGAGCGCAAGAAAAAAAAAGCTGCAAATGAAAAGAAGGCAAGGCCACAAGATTTCGGAGCAGGCTTATTTGTGTTGCTTTAATTTGTCGTCAAAAGGAAACCTCCACCCACTGCTTATGCATATCACAGAATAGGAGAGAGGCCTTCCTACAATCCAGCAGCTGGGTGGAGGTACAAGGTCTGCAGGAATTAAAAGGGCAGCGCCGCCAGGAGGGCAGGAACGGGACGAAAGTTTGGTCCCGAAGTGTGCACTGGAGTCAGACAGTACAGGACTCCCCAAATAGGAGGGGACACTGATACAGTACCCATAAGAACAGCATCAACACACAGCACTGAGCACCCTGCAGAAACCTTACAGCACAGCCGCGAGGGCTGAGGGTTTAAACTCCCACCACCCCCACCCCTTTTCTGCTGAACACTTGCCTTCTTCCCGGAGCTGCTAAAACAAACTGGGTTGGTTCATATGTGCCTGCCCACATATGCTTAGTTATAGGATTGAGCAGAGCGCGTGCATATTTTTTGTCCTGCGTGCGGAGAGAGGAAGCAGAGCATGTGCATGTGTTTTGGCAGAGCACGTGCATATGTTTTGTCCTGCGTGCGGAGAGAGGGAGCACCGAGCAGAGCCATATGCTAGCACATCTTGTTTAACCAGTACCCGCACATCTGCTGTGTCTTCAGTTAAGCTGTTAGACAGACGTACGTGTGCACATGTCCTGTCTTGAAAGCGTGCACATATCCTGTCCCCCTTCGCCCACCAAACCGACAACAATAGGTCTTGCCAAGGCGAGCAGCGCATGCGCTGGGTCGCTAGGCGAGACATAAAAAAAGCACCCGGCTGTTATAGGTATAGCAAGATCTAACAGAACACAAGCCACCATATTATAACATGAAATCTTTCCAATAAATACACATATAATAAATTTCCTCTTTAATTTTGTTCTTTGCAAACAGATTCCCCAGGATTGTCCAATAATACAATAATGATTTACGAACCATCGTTTTTCTTTATGAGACCTTTTCCAATAAAATGATTTCTTAAGTGCTTATAGTGCAAATTGTGGCTAAGCTTCTTCTCAATGCCCAAGAAAAAGTCCTTAACAGATTGCAGCTAGTCCAGAATGCCTCGGCCAGAATTTTACTGGGCATTCCCAAGTTCACCTCCATTTCCCCTTACATTCGACAGCTGCACTGGCTCCCAATCAGGAGCCGGACAAAATTTAAGGCACTATGCATTGCATACAAAGCCATCAATAATACAGGCCCACAGTTTCTTAAAAATGCCCTCTCTCCGCTCCATCATTCAAGAATACTACGCTCATCCTCAGCTCACTTGCTGAAAGTCTCACGTACAAAAAAAGCTAACTGGGGTGACAGATGTTTCACTATTTCTACAGCTAAACTTTGGAACACATTACCCCTACACATCAAAACTGCCCCCACCCTCATTAACTTCAGAAAAAAACTAAAAACCTGGTTCTTTGCATTATAATCTTTCAGCCTCAGCGATGGCTCTGTACTCTAAGCGCCGAGACACCTATGGGTAGTTGCGCGCTATAAAAATCGCATAAACATAAACATAAACATAAACATAAGCTCTCCTCTAATGGTTTCAAGGTGTTTAGCATATCCAGGAAAATGTAGTTTGTGGCAGATTGACACGTCATGTTTTATCATTTATTCTACTTTTTGTTTAATACTACTTTTACTAAGCCATAAATACGCATCATTTATCACCCACAAAATCATGTTGAATGTTTATGCTTGGGTGATAAACTCAAAGGAGAGATGCATATTTGACACATTACACATCCTGGTGGAGGTGTAATTAAATAAGGGCCTTGGGGAAATAGTACAGTTGTTACATATATGATGAATTTATTTCGGTTGCCAAGCCATAAAAAGTTTACAGACATAAAAAACAATTATAAGTAAATTATTCTCAGTTGCACAGATTGAGAAATCAAAAACAACATGTTAAAATGAAAGGTTAATTATTCTGATTGCAGTTCATATCACTACTATATGCAACTTTATTTTGTAATGAGCTAGATGTAACATCCAGTGCAAATGACAGTCTACATTCTTTTTTGTCATACTATGAAAAAAATAATTCATAGTCATTTGGTGCAAACAATAAAACCTTAAAAGTTAAGGGAACCCAATACTGATTTAAAGACACTAGATGAACCTTTGGAAATTATTCTCACAGGTTAGGAATTATCTACTACGTGCAAGCAAGGTGGCAGGGTGTATGATGCTGCACCAACTACCAGTGTTTGATACAATCAATTCAAAAAATACTTCGTATGATACCTAACAACAATGCCCACCTCCCAATACCTGCCACTGACTAAGGTTTCAAATACATCAAGAAAACTCATAAGATGAGAGAGCCATCGCTATAAAGAAAAAGTTAATTGGGTTCAAATCCCACAGATGATGGAGGGCGGCGATAACAGAAAAGGCCAGTCTTTCAACTAGTTCATTCTGTAGATTATTTTATTCACAATTGGATACACAGCAGCTAACGCGTTTCACCCTCACAGGCTTCTTCCGGGCAAGTAATTTTGTTCACACATCATTGAGAAAGATGTCCTGAGAGTGATGACCCAATTCGGTCAACACTTTTAAACTTGTTGAGTTTCGGTGGTTGAGTCCTAAAAAAAAGTGTTTCCAATGTACATTAGTCCATAGTAACGTATCCCCTTCAAGGACATTGGTGTATTATGCGTTTAATCGCCAGCCTCTTTGTGCGGCCATATGGGAGACTCGTGACACTCTTAGAGTTACAGGACTGTAACCCCCGAAATTCAACAAGTTTAAAAGTGCCAACCGAATTGGGCCATCACTCTTAGGTTAGGAATTATCCAAGGTCTTCTCCCATTGATTCCAAGCACAGTACAAGTAACAGGATCCTGCTTGCTAAAGCTAACTGTTCTCTAGTATCAATCTTCAGAAGCCTTGTAGCTTCCTAGTAGTGCCTTACTCCCATAAGTTTTACAAGCTGATATCAACCACTTCTTACGTGCAGTTTTATATACGGGACAGGAGAACAAAACGTGCTCTTCTGATTCCTCAATATATGGAAAGCTTGGGTAGAATTTTTAGTTGGGGGAACATTAGACCATTTTGAAGTGTGAGCTCTCAAAGGGAAGAAACCACATCAAATTTGGACATATAGACATTTAGACTGGTATGGGTGCATTCTCTCCATATAGGGTTCCGAACTTGTGCCACAATTATGGTTCAAAAACTGTCCAGTTAGACTACTGTCCTCATAAACTCTCCAAGTTTGTTTCAAAATTTCCTCCCAGTACAGATTTTAGCAATTTGTGCATCTTCTTTGGCTCAGCTCTGGTGATGTCCATAGTTCCCTCATATATTTTGTAAGCCGTTTCTTTCATTAACTTCAACCAGGCAGTAGAACCAGCAGGTATTTTACACAATCCCTGTATACTGATAGTTCTTGCATAGACTACAGTCTGATCCAATATAGCAGTGGTTTAATTAGAATGGTTAAGTGCATTGGGTTTAAGTCTAGATCTAATCTCAGTGGTGTAGTAGTGGAACTTGGGGGGAGTTTAAAAAGAGCCCTAATAAACGTATTTTCACTACAGGTCAAGGTCTCTGTTTCAGCATAACCCCATATATCAGCTCCATATATCGCAGATGTAACCGCTGATGGTCTGTATACAGTAATAACAGGTGACATTGCTCCTCCCGAGGCAGCCTTATATTTCCTACCTATTGCAGAGGCTTTCTAATGAAGGGTGGCTTTGCCTTTTTCCAACTGACCACCCCATGATTGGATATCACTTAACCTGACACCCCAAATAATCAAAGTGTGAAACTTTTTCAATGGGAACCCCCTCTATTGTCACATTCGCTCTGTATATTCTATGGAGATTTATAGTTATACATTTGGATTTAGCTATATTCAGTTCTTAATCTCTTTCCTCACAAAAAGTAACCAAAGGCATTCAGTTCTGATTGGAGCCCCATCGGGGTTTTCGAAATTAATAGGGTGTCATCCGCAAACATCAGGATCGGTATGGACACACCTGCTAATTTAGGGGCATCATGTTTACATTCCTTCCGTTTTCTCACTGCTCCATTGATATATAAGCTAAAGCGTGTAGGTGCAAGAACGCACCCTTGTCTTACCCCTTTCTTAATATAAATACTGGCCGTCAGGTCCCCTAAGCTGTTCCATCTCACTTTTTAATATGTGTTTCCATGAAGAACTTTCAGTGTTATCATTAGATCCAGGGGATGCCATACCCATTCAGAACTTCCCATAGCTTTTCCCGTGGGACCAGGTCAAAAGCTGCTCTCAAGTCTATGAAAGCGATATATAGGTGGTCACGCTTCAAGGTGACGTATTTCCATGTTATCAACTTGAAGCAGAGAACCTGGTCCAAGGTACTAATCTTTGCTCTGAACCCTGCTTGCTTGTCTTCTAAGATGTTATTTTGTTCCATCCATTCATTGAGCTTGAACAGCACTTGCCTACAGACAATCTATGGGTCTATAGTTAGAGGGTTAGTTATTTATCCCTTTTTATAGATTAGTACAAATAAAGCTCCATGCCATGTGGGTGGAATAGGCTTGCCCTTTAAAATGCTGTTAGATACTGCGTTTAGATATGGATACCAGATATCCGGTTGAGAAAAAGGAGATCACCTGGTGTGCCATCCATTCCTGGCGCCTTTTCTTTTTTCATTTGTTTTAGTGCTTGATCTGTTTCAGTTAAGGTAAAGTGAAAATGGGCTAATATTGTGGCAGATTCACTTTTTACTTCATGATTTATGGTTCCCACATATCCATATGTTCCTCCTGGAGAGGAGATTACAGTCTTTTGCTGCTCCATTCTGTTATACAAACCCATGAAGTGGATGCCCCATATATCAGGTTGACTACGGGGTCTAAATGGTTAGCATTACAAGGATTTACAGAAATTAATTTCCACAATGTTTTATGATCTCCGATTTCTAGGGCCCCTGCAATTAGGATCCATTGGTCCTCTTCCCATTCCCCTCTAGCTCTAAATAGTGTGGTTTTATGTCTTTTACTAGCCTTGGATATTTCTGGTCTTAGGCCCTTTTTGGTAGCTGTCAATACGTTGTTTATTTCTAGGCAACAGGTTTTAGTATACCATGAAGGATGTTTTTAGGGACATCGCCTTTCTTCTGTTAATTCATGAAGCATGGTCTTAGTGAATCCATGAGTTCACAATGTATAGAGCCAAAATTAACATTAGTATTATCCGTGAGGTCAACCTGTGAGAATTTTTGCACCAAAAGATTATATAAAATTGTTTACATTCGTCACAAAAACTGGCCATTTTACATTTCTTAAATTGTTAGTTGTGGCTATTATATCTTATTTATACCAGAATCCAGTTTTACATCTATAAAAGTGATCATAGAAAAGGTATTGCTTGGTACCTGATGGTCATTATCTGGTCTGAGAAATACCTTTATATCATATAGATCCCGGCATAAATCATTATCCACTAATATATAATCAACTCTTAAAGGGACTTTAGCCTCTTTTGAAGGTTGAGCATGGCGGGCAGTCAGATTTCGTATTGCCATTTGTGATTTTCAGTAGCTATTTCTATGATTTGGGCTTTTACTCTTGATATTTTCTTGTAATCATAAAGCGAAGTCAAAGGTGTTTTTACAGCTGCGATATAGTTGGTTTCAAGTACACCCAGCAATTGGTGGAATTTGTGTATTTATATCCCCTGCTATTATTTTTATTGCTTTCCGGTTAAACTGATCCAACAGGTCATAATTTTTATTTACTGTGGGGTCTGAGCTTTAGGAAGCACTGATCTGATGTATATATTCACTAGAGCTATATATTTTGGGCCTGTTAGAGTTGTAATTTTAATTTCGAGGGCAAGTACGTCTCTTGAGTTTGACGAACAAATCTCACTACTAGTACAGTTGTTATATTGAGACTCTAACACAAGAGTTAGTGAGGAAAAAGGTTCCTGGGGATTGTACCAGCTCTTTATAGTCTTTAGTTTTTAAGGTACTTTACTGGTCAGATTTGGGAGCCGGTCAGTGTGGGCAAGTGCACAGTAGAAATTCTGACGAGACCAAAGAAGATACCTACACATTTTATTCTGGGCCACCTGCCTTGGCTGCAGTGTACACCTCTGACTTGCCAGGCTTAGGGTGGTAATTAAAGGTGCTCAGTTGGGTAAATGTAGCAAAACCATTTTTTTCCTAGTGATAAGTGTTGCACTTTCAATCATTTGTGTGCCTAGTGAGTTGTACGTTGTGGAGGTTTCCCCAGCCAAGGATTTGGAATATGCTCATACATATGGCACTGTTTCTTTTTAAAGATTCCTTACTACAACCCGACATTCACTTTGCAAGTGTAGCCTGTAGCTTCATCTCTTTATGATACTGCCTCTTTTAAGACACTTTAGCATTGGGTTCACTTATTGACAAACCCACAAGGTATTATTTATGAGGACAACATTTCATCTATACTACTATTATAAAGAGAGAACTGTGTCCTTTGAGCCAGGTAAACTCGAAAAGTACACCACCAATCCAAACACCCAAGACATATTTGAAAACCTCAGGGCAAGCAGAAGGACATAGGCTATATAAAAATTAAAAATATACGTTGTTTAAAAATATTTAGAAATAAAAATAAAGTAGTGCCTTGCAAGTAGTGCCTTGCAAGTAGCGCCGGCCGCGACGTCTGTGTGATGACATCGGGAGCGCGGGGAGGAGCGGAGTTCAGGAGCAACAGAAAGAGCGGAGGACATGAGCGGGGGAAAGTGCGGCGGTCAAGCGGTGAGGAGCAGCGAGAAGCGGTGGAGCAGTGGAGCGGTAAAATCAGCAGTGCGGGGAGGAGCGGCGGGTGAGGTAAGTGAAGCAGCCAAGAGCCGCGGATGCGCACCGAGGGACGGGCGGGAGCCATGAGTGCACACAAGCCCAAAATGCTGCCCCCAGCCCCCTTCTGCCCCGGGCAAGGCCGGCGGGTGAGGTAAGTGAAGCAGCCAAGAGCCGCGGGTGCGCACAGAGGGACGGGCGGAGGGACGGGCGGGAGCCATGAGTCCACGCAAACCTGAAATGCTGCCCCCAGCCCCCTTCTGCCCCAGGCAATGCTGGGGCGGGCTGCTAGGTATTTATAAATTGAAATGGGTACCATCCCAATATTTGTCAGCCCCCACACACTTTGACTAACTATACACTTAGGGCATCAGAAGCAATAACAACTATCTCATAACCTATTGAACGTTTGGGGGGCCAGCGCCAGGGACCCCTACCTGCCTGAGGACCTATATCACCTTTGCTCACAGGCACATACACCCATACCTAGACTGCCTTGCGCAACCCACAGTATGAAAGGCCCTAAACATTGCTCAACAAAAGGTGACAGACTCATTACTGCACCCAAGAAGCTGGAGTTCGAGGGAGTTGTAGAAAGCAACACTGAGGAACCTCACAATGAGTAAAACAGACAACAGGCTAATGAAGCTGCCATTCGAATCAAGAAGGGAGGCTAGCACACAGATGAAGAGGAACTTGGCCCAGCCATGGAACCAACAGGGGATGGCATGACATTACTATTAAAAGCCTTGCAAGAAAGACTAACCTACATGACTCCAAGATAGATGCCCTGACATTCCGCATGGACTCTATAACAGGCAAATTAGATAAACATAAATACAATCTCAGGGAGGCTGAACAACGCATATCCACAATAGAGGATGCACTTATGTCAAGTAGAAAAAGACTACAGAACATAGAATAAGTCCTCAGACTGTTCGTCACCAATACCGAAGACCTAGGGCAAAAAACTATCTACACTGGGCATTCCGAATCAACCAATACTGGGCGAATGGAAGATTACGCGGAAAGGCTCCAGGTGGGACTGTTTGGTGCACCGGCCTTCTCGAGACTCTTGGCAATGGTCTGAGCGAAAAGATCTGTGGCATAACAAGCCCCCTCTTTGTGCACCACTGCAGCCCATCATAGCACACCTGTTGCACTTCCGTGACAAGGACATGGTGCTCTGCCTTGTAAGGGAAAAGGTGAGACTAGACTTTGAGGGCAATGACATCTCCATATACCCGGACTTTACCCTTTTGGTTCACGAGGTTCATAGGAAGTTCCTCGCTATCAAACAGCAATCAATTAAGGCCAACATACAGTATGTACCACTTTACCCTGCCTGTCTGAAGGTAATACACAAAGGCTGTCAGCGCATCTTTCAACGCCCCATCAAGCGACAGACTTTATAAAAACTCTCACAAGTAAGTGGCAGAGAGAAAGTTCCAGTCAAGAATGAGATGACTCACTGCTGCGGCAGATGGACTCAGACTAATATGACTGGCTGGAGAGTTAGCTATAGACATTACATACTCGCCGGTACCTCCTCCTTTCCAACAGGCTGCATGAGTACTATTCAAGAATTGCAGAATCACTGTTTAGAGGGAGTTTGCGGTCATCCTTGTGCAGAACACCTGCTATGCATGGACATCAGCATTGAGAATATATACCCTTGGGCACCCATGTGCTACAGTATATAGAGAACCTCCACAGACAACCCTGACAACCTCCAAGGGTAGTACCCATTCATATCAGTTGGAGATATTGTTTACCTATTTTGGTTCCTGGTAGTTACCTTCATTGTGCATGTATAAGTTTGACAATATGGGGTAAGGGACTGGATTGTCCTGGCAGATTTGGGCCGTCAAAGTGGGAGAATTAGGTTGGGTTTGGGTTATGTTCTAGAAACTTGTTATATATATGAGGTATGGTCATTCAGGCTGTGCAACATGCGGTAAGATTACTGCACAGACAACACACTACCTCTAAAGGTACACATCCACCGACTTGTTCCCCTGACATGACCACTACAAAACATGTACATAATCAGACGGTGGTATGCATTTCCTGGAATGTGCTTGTAAAAAATAGCAGGTGCTGGCCTTTCTGGGATGTCATGAAGTCTTGATAGCCGTACAGCAGCAAACCCATAATGACCCACAGGCTGTGCCAGTATTTGCAAAGAAATGAGAATCATATGTCGATCTGTCCTCCTATTCCTTCTATGCTAGGGCAGTAGCCATTGTGATTAGGAAGGTAACATCCTTCAGGGTGAAAGCTTCACACTCAGACAGACAAGGACATTAAGTCATGTTAATGGATAGATCGTGGATGACTCCACTTATGATTGTTAACTTCTGTGGCCTCAACATGGAAGGCAGCTATGGAAGGCAGTAATGACCGCAGACCCTACATTGATACTATGGGCTGGAGGCTTTAAGGGCATCCTACAAGACTCACAGGACAGGTCTCGGGCAGCCACTTGGGGTGGATCACTAGAGTCAGTGTGACTGCGGGACATAATGAAGGAAAGGTGGCTATATGGCATGAGAGAAACCCGGATGATTGTGAGGGTACCTTCTACTTAGCCATCCATGAAGTATAGTCAACACCTTGCTTGCACACTATCTGACCACTCACTGGTGGTGCTGAATTTGAAGCCTCTCGGGGCACAATCACTAGGGGGGCTGGAAACTAAACATAGTGGCCCTGCTGGATGATATCTTCGCTGCATAATTGTGCGTTGCCATCGTAAATTACTTTGATTTCAACAAATGTTAGATAACATTGGTACATTAAGGTAGGGATTCAAAGGCACTATCAGAGGGATGTGTATTGCTAAGCATACTGGGATCGTAAACACTTTGCGGGCAGGTGTTTCACGGCCGGAGGCAGAATTGAGGGAACTGGAGAGGACACTTGCCATGGTGGATTCTTCCTCAATTCAAGCTAGACTCATGAAATATGCAGGAACTTTGGACATGGAAGCCAAATACTTGCACAGCAGATTAAACACCCCTAGGTAGCAAAGGATATACCACAAATCAGACTAAAAGATGAATAAATACCACAAAACACAGAACTAGACTGGCTTACCCTGGCACTGTGGCAGTTTCTTGCCCAGCCATTTACAATGGACAAACTGAAGGAGGTAATTAAAGGTCTGTCATCCCATAACACTCCAGGATCCAACAGCTTTCTCACCAAGTGCTATCACTACCTACTGACTCTCCAGTTGTGAAAAGTATTTGAGTAATTTTGGGAGACCGACATACTACCCCCACCATTGCGTAAAGCTATCCCAGAAGCCATAAAACCAGGATAGCCACTAAAATATTCAAACTCATACCGTCCTCTATCCTTACTTAACTGTGATAATAAAATTCTCACTAACTTAATGGCGAACTGCCTGAATTTCTTGATACCTGACCTCTTTTTTTCTGATCAATCTTGATATGTGCCCCGTCGATCCACTGCCCACACAATGTTCGTTCTCATATCTAGACCCTGACCTGAATACGATGGAAGTCTTTGTGGGCTCCACAAATGTATTTGTTTCCCTGAAATGGGATAATTTATTCACCATTCTAGCAATGATGGGACTCCTGGACACCTTCCTGAGATGGATAAAGTTGCTTTCAACTGCAACAACAATTAGGATATGCATCAACGATAGTCTCTCAGCCCTCCTTGGAATTTTCAGGGGCACCAGACAGGGTGTCCCCTCACCCTGATTCTGTTCACCCTTTCCCTTCAGCCATGAGCAGCCAAACTTCTACAACACTACACAAAGTATGCTATTAGATATGTCTAGGGATATAGCCTCAATTACCTCTACCAGGATGACATGACATTATATTTAACCAATCTGTGAGAGGTCCTAAACAAATAATTCAGGAGTACCTATACTTTGGTGCGTTCTCTGGAATTAGTAATAATTGACACAGAGCAGCACCATTCCACCCCTGACTTTCCCTTGGAATGGCATGAAGTACATAAGGATTTGGGTGAACAGAGATATGGAAGTAGTACAGAGGAAGAATTATGGCCAAACACTTTGTAGGATGTCAGAGCAGACAGCAATCTGGACCTCACTGCCCTTATCACTGGCCAAAAGAATCCTCCTCATTAAATGGTACTGCTCCCTAAGCTCCTCTACCTTCTCTTCAACTCCCCCTGCCATTCCTCCAATGTCTTCTAAGACACTTCTACACACAGTTCATAAAGCTAGCTTGGGCTAACAAGCAACCTTGCATCAAATCCGAAGTCCAAATGATGCCATTTCACTTCGGTGGATTTGAAGTCCCAGACACAGAATTATAATACCTCTTTGCCTAAGCACACTTCATACAATACTGGTTACACCCTGTCACTTTTAAAGGCTAACTTGTTTTTTTTATATATATATCCTATACCTCAAGTAGCACTGCAAGTATGTTTTTCAATGATTAACTTAGTAATAGCAGAGATACAAACAAATAATTTTTATGTCACCAGATGTTTCATGCTAACTTGATCTAGATTTAGGGATAGAATTACTAAAAGTGTTAACTTGTCTTTTGGTGAAGTCATTTCACTCTTAAGAACATTATGCCCTTGTTTTTGATTTTCACCAAAAACATTTAGCAAATTTATTAAAAAATATTTTTCCAACATTAAAAGGAATGAAATATGCAAATACCATATTAGCTTCATTCTGCATTTCTCTAACTATTATACAGTCCGGAAAAAGAAGATTCTGAGCAGTTTAGGAATGGTTGTTTCATTAAAACACAGTGATATGTTTGCATCTATTTCTGGTACATTTTGACATTTCCAGATTTTTTAAAATACCTTTAGCAATTTCTCAGTTTTAGCTTGTAGATATACTTTAGCAATTGCTCTGTTTTAGTTTGCATACATAATTTAGAAATTGCATGATAAGTATTGAAAAAACAGCACGTAAAAATACCATGAAATATGGTGTGTTGCCTACTTCCCTGTAGAGATTCATGTTCATGCCCTGTTTGATGTGTTTAGCTGCCATTAAATTTGTATTAACATTTCAGATTTGAAAAAATTATTAGAACTTTGAAATGTTGGGAGCTCTATTGAAGCCCGGAGCTCCAACATTCCAATGTTTAGAGACTTCACAGAGCCCAAGGGGATTGAAATCCCCTCGGGCTCCCTGAGACCGATGTTTTACAAGTTAGAAGATTCTGCCCTCTAGGGTTAGAATGTTCTAATAGCATTAAAGCCCTCTGTAGTGGGCTCTGTTGGCCATTAAAGGCCTGCTCCTTTGTTAATGCTGGAGAGGGCCTTTAATGACTGATAGGTTCTGCAACGGCTGGCTCTAAGGCTATAGAGATACCAGTTTCATTTGATCAAATTATTTATGCAATAGTTATATTTTCAAAAAAATTGTATTCATATTTTGATAGGATTTTACACTAATACCTATTGAAGCATATGGGTCTGATGACAATTACACATATTAGATGAGGTCTACTAACATTACTAATATATGTGTAATTCTGAATTGTATTGCTCATCTACAGATGTTATTGTACTGTTCCAGTGGGACATAATACTAAACAGATTATTTACAGGATAACATCATATATAACTTAGAACCTAGGTATAGCTAACATATTTAGATCATTTTGGTAAAAAAGGGATCCTTTTGCAAAGATCCTGTTTTAGATTTTAAATGTCTTGATGTTAACTTTTTCAGTTGCCAAATATCATTACTCATAAGGGCTGGCCCAGATTAGAAACATATTCTAATTAAACAGGGTTATTCAGCAACGTTTGCATTGAGCTAAGTATTTATTTGAAGGTATATGCGGTCATGCATAACCAAACCTCCCATGAATGCCACTGCAAGGACTTGGAATTATTGATTAGCTCTTACCTGCTCAGTAATATTTGCCTTTATCCTTGTGCTTTAATGTTTATCAAGCCCTGTTGCCTGCATCTTCTAAAGATGAAGTACTGCCAAAGACTGCAGTTCACTACAGAGTTCTACTATGATAGAGAGACATCAGGACCAGCGCCTTGATGTGGTAATGGACACAGTTAGTTGTATATTAATAATAGATTAAGCTAAGGATAATATCATCCTTAGTGTTATTTGACTAAGCCCAAGGAAAAGGTCACTGACAAGCGACTGGAAATTTAATGGCTGTTATAACCTGCTGTGGCGAGGTATAGGGATAGTAGAACTTTCTCCTCCATAGCAGTGGAATGTTTTAATTTTAAGAAACCTCTCCTGAGGCACTGGTGGCGTAGAAACCTCTTTAACTCTCCTGCAGCTTCTCTGTCCCTTCTTTGGCATCCCAGTTGTGTATTCATGTCAAAGTTGTCTACGAAGGCATGTGAGGGTCCACAGCTCCACGGTATGTGACATGTAGCAGCAGCAAGAGCCGTCAAAGAAAAGCTAGAGGGCACCCACAAGTTGTAGTTCTCCCCCTTCTCTGCCAAATTAATTTGCTTTGTTTGAAAAGGCAGGAGGAGACACAGGACCTGTGGAGAATTCCCAATCTTTCTTGATGAGTCTACAACCACATATGCGTACCAATTATAGTATAATTCGAGAGAGTAGTGAGCTCTTTCCTTAGGCAACAACTTCTCTTTGTCTAATTTCTCACTTAGTTTGAGGAAAGAGAGACAGACAGGTTGTGATTTATGGCATTGAGATGTTGAAGGTGGTGTGGATACATGAGGGTTCATAGCTCAATGCTGATCTATTACCTTCATTGGAGCTCATAACATTCCACATTTCTAATGCTACTTATTTCTGTTTTTTACATTAACTCATTCACCAGAACAACCTCAGCCTTCCACTTCTTGATCTGGTTTCGCCCCATTTTCACATATATTAGCACAAATGGCCAAGGCCAGCTTCAGTATTGGTTGTGCCCAGTGCACCAATCTTAGTTGATGCCCTCCCCCACAATGTCTGTCTACTTCATGGACTCCCTCACTACCACCCTTCAAGGGTGCCCCTCATTTCTCCATAGCCCTCCTCTCACATGCATCTCATTTGATTTCATTTATAGCACTACTCATACTAATGTAGTCTGTCAGAGCACTTTGTTTCACATACACATTATACAATGAATCCTAGTTTGTAAATCAATGTACAGGAAATGTTAAATAGGGCAATGTCAATGAGGCCTGCAATGTGTATGAGTCAAATGTCATCCATGCTGGAGGGGATTATATTTTAGGAGTGATTGAACTGGAGATTCACAAACTCAGGATTTCAAATGTAATACAGTGTTTGGGTATGGCTTTACTAATAAGGATTTATTTCTGCCTAAGGGAATACATTTTAGCAGTGGAAGACTGGGAGAAACACATAAGGTTCTAAATCTATTCCTTACCGTTTGCCTTCAGTTCTTTGATTACCAGCTCATTGTTCACTGTGCTGTATTCGGATTGCAACTAGGAACTGCAAGTAACAAAAGGATATTTGTAACACAAGCAATACAACCACAAAGGTATCTATAAAAAATACAACTCTGTGATCTGCATACTCTGCTCTTGTTTATAATGTGTAAAAAACCCCACTTGAGAAAACTCAGATCTCTCCAGCAGGTACAATAATCGGCAGTGACATTGACATTTTTATGACTGCCACAAAGTTGCTGAACACACAAGGAACTCTGCAGCAGATGCTTTAAACCCATAATATATTTTGAAATGCAGGGTGTTTGGCACCTGGTGTGGTGGCACTGCCCTAAAGCCAGCCCTGCACATGGCTGGGAAGTGTTCTTAGATTTTGATTTTGATTATGATTATGATTTTGAAGTTCAATAAAGAGTCCTGAATAACAACTTCCCTTGAGCAACCACCTTATCATTCAGCTGTGCTGTAATATGCAATGGTTTACCATGCAAACACTTGACTTATAATAATAATTGTATTAAAATGCACCTACATAAGCATGGTGCTTAAATATAAGATAATCATGTTTGAAAATATACAGGACTTTTAACAATGTACGTGTTCCTATTAGCAATAAAAATTAAACGTTTACCTTTCAGAGAAAGAAACTGGTCCAGGTATTTTTTGTGTTAATTCAAAATGTAACTATGTGATTACATTTTGGACATAAACATTAACAAAGGCAAATTCCATTTGTTTTTTGAGCATGGATATATATGTAGATATATGTAAATATAAGTTAGTACTGATAACCGCTTATATATCTAAATGCAAGACCTATGTACCATTTTGTTGCATGCACATAATCAATATATACTTAACCACACACACACATATATGTAACATTATATATATATATATATATGTATGAATAGCATATGTATAAAATGTTATAATTATATATAATTATATATAAAGCATCTTAATGTTTAATGCGCATATATGTTTAATCCACTCACATGTGTGTATGTGGTTTTGTGTGAAGGAGATCACTGTGAGAAGACACGCTACAATACATTATTTCACACTGAATATTTCGCACTGCAAATGACTATTTGGGAGAAGAATTTCATGTACAATGAGATTAAGACGTTTTTCCTCCTAGAAATTAAAATAAGAATCTTGTGATTTTGTCATGTTGCCACTGTGGAAAACATTCCAGTAAATTTTAGTTGCAGAAATGTATGATTTAAAATATTAATTAGAAAGATTTTACATATTGCCTAAAACAGGAATCATTAACATGTTAAATCCTCAGCATTCACGTTCCTCACTCCATCATGAATTTGAAAAAAAGCTTGACATTTATATCGGCAAAATGGAGAATAACTTTGTAATCCTTCGATTTATTTTAACCTCACTAAGGGTGAGATGCCCCAAGCATTTTACTGGCTGAAAACAGCACGATTTGCAAAATCTAGCCTTTTACATCCAGAAGAATGCTTATTCAAATGTACAAAATGCGATTTAGTAATTTGTTATCAAATTTGTTACGGGCATCCATTCTGAACAGGAAATTAGAATTCCATTTGCAAAATAGTAAGAATTTACCAACATTTTAAAAGTGGTGGCAGCCTATTCACAAATGGGATGGGGTACCCTAGAGAATGATGAAAATTGTTTTTAAGAGCAGGCAGTAGTCCCAAAGACCACGAATTCTAAACAAATGAAACTTCAAAGTTGATTTTTTTCTTTTTAAATGCAACCTGTTTTCTTTTAAGGATACATTTAAAATTGCTTTATTGAAAAGCTGTCACAGTCTTGGTGGTCTGCTGACCAAGCAGGCCACCATCCCTTTGATGACTGCAGTTACTAATGGGGTGCAAATTACGACCCACCTCATTAATATTCATGAGGTAGGTCAATTTGCGGCTTTTTCACTATTTGGGAGTTAAAGTGATAAATTTGGAATAGAAATTTCCTTATAGTGATTTAGAGATAATCGCAAATAAGAAAAAATGGTATTCTTAATGTTTGTACATCTGTCCCATTCTTTATTAAACTGGCACTTTCACCTTTCATATAAAAATTATAAACACAGCATGTGCATTTCGTTTTTTTGCTGAATCATCTGCATTTAATTACCTTAGTATGTCACACAACACAGCTGAACATGCAGGAAGTGAATTTTCTTGTTTTCAATTTTAACCAAGAAATTGGTGTAAGCTTTGCCCCTGCCACCCTTTTAAGGAAGTTCCACTTTAGACTAATGCGCTTGCTGCCTAATAGGAATATGAAATATACTTTAGGATGTCCATTAGGTATGTTACCACCTAACTCTTTCTTCAGTGGAATTGGCTCTGGAAATTATAGCAGGCCAGTAATTGGCATCAAGAGGAACACTGTGATTTGTGAACTGGACTTGTTAAAAAATGTGTTATCTTGAACAAGAGTGCCTATTATTTTTTATTGTGCCTATATTTGAATGATACCAACCTATTTGTTTACTGTTTTGGCCCAACAGATGGTTGCTGGCATATGTAGTCCACTGTGTTTCTCAACATAACTTTTTTGGAAGATGTTTGTAAATACATTACCTTTTACCCTAACTGCTTAAAATCCTCAAGTCTCTGCTATTCATAGCTGCAGAACTCCTCCAAAAAGTTATACTTATTTTTACCCCTACACTATAGTTGGGGTGCTGCCATCAGTTTTACGTACCTAAATTCATAAGGGTGGTGAAAAAGTCAAGCAGCACACAAAGAACAAGTGTAGCAAAAGAGCCACACCCATTCAGGAGGGTGGTAAGGCTGTGAAACATAGCTGATGGTGTATTCTGCAGCACACTGTTACAAATATAATACTAGAGCATGATGTGGTAGAGCCCTGTCATTTACAGTGGGCACATTTTACATTGAATTGCCCACTTCATTTGACAGACATGTAGTTTTACTGATTCCACTATACAGCATACAAATTATAATGTGTTCAAATCAGCTTTCAGTGAAGATTCATCTGCATCACCAGGCAAAGTGACTTTATTGGTTTTAATCCTGTTAACATTTTTGTTTTCATCAACCTTCAGAGTTACAAAAGAGAATACTTTTGTGCTTTCCTTTCCTGCTGATTTTTTTTTAAATGTTTGTAGATTTTTGTTATGTGTTAAAAAACAATTGACTTCATATAGTCTCTCATTGCACCCTCAGCAATATTGTCTCTTGGGTCATGTTAGAAAATCCTCTCACTTTGCAGTCAGAAAATAAATAGTAAGCATCCCCTCCATGTTAGAAGAATAAGCAGCAATGTGTCATAAAGCAGAGTGTGATGTTTGACCTCTAAGAAAAAAACATATTTATTGCACATTCACTTTCTCAAATTCAGCATGCATTTTTTGGGGGTGCAGCACCGCCCCTGTAGCCATACTTTCAGGCCTGTGACACACTAAGCATGTGTTGTGTTTTTTCTACCTCTCTGTCTGTCTGTACAGTTCTGTCTCAGTGCACACCATGCCATCATTGCACATTTGCATCTGTGCTTGCCTGCCTAACCTAATGCTTTTGTAAATGTATCAGGGCTGTATTGTTTACTATAATCAGCTTGATGATGTTCTATTGCATACAGCATGTGTGAAAGGCAATTAAAATCATTGTGAACACAGATGCACTGTTAGGCTGTATTGTTTGTTATAATTAGCTAGACAATGTCTTGGTTGCATATAGCATTTGTGAAAGGCAATTAAAATCACTGTGGACACGGATGTGCTGTTAGGTATTTCATAGTCATTTATTGACTGAGTATTTGGCAACGTGATGTGTGAGACCACGAATGGTTAAATAATTATTACATTTAATAGTCTGAGATGAGTTATGTGGTATACTGCTGTGTTACGTATTTATCATTTGCACAGTGATATGTAATCAGGATACCGCCCCCCCCCTCCCGAAAAAAAGCGAGTGGATGATATTCCCAGCTAATTCTTGTTCCTATTAAAAGTCACACGTGCCAATATCTTGCTAAAGCTCCAATATCTAGAATAAAGTTGGTGGAAACGAGCCACACCTTTGCCATGTCTAATCTCAGTTACGATGAAAGCAGGCAACTTTTGGGTCCACTCGAGCATGTCCTTCAGATGCAAGACCATCTCATTACTACAAGCTTGAACCAGCAGGTATAGCAGGCAACAACATGGATCAGAAAATCCTCCATAAAAGGATCAGAGTACCTTGCTTCTCCATTTTTCTTAAAAAAAATCATTTACAGAAGCGTTGAAGATGATCCTACTATGTGAGGGAGTTAGAGATAGAGCTGTCCTCAAGCAGTTTTATTTTTATTTTATTTTATCTATTTTCAAGAGTTTTATATAGTGCTGGCTAGACCCGAAGGTATCAGAGCGCTTTACATGAGAATCAACAATGTAACAGAACAAATTCAACACTTACACAATACATCAAAAAATAGGCAATTCAATTAGGAGGGGAGAGAAAGGAGAGAGAAGTAGTGGAGGGGGCAGAGGAGGTGAGAGACGGAGGATAAGGGAAGAGACAATAAGGAGAGACGAAAAGAAGTCTGTCAGAAGACCAACTAGGTAGGTGACGACCAAGGAAGGAATCCAAGGCCCATCTCCCCTATAGCTAAACCATGTAGCTCCATCGGGCATCCGACAAAATAGTTCAGTCTCGATACATAGAGAAAGGAGAGAAGGAGAGACATAAAATAGAGGGAGGATGAGGGAGGAGAAGACAGGAGAGACGAAAGGCAGTGGAACAATGTGGTTCAACAATATAACAGAAAAAGATCAACAATTACACATTTACATCAAACACTCAGCAATACATTAGGAGAGGAGAGAAAGGAGAGAGAAAAGTAGTGGGGGAGTTGAAGTGAGAAAGTGAGGATAAGGGAAGAGACATTAAGGAGAGACGAAAAGAAGTCTGTCTAAGGACCGACTGGGTAGGTGACGACCATGGAGGGAGTCCACGGCCCATCTCCCCTATAGCTAAACCAGGTAGCTCCATCGGGCATCAGACAAAATAGTTCAGTCTCAGTACATTGAGAGAGGAGAGAAGGAGAGATATGACCAGAGGGAAAATGCGGGAGGAGACGAAAGGAGAGATGAAGGGAAGTGCAACAAAGTGGTTCAACAATATAACAGAAAAAGATCGGCAATTACACATTACTTCAAACAATCAGTAGTACATTAGGGGAGAAGATAAAGGAGAGAGAAAAGTAGTGGGTGGTAAGGGAGGTGAGAAAGTGAGGATAAGGGAAGAGACAATAAGGAGAGACGAAAAGAAGTCTGTCTAAAGACCGACTGGGTAGGTGACGACCAAGGAGGGAATCCACGGCCCATCTCCCCTATAGCCAAACCATGTAGCTCCATCGGGCATCAGCAAAATAGTTCAGTCTCAAAACATTGAGAGAGGAGAGAAGGAGAGACATACCTAGAGGGAGGATGTGGGAGGAGACGACAGGAGAGATGAAGGGAAGTGCAACAATGTGGTTCAACAATATAACAGAAAAAGATCGACAATTACACATTACATCAAACAACCAGCAATACATTAGGAGAGGAGAGAAAGGAGAGAGAGAGAGAGAGAAGTAGTGGGGGTAAGGGGGGTGAGCAAGTGAGGATAAGGTAAGAGACAACCGTAGAGACGAAAGGAAGTCTGTCTAAAGACCGACTGGGTAGGTGACGACCAAGAAGGGAATTCATGGCCCATCTCCCCTATAGCTAAACCAGGTAGCTCCATCGGGCGTCAGACAAAATAGTTTGGTCTCAAGTGTCGAGGGAAGAGATTCACTGAGAAACAGGGTGGGGACAAAGGGCAGGGGCAGGTGAAGGCAGAGGATAGAAGCTGGAAAGAGTAGGAGTGGAGAGGGGACAAGTTGGGGAAGGGAGAGTGGGGAAGATGAAACCTTTGGGCATTCATTTGTGCTTTATAAATAATCTCATTCGTTCTTTTATTTATGAATGGCGTACTAGCTATATACAGCAGTCATAGCCACCCTGGTATAAATAGAGTGATTTATTGGTATCTCTCCAAATGTCATACACAGCTAATCGTTACTAACAACATTGTAAGTATAACAACATCACTCTTGTTTGATTTCAACACCAGCAACAACGGTTCTCATTCTAATCATTGTGCAAATCCCAATTCAGCGGCACAGTGGCCTGCACCAACATCAGAATTATAACTTGAACACTATTAGTGCATCTCATAGGATTCTTCCCCACATGGTTTTTGGCTCCGAAGACCTGTATTATTTGCAAGCAAATCACACACTTTTCTCATTAGGTGAAAAGCAAGATGAATTATGATTTCCCCCGTCAGAGATGAGTAAATCAGAATAATGCTATAATTGTACATCAAGTAAATATTGCACACTGCACTATCACTGTTTACTGAGTGCACAATATTAACCTAAAATTGTGTGCAACCTGTAATAAATTCCTAACTCTAAGGTAATGTAAGTGATCTCTAAAAATATTGAAATTCATATCTAATTATGAGAGAAGGCTAGTTGCGTCAGTGTAGGTCATGGCAGGGTATGCCCAGACGTGGACCCACTTTACCCCTCCTTGGGTTCCCTGTAACTCGATCTGCAAGTGACCGATTGTCACCTGTACTTTATCCCATTGACCACAGTGCTAAAGTTTTGCACTGATTTAATTTTTGATCTAAAAACCATAACTTAGGTTAAACTTACCTGTTTTTCTTCTTTTTTGTGTCCAAATTTATATACAAAATATGCTTAATTTTTATAAATTGGTCTTGTATTTCTTTTGAGTCATATTAATTACTTATTGTCCATGTTGGAATTCTGAAATGCTTAACATATGTTCCTCTAGTAGAGCCTGGCTACAGGTTGCCAAGGTACAATGTCTGAAATAAGGATTTATTATTCTGAATCCAAGGGCCATCTTTGGGATATTGTGGGAGCATTGCATAGTGAAGCCTACCCAGCATCACTACATAATAATCCAACTTCCTACACTGACTGACTGAACACATAGTTTCCTAGCCTCTGATTCCTCAAAATTGAACAAAATGTGGAACAATAGGATTACAGGGTGATCAAAAATGTTTTATGAACACAATCTCAATAAAAAAACGTGTATGAGTAAAATGTGCTATAATGAATGTTTACCTTAGCTGATAATAATGAAAACATAAAATATTTTTTTTTTACTGCCATTTTGATTTTTTGGGGATTATTTTATAATGGGGGCGGTGAATACTAGGCTCCTGGGTAGAGTTACAAACAGAGGTTTATCATCAAGGACAGAGCAAATGTAAGATATAGGCCGTGTGAAGTGATTTGGGTTGGGTCGGTATACTTGTTTGAACAATAGGAAGTGTAATTAAGTGTTAAGATTTGGATATAGAAAATAACAAGCATTAGACTAAGCCTGAAGGTTAAGAAAGGGCTGCACCAACCCAATGGGTTGGTGCATGATAAATACTTGGGCTATCATTTAGGGAAAGTAATTGTATTGGCCCCAGTATTTGGTCCTCAGAGATACATTCTACAACATCTTTGCACTCAGCTTTTTTCTCTTACAACAGTATGAAATAAATGGTTTTGGGCTTTGTTCTTTAGACACTTTGAAATGCTAACTGGTGGTTCCATTTTTAAAAAATTTGCTTGGGCCTAAAGTTATTATGATGGCACTCCCCTTCTCATATTTGTCTTACTTCTAAAGAAGCAATTATGTATTTCCTGAAAGGCTGTTAACATCTAAAACAGAGTGTGATGTTCATTTTAATTGCTAGATACACTTTTCATGTATTTGAGCTTGTGCTGAATTAACATTGTATCAAGACATTGAATCAATGTATTTCTTCACCTACAATATGCAAATAAGTGTGCAATGTGTGTTTAATCTATTTAAAGTGGCCATTCAGTGATGTTCAAAATTTCAGCCAACGTCATCAATTAGGTTTTCATAATGTCCATTGTTGGTGATTGTTATACTTGCAGGATTGGCCCAAGATAGCTTCTTTTATCTTTTAGAGACTTCTAGTCACAGATTCCTTACCTTAGAATAATTCCCAGTCATCAGACTGGATCTGGCAATTTTCAAGCAATACCCCTGCACATTAGTATCTGGCATCTTTCGGCTTTGCGTCGGCTGCCCTGTTGGAACTGTGTTACTGTGAGTGTTGGTACAAATACTTTACAAATTGCTTTTTGGATAAGCCTGTCTGCTCGTGCTAAGCTACCAAGGGGGTGATGAGCAGGGCTTATCTAAAGTGTGTATCCCCCTTACCCTGTCTAGAAGAAGGGGTCCCTATTTGGACAAAAGTACCAACCTCTGTCAACTAGAGACCCTCATTTCTAACACGTGCCAAAAGTAATAAGTTGCAGTGCCTATATAGTCACTACCCAGGCCCAGAAATGTCAGTACTTTCCTCACCAATTAGCTCTGATTTGTGACGAGCGAACACTCAGTCAATTTTTGTACTGTTTATTTCTTGACTTTTTGTTGATATTTCTTTGAGAATTTATTCTCCTGGTGTGACAAGGATGTCCCCTAGAAAACCAACAGTTTTCAAGCCATGTGATAGACAAATGCACACTTGATTTATCTGTGGTGCTTGGAGAGGGTCCACGATTTCAAGACCTGCAAGGACTACAGCGCCATGCACCCGAAGGTGCTCAGTGAGCATTCACTGAAGCTCCTCACTAGCCAAAGTTGGACAACCCTGTGACGTTCACGATCCCAGTCGCGTGTATCCGATGGTCGTCGACTCAATCTATGTTGTCAGGTAAGTCCGACCACAAGAACAAGTCAAAGAAGTTGAAGAGGTGTTAGACTTCACTGCTACCAGTCTAAATGTTTGGATGAGGCATGGGAGCGTCGGCAGTTAAGGTGTCGCTAGTCTGCGGTGCCTGCACAAGGGTCTGCTCCATGCCTCCCTGACTTTCCTGGAGCCAGAGCATCCCCCCTAACTGAGAGAGTTCTATGAGGCAATGCATCTCAGATTTGGGCCGATTGACCCCACTGGAGCACCTTCAGGCCCCATGAGTTCAGGAGGGGCCCCTAACTTGAATCCCACATGTAAGTTCACCCTCAGCTCCAGTTGAGCCCCTTGGATCCGGTGCCGAATCAGGAGCCAGCGAGACTGTGACCTTCCTTGGCACCTGCTCCAGTACTGATGCTCCTGGCGCCTCCAACACCCCATGGTATTGTCATTCAGGACATGGAGCCAGGCTGGTGTTGTCAGACGTGGGCTCTGGTGCCCACCAGGACCATGCCCTCTGAGTTGGAGTTGATGCCTTTTTCATTTAACTGGCCAGGAGAGGGAGATGAATGGGAGGGGTCTGAGAATGCTTATGGATACCAGCATCCCCTAGATGACAGAGATGGCCACCAGTATGAGGAATTCTGGATGTGAATGGGATAGACACCTCCCTGGGCACTTTCTTGGTCTCTCCCTCTGCAGTGGCTATGAAGGAAGGTTCTTCATTCTCTATGGTGGTGCGAAGGGTGGATGAAGTCTTGGAACAAAAGTTACCCTCAGTGGCAGTCAATATGAACATCTTCACAGAGGTGCTTAAGCTGGAAGTTACCCCCTCCAAACCCTTAATGCCATTTATTGAAGCCCTTATCGATGTCCTACTTGGGGCCTGGTCTAAGTCATGCACAGGGGATCCTGTTCACAGGACAATTGCTGCTGCCATTGCCCTGCTCAAGGGGACCCCAGTTCAGTCCAAGTTTCTAATTCCACAATCAACCCTGGAGCATTCCCTACCATTTCACCAGACAGAGAATCAAAGAGGCTGGATACCTGTGGTACGAGGATGTTCTCTTCCCCAGCCTAACACTATGGATGGTGACCACTGAGTGCCTTTTAGATCAATACACCCATAGGGTCAGGGACTCAGTTGCGCAAAAGGTGCCAATGGTCTTGGAGGAGGATGGAACCATACTGTTGCGGACAATTTGCAGATGGCAGAGACACAGCGAAACTCACTATCAGATGTGAACTAAATACAACCGACTCGCTGGGCAGAGTTCTTTCATCATTGGTGGCCTTTAATTTCCTCATCTGGCTGAGAACCACTGGTTCAGGGGATGTCCAAGCCTCGCTCATGGACATGTCCTTTGATGGTTCTTGCCTTTTTGGAAGTAAGTGGACTCAGTGCTTGAGAGCTTTAAGATAGCAGACCTACCAGCAGGCCCTTGGACCTATCCAAGCCCCCCCCCCCCCAGCCCCAGTCGTCCTTCTGCCCCATTCTGGGCTACATAATTGGCTCACAGCTGTATTCATTTCCACTTCTCCTCCACAGCCAACAGGCTTCACAGCCAAGGATGCTGTTCCCATAGATCACACAGTGCCCCTAGCCAGAGGTCAACCCAGTCCACCACCCTCCCCAGCAGCTGCAGCGTAGAAACCTGTTTAGTGTGCCCTCCTACCAACAGGTACAAAAGGGGGCATCCAGTGGGGGGGCAGGATACACCATCATCTTGTTTGTATTCTCTCCCAAATTGTCTTTTTAACCTGCCTTTTGTTTTTCGTTTTTTGTATCTTGCCTTTTGTTTTTAGCTGCTTTTAGTCTCTTTGCATAGGTGCTCCTTTTTGCACCACTGTCCTCTGAGCCCCGCATGCCCCCGCTTCTCGCCGCTGCTCCCCTGCGGCTCCGCCCCCTTTTGCCTTTTGTCTCCCTGTCCTCGCCCATTGGCCGCGCCGCTCCCGCCTCCGAGCTGCTCCTCCCTCCCACTTTGCCTCTTATGGAGGGCGCCGCGCAGAAGACTGTCTGCGCCTGTCCGCGCCTGGACTGCGCCCAGCGCCAAAACCCCTGGACCCTGCGCCCCCGCAACACCAGACTGCACTACGACTCCAGCACCCTCCACGCACTCAACACCAGACGAGACCACCCCTGCTACCGGGCCACCCCGAAGCGCACCAAGGGCCCTTCACCTGCCGGAACTGCAGATTCACCAGCATCCAGCCCACCAAACCACCAGCCAGAGAACCCAACCACCTCTGCTGCATCTTCCTCAACACCCGCTCCGATCGCAAGCACGCCATCGAACTCTGGGACCTCCTAGACTCCACCGCTCCCGACATCGCCTTCTTGACGGAGACCTGGCTGAATGCCACCTCAGCACCAGACATCGCCATAGCCATCCCGCAGGGCTACAAGATCTCCCGCAGAGACCGCACCAATGGAGTGGGAGGGGGAATCGCCATCATCCACAAGGACACCCTCAGAGTCACAACCAACACTGACGACACCTTCACCACCGCACATGCACTTCCAGATCCGCACCAACCCCAACACCACCCTCAGAGGAACACTCATCTACAGACCACCCGGACCACGACCACAGTTCAGCGACGCCATCGCAGACCTCGTCTGCACCCACGCCTTCGCCCCCACGGACTACATCCTCCTTGGGGACTTGAACTCCCACCTCGAGAACAACAACGACGCCAACTCCACCGCCCTGATCAACGACCTCACCATTCTCGGACTCAAACAGCTTGTGACGACACCCACCCACGCCACTGGACACACGCTGGACCCCATCTTCTCCGCAAGCCCCCACGTCTCCTTCAACCACACCACCGAACCCCACTGGGCCGGCCACAGATGCGTCAACTTCACCTTCAGGAAACCCACCAAACACCACCGCACCCAACAGCTACCACGCCGCTGCTGGTCAAGGTCACCAAGGACCAACTCACTACCACCCTTGCCCTGAGACCACCCGCCGACCCCACAAACCCAAACACCGCCACGACCAACCTCAAACGGTGGATCAACGACTGTGTCAACACCCTCGGCCCCCTCAAGACCTCCACAACTAACCACACCAACAAGAAAGAGGCCTGGTTCACTGAAGACCTTCGAATCTTCAAGCGCACCTGTTGGAAGCTGGAGAAGAAATGGCTCCACGACCGGACACCAGATAGCCACACAACCAACAAGAGCGCCACCCGCAGGCACCACCAACTTATCAAGACCACCAAGAGGACCGCCTTCAAAGACTACCTAGACAACAACGCACACAACACCAAAGAGCTCGTCAGCATCGTGAAAGAACTCTCCAACCCCAGCACCAACACCAACGGCATCCCACCATCCCAAGACCTGTGCGACTCAACGACAAAGACACCATCAAAACCATGAACTCCATTCACTCCGGATCCCCATCTAACCCCTGCCCCACCCACGTCTTCAACAAAGCCAGCACAATCATCGCTGACCACCTCCGGAAAACAATCAACAGTTCCTTCGAGACAGCAACCTTCCCAGAAAGCTGAAAGCACGCTGAAATCAACGCCCTTCTGAAGAAGCCCAAGGCCCCAAAGACCTCAAGAACTTCCGACCCATCTCCTTGCTCCCGTTGCCGGCAAAAGTGACTGAGAAGATTGTCAACAAACAGCTAACCAGGGGCGTGGCTTGGATGCCGAGGAGGTAGGCTGCGTGAGCCCGGAGCTCCGCGCCCGATCCCAGATATCATCCTGATTATCCACGCGAATTCCAGCGAAAATTGAAAAATCCGTGATTTAAAGGCACCACGGAGGCAGAGGCGTTCAGAGTGGGCGACCTGGAGCTGTTCCTTGTCCTGAAAATCGACCTCTAGCAAATGCATCGGGTGTGATAGGCATTGATCTAAGATGGCGCCCTGAGGCCTGGACGACTGTCGCAATTGGCGGAGGTGGCTTGAGGCCCGGTTCTCCTGTTGATTCAGTACTAGCGGTGATTACCGGACCGGAGGGCCTCTCTCAACCCCGTAAGCAAGTACGGGTGGCCTTTCCTCGCTCTGGTGGCAAGATGACGGCCTCGCCCGGTGGTGATTAAGCTGCTTCACTACAGAGATCGAGACTGGCTACTACAGAGGGCGAGGGAAGCAGGACCCTTCCAAGTTGACAATAACAAAGTCACCCTGTTCCCGGACTACACTTTTGAGACCCAGAGACTCAGGGCCAATTTCCTGTCGCTCAAGCGTGAGCTCCGTGGGGAGGGCATCAAATACTCCCTTCTCTTTCTAGGGAAGCTGAGAGTAATTGTGGACAACAAGTCGCTTTTCTTTACCACCTCGGCGGACGCTTGGGCCTGGTGGGACACGTACAAGGCTGGTACGGACGGGGCTAGAGTCAGGGAGGAGGAGGCTCGAGAGAAACAGCCGATCAGGAAGTCACAATGTATTCGCAAAAATCGGCGGAGGACTGGGAAACCATCGGTGTCACAGACGGAGGCAGAGAGGAAGGCTGCCCTACAGGCGGTGGTGGACCTCTCTGGTACGGCGAGGAGCCAGTCCGGGAAGGGCACGGACTCGGAGGAGCAGGGCACGGGATCGGAGACGGAACTTTCGGAATTCGGAGGGACCAAGGGCCCCGTCGTCACGCCGCAAACGTCTGGGGAGATAGTTGAGGCCTGAGACGCTGGACTTGGGAGCGGCCTGATGGTCAAACACTGAGGTGCTGTGCCCGTGTGCGCAGTTTTCCGCTATATGGGACTTCGTGAGTTATTCATGGGGGGATCATGGGACGGGATGTGCGGTATTGCTTTGTTTTGACAAACTCCTTCGGCAGCGGTCTGCGCCCTACTGGCCCTTACGGTCATCGCAGTGGAGACTGCGAGTCTTAGTGCCTTTCTTTGAGGGGATATTTAGTTGTGACAGTTTGGATGGGTTCACTTCCAATTGTGGGGGGTCCTGTCCTGGGGGGGTGGGAACCGAGAGTAGTTGGGGATGCTCAGGTTGGGTTCGGAGGGATGTGGGGTTCATTTGTTTCAAGAGGGAGGGGGGTCAGTATTATGTTGGCATGAGCGCATGGTCGACGGATGTTATTGTTCTGTCTGTGGATGCAGGGAGGTATGGCTAATACGGGGGTTCTGAAATGTGTAACCTGGAATGTGCGAGGTCTCCATACCATGGTGCGTAGACACAAGGTCCATGCGTATCTGAAACGTAGGGGAGTGCATATAGCTTTTCTTCAAGAGACGCACCTCACCAAGCAGGAGGGAGTAGCGCTGCAGCGGAGGTGGAGGGGACAGTTATTTAACACAACATATTCGGCCTTTGCGAGGGGGGCCTTGATTTGGATACGGGCTGGGGTTCCCTTCCAGGTCACTAAAAAAGTAGTAGATCCAGAGGGTAGATTTGTGGCTGTGGAGGGGAGACTTAGGGGCCGAATAGTGTCTCTTTGTAGTGTGTATGCTCCGAATGTAGATTTGCCCGCTTTCCTGACAGCGCTTTCGGGCAAACTGGCGAGTTACTTGGCAGGGCCGATGGTTATGGGAGGGGATTTCAATTCGGTGGTGGATACTGTTTTGGATAGATCCCATCCCCCATTGCACTCTTCCCCAATACACAGAATAGCGAAACGAAGATTAGATTGGCAGGAGAGTTGGGACCTGGGAGATGCCTGGAGGACACTACACCCTACCACGAGAGATTACTCCTTCCATTCTACTTTACATGACCTTCATGTTAGGTTGGATGTGTTTCTGTGCTCTTCGCATGTGCTTTCAGCAGTGGGAAGCGCGGAGTATTTGGCCCGCACGTTGTCGGACCACAACCCTCTGCTGTTGTCCCTGAACTGGATGGTGGAAATCAATTGTGTCCCAACATGGCGGCTACAACCTGATACCCTGGATGATCTGCTTTTTAGGGAGGCCTTGGGGGAGCGAGTGACATGCTACTTTGAAGAGAACAGTGGCTCCCTGCAACCTGGGAAAATAAAGTGGTCCCGGCCTAGTCGAAATCTGCAGGCATAGTCCCTCTCCACTGGCTTCCGTCCTCTTCATTCCACTGAAGCAGTCATCGTCTCAGTTCAGAATACTTTGAGGCGGAATGCAGACAAGGGGATCCATCAGGCGCTGGTTTTATTAGACCTATCAGCGGCATTCGACACGGTTGACTATACCATCTTGGTCAACCGTGTCGAACAGGCCAGCCTTAGGGGTCCTGCGCTGAGCTGGATTCGCTCATTTATTACTGGCCGCACCCAATCCGTGAGATTGGGCCCCTTCACGGCCCCCACTATCCCTACTACCTGTGGAGTCCCTCAGGGCTCCTCCCTGTCACCTTTGCTTTTTAATCTTTACCTACGCCCCCTGCTGTACTCCCTCAGGGATACCAGAGTCACCATCTTCAATTACGCAGATGACTTGCAGCTCATCTTTCCCTTAAACACCGAGGACTCAGTGGTAGTGTTTCAAAACACCATGTCTCACATCCTGAGTTGGATGAGCTGCAATCACCTGAAGCTCAACCCAGGCAAGACTGAGTTGGTCTTGCCTGGGCAGAGTGTACTCAGCTGGAACCCTGGCTTTTGGCCGTCCAGCATGGGAGCCCCCCCAGTTAAATCGTCCTCGGTTAAGAGCCTAGGAATCTTCCTGAGCGAAGATCTGTCTCTGAAAAGGCAGGTCAGCGCAGTGGTGTCCTCCAGTCTATTTCAGCTGAAGAAAATTAAGAAAATTGCTCGTTTCTTCTCTTTGGAGGCGCTCACACAGATTGTTATCTCCCTGGTTCTGTCTAGATTGGATTTCTCCAACAGTCTCTATCTTGGCCTCCCGGTCGGCGAGTTAAAGCGCCTCCAGCTGATTCAGAATCAGGCAGCTAGACTCATTCTGAATCTACCTAAGAGGCAGTCTGTCAGACTGGGCTTAAAACAACTACATTGGCTGCCTGTTGAGCAACGGGTGGCTTTTAAGACTGGTTGTATTTTATTTAAGTCCTTACAACAATCAGGCCCCCTATTCATCAGAGATCTGTTTAAAAAATATGACCCCCCTAGGAATCTTCGCTCCATGCATAAGCATCTTCTGACTGTCCCTACTTATAAAAGGAAGCGTCTTGGAGGCAGCTGCTTTGACCACCTTGCAGCTGCCTTCTGGAACTCCCTTCCTCTTTACCTTAAAATGTGCGGAAACATCCTTAGTTTCAGACACTCCCTCAAAACATGGCTCTTTTCTCAAGCGTTTTGATGAGTTCCTCTTTGCTTCCTGTGACTGATGCGTTGTGTCCCTGTCTATAGCGCCATGAAGCCCCCGGGCGAACGAGCGCTTTATAAATACATCTCAATATCAATATTAATATCAATATCAATATCCACAAAAATGGCACACAAAACAATCCATCTAGTTAAAATCCAATTCCTTCACTGGAAGGAGCTGGTAAAATCTATGGAAAGTCCTATCTCACGAAATGGAAGCCTGAATATTATCACCACTCCTGGCTAGATTAAAAAAGATACCAAGCAATCAGGATTCATAATATGTCAGTGGCGGTTAGTGACCCACAAAAATGGAGAGGCAAAATTAATAAAAAAACATAAACATTTAAAAATGGAAAAAAATGTTTTCCTTGGCTTAGCCTGCAGCATGTCCTGGGTGTTCTACAGTCCTCGGCTCCAGACTCCTCCAAGTGCGAGGTCCCACAGCTCCCATAGGTCTGTCTCCAATCCAGTCATTGCTGTCATGCTGCATGAGTGAAGCATCTGGGTTGGTTGGAGCAGGCTGCCTCAGAGCTCAACAGAGAACAGAAGGGCTGTGCCTGTTCTCCAACCCAGCTGTCTAAGCTAAAGAGCGGCATAAGACAAGGCTTGGTGCTTGCGCTTCTCTTATTCAATATTTTTATTAATGACGTCGGCAAGAGCCTTCAGAATTTGAACATGCGCTTTCCAGTCATCGGAGGAGACAAAATCCCAGTACTTTTGCGTCCTTTTATCTTGCACTGAGCTATTGATGTATAAATTGCTTAATGGATTTGTTAAATTAAAAAAAAATATCTTTATAATGAATCCTCTGCAAACCTTGAAGTCCACTTTTGACCAGCCCCTCAGCACAAATCAAATACTAGGGCTATCTGGGGATTCCATTCGATGAGAATCAATTGTGAGCTGCACAGCTATCCAAAAGTGAAGCCACCCTGACCCAGTATAGCAAGGCTGTCACCCAGATTCTTGAACAAGTGTGGTCGCAGGTTCTTGTCCCCAGCATTACGAGCTTCCCTAAGCAATTCAGAAAACTGATTATTGCGCAGCCTTTTCTGCCTGGGAAGAGGGACCCCAATGAGCGCTCTTAGGATGGATTTAGATCTGAGGCCCAATAAAGCGCTTTGAGCCCTCAAACCTGTTCTGCACTGGGCGCAAATTCAGACAAAACCCAAAATGGCCATATTTCAAAAGCCTGAGGGAAAACTGGTCGAGCAGCAGCTCGAGAAAGCTACCATTGTTTATCTATATTTCAATCATCCTCGGCGTAGCGGCTGCGTGGATTTCAGGGGTAATTCCGAGTCAAGGACCCCTTCAAGCTTGCAATCGATAAAGTATAAGTATTTGGCCCATAAGAGAGTAGAACAGTGGGGCTCCCTTATGGCATGGTTCCTGGTGATCAAACCAAACACAGGGCTGGTAGTCTAAATGGTCTCAGTCTCTTGCCGGCACGGAAAAGGTCACTGTCTATCAAATTTACACTGTGCACTTTGCCAGTCAAAATTTTGATCAACAACTGGTCAACCAACAATGAAGAATTAGCTGCTTGCAATTGCAAACAAGTCAGAGATGAATCCTACTCCACTTCATGTTACTCTTTACGAAGTCCTTACCAGTTCGGAAAGTGTATATACAACTTTTATTTATAAGACACAATATAAGGCATTGCAATGCAGCTATTTCCTTCTATCACCGAGCAGATTCTGAAATGTTTTTCGTCCCTTTAGCCTCATGTATCTAGATTCCATGGAAAGCAATAAGATGTATTACCCAGGATGCGCCCTCCCCTATTTGAGATGAGGGTCTTGAGCGGGGAGAGGGGGCAGTTGGCTCTTACAGCTGCAAATTTGTACATATACTATTTAGTTACAAACTATATATATATATGCTTGAGGAAAATTGATAACTTTTGAAACCATATGTTGAGCCTAATTTATTTTACCCGTGTTAGCCTCTTTAGACTTTGCTAAATTCGACGTTGCAGTCTCACATCCATCACTTACCTTGCCAGCTAAACCGGAAAGGAATTATAGTAAGGTGGTTGAGATGCTTGTTTTAGAGTCTGCTTCATAACACGTCACTGGTTCTTAGAAAATATTTCTCTCTTTAATCTGACTTACGTTTTCCAAGTGGAAATAGTAGTTTCATCTCTTTCTGATTTTGTACCTCCAATGCCAATATACTGCTGGGTCTGATTGTAGACGAACCCAAAGGTTTAAGCACCATGGAGTCTCTGAGCATTTATTGTATTTCAGGGCAATGTAGGCATTAAATATGGAGCTGCAAATTCTAAAGAATACTGGCCTTGGATGGGGGAGTTTCATGGTCATATAATATTAGGAACAGAATTGACAGGTGTCTGCCAACCATGTTCAGATGTTGCCTACTCTGCATCTTTTTACTTATTTGTGTGCCTAAAAGAGGATAGCGATATTTCCAATAGCCTTTGAAATTACTATTTGGGTAATTTCCTCCTCTGGTCTCTATATCTGTGGAACAGCTTAAGGGATAACTGTATATTTTTTTCTGTTTTGTCCTTTGTACAGAAGCCTAAGCAAGAAACTTCTGTTACCTTTACTTCAGTGTGAGATCAGTTTTGTAAGCAATCCATCCCGGGTGATCTAAACCTTCATTCAATTTGGAAAGTTACCTATGTCTGCATGACCAGCAGTCTAGTCTACTGCCTCCCAATATATTTTCCCCTTGTTTTGAAAGTTACCGCCTGGAACAAATGAATTCAACTGGCAACATGAGGGGGGCAGTGTCACAGATTGGAGGGATTTCTTTGACGACTCACCCAAAGATGCTGAAAGGGCATTCATGAACACCAGAACCAGTGTCCTGCACACAGCCCAATGGTAGACCAGCTAAGTACTAGTCAAAGAAGTGGTTGGGCTTTTCATTCTACCTCCTCCCTTATAACTCCACCTTAGTATTCATGGCCAGTGGTGTAAGGGAATCTCATTTGCACATGGCATGCCCAATTCTTTTGAAAATAAAGCAAGTTGGCATCACACTGAGTGTGGAGTACTGATTTTAGTGGCACAGCATTAGCTAATGGGCCTACTGCCAGGTAATAGACACCAACCACCCCCATAATGAGGACACAGCTGTTTTGGAAAGAATAGAGAAGATAAGTTAATTGTTCAATGCACCCTGTGTAACATACCTTGATTTACACAAAGACATTAAGGGGCAGACCTATAATAGTGTACATTTTCTGCTCCCTGTAAAAGCTCTTGCTTCATCTGGTGCACCTTCAGTTGATGATTTGGAATCCCCAAGGTACTTTATCCAGCCATGAAATTCCATTGTCTATTGCAAATTCAGCTCTTAAGGTTTCAAAGTAAATATAAAATACTTAAGTCCTGATTAAGGCTTTGGTGATAGGTACTCTCCAGCTTTAGTGCTGGTGGCGCCCAGTGCAACAGTGCTTTTCGGCAACCCCCATCCCCCTCCCCCCATGACTTCCTTCTCCACAGATTCCCTCACTAAAGCCCTTTGACAATGCCACTCAATTCTCCATAACCACGCTCTCTCGCATGCATTTCTAAATGCAGATCTTTTATGACAGATCATAACTCACTGTTCTATGTTAGGACTTTAACGTACAAACACCAAGCAACACAAGGATCTCTCTGACTAGAGCAGTAACCACTGAACTATTTACATTATGTTTACTTCCGTGATCTGCATGATACATATACTTTACGGAAGGTATATTAACACTCTGCGCTGCTTTATGATGAGTCAATACTTCCACTAGACAAAACCAAATATCTCTCCAGCAGGTCCACTGATCACCAGAGTTTTCTTGACAATTTTATTGCTGCCTGAAATTGCTTTTACATCCAGAATATATTTTAAAAAACATCGCCCTCCCAAGCAAGCGACCAGCACGGTTACAATGGTGGCACCGACCTAGAAACGGTCACCGAGAACATTATGTTGCCACCCTGACAGATAGAACACCATCATGTTTAAAGATCACCATCAGACTAGTTGTGATCCGTATACATTCAGGGAAACAGCTGTGATGTCGGTTCCTCTGAAGGAAAGAAACGTTTGGTGGACGACCGCCTTCTCTTTTTGATGGCCATCTAGCTAACGCTTTGTTGTTCAAAAGCAAATTACCAAAGTGGAGTTTTTCTCTGGATGTGGTGGTCATTATGGTATTGTTTCTGTTTGTAACTTCTTGGTTTTCGCTGGCAATAAAGGACAGAAAAATGATGTCAAACCATCTCCCGTAAATAGGGTCATGTTGTCAGTCTGTGAGAATACGTTTTCCGTCAACTAAGCCAACAGGGCACTACCAATGGAAAACTGATGGTATTACAGACCCTAAATATGGCAGATGGACCAATAGTTTGACAGACAAAGTATTCTTTATTCCAAATTCTAAATCTGGCCCATTATTGCCCAAAAAGTGTGAACAGTGATGAAGAGGCAACGTGCAACGAACAAGAAATGAAAAAACTGGCCTCCACCTAGGATGCCAATAGCATACATTCATTTTATTTTGGTAAATACCTCTATAGAGATATTATCATATATTTCTTCTTGTTTATGCAGTTTATTATTTGATCATGCCATATCTAAAGTCGAATGTTCAAAGACATTAGCATGAATTGAAAAGAGGAGGAATCTTTTAATTTCATTGCATTAGTTTTCCGTTTTGAATTATAATACTTTTGGAAATCATGATATATTGTTAGTTGTGCATTTAAGCATTACAGGTCTAATCTAACTCATCGCTTTTCTTTGTTTGTACAGCAACGCCTGTTTCTCCAACTATAACTTCAAGCACCACAACAGGGCCACAGGCAACTGGACGTAAGTGTTTTGATTTTTTAAGATATTATCAAAAACTGAAATATACATACATACACACGACTAAAATACCCATATATGATTGAGGATGTGCAGCACATATTATCATGTAGTTCTTATGAATCTATATAGGATCTGCGCGTTTAGACAACATAAACTAAGGGAATGGTGTCCAGAGTGGTCCAGAGTGATTTCACTCCCCCTCCCCCTCAAGAATCCCCTTGGGATGAAGCCAACCCTATTACCTGATATGGGAGAGCTAAGGACCTCATCTTGGTCTCAAGAACTACACCCTGCAAGGGATGTCAGACCACTGCGTGCTGGAGTGTTTGCATGCAGGAACCTTAGCATCTTGTGTCAGCGTGTCAGCATGGAAGTCGTTTTCTCCTCTAGTTTGCACAGCGAAGATGTAGTGCTTATATATCCAAATGTTACCCTCAGGGGTTATACCTAGAAGTGTATGGGCATGTAGGTAAGGATGACTATAGAGGTGACTTTTGCACAGAGTTATTATGCAGAAGATGGTAATGCTGCTATGATACTGAGAATCCTCAAACATAATACATGAGGTAAATTTTCTGAGAAAACCACGCGACATTCAAGTAGCACCTAACAAGGTAAAAGGTCAGCACCAGACCCGTTATGTAGAACAATGTAAGACAGATGTAGGTAAAAGGTTGCTTAACTACGTAGTCCTATATTGGGGTACATTGGGGTTCACAACAATATACTATGACGTTGTGTAATCAGAATTTAAATAAATCTGATTCCTCACCTATTGAATATTCCCCAGGTGTCAGACTGAATCCTGAAACATTTTTAGTAATTTGTCTGTGTATCTTAAGGTGGCTCTCTGCGAGCATATTACTGATGCCATTCCACTTTGGAAGTGACTTGTGGAGCCAATAAATGTGCCACTCCCGCGCGCTGACATCAGTTCCTTTCTTTCCTGGCCTGTAGACGTGGTCCAGGAGCTGCTCTTGTTGCTCAGAGACTGCTGTTTGTGAGTTATTTTGTCTCCATTTTTAAACAGTGTGCAAGAGATGTCACCCACTAAGATGACAGGTTTCAAGCCCTGTATGGACAAACAGGTCTGTTCCTGTGACAGATCCACACTAGGTTTTCCTGTGGTGTCTGGATTGAAGCCACAACTCAAAGACCTACGGAGACTGCACACTGCTGAACCTGAAGGCCATCAAGGAATGTGAGGTGAAACTCTGTGCTGCTAAGCACAAGAATACAAAGCGTCAGGTCCGCTCTAAGTCCCACTTCAAGTCAAACACTTGTTCCCAGTTCCTCTGCAATTCCCGGAGTCAACTGAGCCACTCTCAAGGCCAGTCTTTATCACAATCCAAATCAGGTTAGCACAAGACACATATGAAGTCGAAACAAAGTTCCGCTCCTTTGTGCCATTCCCACCTCCTTGATGAAGTGGTACCACCATTCCCACTCCAGCTCCCAAAGACAGCTGATTTTGAAGCCAATTCCACATTTGTTTACAACACAACTCGAGTTTCCCGGGCCTTCAGCCACACTGCACAAATTCAAAGAGTTTCGCTCAGCTCTGGCTCTTCGGATCTCTACTGACTCCTTCTGACCACACAAAGCTGATAGGCCTACCACCTGATTACTGCCACTGGTCACTGCAGCTGGGTAATCTGAGCTGCTTCCATCCCCGGTTCCAGTACCAAAACTGCCCCGGGGCCATATCTAATACATCTTGTACTAAGCCTTGTTACGGCCCTCTAGTTAACTGGCCAGATGCCAATGCACTGCTCCAGACGACCCTGCCTACTTTTCGCAGCACTCTTCACCCAAGAGACTTGTATTGCAGACTTCCACCAGCCAGACTAACCCCAAAACGTTTCCTTCCACTCCCCTTGATAGGGTATTGATGCAAGAGAAGGCATTAAGTAAACACCTCTTCTCGCGCACCAGTTTGACCCTATGGACCACTAATGCTTCCTGCCTGCTAGGCTGCCCTCTGGCATTTGGTGGTGCAAGTCCTCCTAGGTGTTCTTGAAGACATTCATACTTTTTTCTCACAGGCTATTCAGGATGGTTGTTGTGGCTTGGTTTCCACAACGCCATCAAATGTGCTATTGGCACCAGTGCTGCCATTGGCCACACTGCGTCACTACATTCAACTGGGTCCTCGGGTGATTCTCAGTCATCCTTGATGAGAATCCACTGTTTCCAGTCAAGGCTGATTCTACCCTTGAATGCTTAAAGAAGATTAGGACTACCAATCGCTGCCTGGACCTTTCTACCCAGTCTTGCCAGCAGTAGGTTCAGTGTTTCTGTTGTGGTTTTGGAGGATAGTTTATTACCATCAGCCTGTCCATCCCCAGTAGAGGACCCAGCAATTTCATGCCAGAAGCCCTAGTGACCACCACCCCAGGGCCACATCCAGCATGCTGGTCATTCTGCCACACCCCTCCCCCATGCAGCAAACCTACCAAGCCTCTTTAGTCTAACCTTTCAGGGTCACAGTCACCCAGTGGGAAGCGGAATCCACTGATTTGTAATAAGGTTTGTCAAAAATGCAGAAATACAATAATAGAGATTAAGGCAAACATACAAGTGACTTAGAGTAGGCTGTGCTCAGAGAGAGGAGGAATGAAGAGGATGGAAAAGAAGGGAAGGGTCATGGAAAGAAAAGGAGAAGCAACAGTTGGATGTTTTAAGCCAAGGGCAGTTTATTTTGATGGGTTTTAGGAATATAGAAGAGGCTTTTTGAGATATCATGAAACAACAATATTTACATGTGAAACAGTGCTATACGTTTGATCGGTACTAGATGTGAGTGAGCAGTTTGTCGACTGCTAGTCTGCCCTAGACAACGGGAAAGTCAGAGGGTTTTTCATGAATTCAACAAAGATGTCTTCAATTCAGAACTAGGATTAAACTTTGTGCATTCTAGTATCTTTTTGATAGTAGTTGTGAGAAATTGGGTTGCTGGTCGAGGGGGTGTGAACCTTATTCAATTAACAGCCACAAACCCTGTCAGGGTGAACCACAAAGGTCAATAAATTAACTGGTGCTTAACCCTCTGGTAGCTTGGCACAAAAGCGGTCAGGCTTAACTTAAAGGCAATGTGTAATGTTTTTATAGAGCACATAAATAGTAATAAAGTAAAAACACAGCACAAGAAAAATCCAACACCAATTTAGAAAAATAGAGTATGTTTTAATACATTTTTTGACATCAAAATGACAAAAATTAAATTAGTAGTGCTGGAGAAATGCAACTTCTTAAAGGTTTAGGAAAAGGTCAAGCGCTAGGAAGCCAAAAACAATGACCACGGTTAGCAGGTCACTATAGACAAGGTCCATGTCACAAATACAGATCAACCGCGATGGAGGCCAGGGAAGTTGGAAGGTTGTTCACAACTTCAACACAGATTCCGTTAGTGCAGAACTCAGAACAAAAGTTGTGCATTATAGGATCTTCACTGATAGTAGTGAATATAGAATAGAATAGTAAGCTTATCCATAAACTCACTTGCGATCTCTAGATCTAAATGACGATGGAATAAATATTTGTCAAATACCTGCCCAAGAAACTTTTACCAAAGAGGTGTTTGAGAGCGGCATGCCATACTATTGTAGTCATCTTGGAGTATGAATTTAGGCAATAATATCAGGTAAAGGTCTGAATAGACTTCCATGTAGTTGCTTTACAAACGTCCAATATGGGAAACAGTACTTGCTGCTTTCCTCCCATGGCAGGCGCACATAAAAGGAACCACAGTGCCACAGTTGGTGAAATACAAGTCCCGGGGAACCTTTAGGCCGTTCGTCTGGAGCGCAAAAAGCTTGACAATGAGCAGTTTTGGAGGTGGCGAAGAGGTCTACTCGAGGCAAATATGTTTAAACTCCTCTGGATGCAGATGCCACTTTGTGGTCAACTAGATGGAGCCTGCTGAGCCCGCCGGCCTGGTGTTCATGGACACCACCAGTTAAAATGTTAAAATGCTGCCTCTGTTCAAAACTGCCTCTTCGGAATTTTGGACTGCAAAACATGCAAACTGTGGTAAGCACTAAGAACCTAAAATAGAATATTTTGCAAATAATATGTGCCTTGTATACATTTTAATGTTATTCCTAGAATGCAATATATCTGCACTTATTACATTTATGTCTTCAACCATATTCATTGATGTGCCACAATGTCTTCTATTACCTTGGATAATGGTGGGTGTATGCATGTCTGTTTTTGAACCCCTTGTTGCCTGCCCCTCTAGTACAACATCCAAGCAGGGATAATATTTGGGGCTGCAGTTTGGCTTCCTGTGACTAGTTTGTAAATTAACCATCTTGATTATGCTTGCAGTAGAATATAGGCTGTAGAAAAACATCAATTTGAGACTATTGATCTGGAATTGGACCTCCAAGCTTTAAACTGATCTATGAAACAGTTGAAATAGTTCATAAATATTTATGTTTGAAGTTGCATGGAGATGTTCATCTGTGACACGTATGAGACCATCACCCTCCTTTATGTCAAGTTAACATGTAAGGCATGCCCAAAGTATTGAGGAATTCAGGACATTGAGATTTAATATCTACTAATCTCAATTATTTTGCAAAGGTGTTCGAATTTAGGACATATTCTGGATTATACAATTTATAATTTGAAGGTATAGTATTTACACTGGTGACATGGTGTTCAAATTTTATAATTTTAAGTCTATATTACAAATGCCATTATTCTTTACCAGTGTAAACCACATGGGGGAAAACAGCTTGGCAAATTCAAAATGTGAGCATTCCAGGTTTGTGGCAGATTGATCAACCTCTTCACATTACTTGGAGAGTTTCAAAACATGCCATGTTAACCAATAACATGGGTTTCCCAAAGGGTTCTCACAATGATCCCTGAAAATGCAGTATGAAAGTCTACCAAAATCTTTTTATGGAAAGACTGCCTTTCATTCACTCAGCTATTCATCCAGCCATTTTAGTTATAAAATAAAAATATGCTATATGGTCTGTATTTATAAGTGCTATATATTCCTTAAATATTTGTGAGTAGTGGAAAAATATGACCCTTCAAATCCCTCAGGCTTGACCAGGACCAGATGAGTTTAGAAATTTATCCCTAGCTGTCCCTGGCCTCAATATGAATAATGTAAACACTCTCTGGCCTTGAAGAATGACCTGACAGGAATATCTTTGGTAAGTATTTATAGGAAATTACAGATAACTCCACATCTATGTACCCTGAACATATATTGACCATCGAGGAACAGATATGTATTTTAGTGTAAGTATATAGGCTATCTCTGCACATGTAGGTGGCATCCTTCAGCTCTGCACAGTCTTCCACGCTGGAAGTGACATGCGCAGTGCTTATGTAGGTGCCACCCACTGGGCTGACATCAGCTCTTTTCTTTACACTCCATCAGCGCAGACCTGGAAAGAGCTACCTCTATCCACTTTTGGATGACCTTTTGACATTTTTCTAATACTTTGAGCACTGTCTCCCAGTGTGATAGGAATGTCCCCTAAAAAAACCTTTTGGGTCTAAACCCTGTGGTTCCTGTCTTAGACAAATGTCTGTGACTGACCCCAATCTATTTTGTCTCTGGTGCCTAGAGCTGGGCTACTACTACAAGAACCCTGAATCCCAAGGTGCTTTGGTAGCAATCCCTGAAGCTCCTTGTCGCCCGATCCCAGTCCAGTCTGCTCCATGAACTATCAATCAATCAATCAATCCATCAATCAAGAAATTTGTATAGCGCGCTATTACTCAAGGTGCTTTGGGGGAGGGGGGTCTGCTACTACTCGAACAGCCAGGTCTTGAGTTGCTTCCTGAAGGAGAGGTGTCTTGGGTCTGACGGAGGTGGATGGGGAGGGAGTTCCACGTCTTGGCTGCCAGGTAGGAGAAGGATCTTCCTCCCATGGTGGCTCTTCGGATGCGTGGAATGGCGGCGAGGGCATGGCTGGTCAATTGTAGCTGGCGGGTGGGAGTGTAGAAGGTCAGGTGGTCGTTGAGGTACTTGGGGCCCAGGTCGTGGAGCGCCTTGTGTGCGTGGGTGAGGAGTCGGAGCGTGATTCTCTTGTTGACGGGGAGCCAGTGCAGGGCTCTCAGGTGTCCGGAGATTTGGCTGTGACGGGGGATGTCCAGGATGAGTCGTGCGGAGGTGTTCTGGATGCGTTGGAGTCTTTTCTGTAGTTTGGCTGTGGTTCCGGTGTAGAGGGTGTTTCCGTAGTCCAGTCGGCTGGTGACGAGTGCCTGGGTGACTGTTTTCCTGGTTTCGGTGGGGATCCATCGGAAGATCTTTCGGAGCATGCGTAGGATGATGAAACATGATGATGAGACGGCGTTGACTTGTCTGGTCATTGAGAAGGAGGAGTCCAGGATGAATCCCAGGTTGCGTGCGTGGTCCGTCGGTTTGGGCGCGTTGCCCAGGGCTGGGGGCCACCAGGAGTTGTCCCAGGCAGAGGGTGATGATCCAAGGATGAGGACTTTCGTCTTGTCTGAGTTCAGTTTCAGGCGGCTGTTCATCATCCACTTGGCTACGTCTTTCATCCCTTCGTGTAGGTTGGTTCTGGCGGTGGCTGGGTTGTTGGTGAGGGAGAGGATCAGCTGGGTGTCGTCGGCGTAGGAGATGATGTTAAGGTTGTGTTGGCGTGCGATGGCCTTAAGGGGGCTCATGTAGACGTTGAAGAGGGTGGGGCTGAGTGATGATCCTTGTGGTACGCCGCAGATGACTTCGGTGGCCTCGGATTTGAACGGGGGTAGGCGGACTCTCTGGGTTTGTCCTGCGAGGAACGAGATGATCCATTCTAGTGTCTTCTCTTGGATTCCGATGTTGTTGAGGTGCTGCACTAGGGTGCGGTGGCAGACAGTGTCAAACGCTGCGGAGAGGTCCAGGAGGATGAGGGCCGCTGTTTCCTCGTTGTCGAGCAGGGCTCGGATGTCGTCAGTGGCTGCGATGAGGGCGGTCTCGGTGCTGTGGTTGGCTCGGAAGCCAGACTGCGAGCAGTCGAGGGATCCGTTCGACTCGAGGAAGGCTGCAAGCTGTCTGTTGACGGTCTTCTCGATGACTTTGGCAGGAAAAGGGAGGAGCGAGATGGGGCGGTAGTTCTTGAGGTCATTGGGGTCTGCTGATGGTTTCTTCAGGAGGGCGCTGAGTTCGGCATGCTTCCAGCTCTCCAGGAAGGTGGCGGTGTTGAAGGAGCAGTTGATGATGTCACGGAGTTGGGGTGCGATGATGGTGTCGGCCTTGTTGAAGATGTGGTGGGGGCATGGGTCAGTTGATGATCCGGAGTGGATGGTGTTCATCGTATGGATGGTGTCTTCGGTGCTGAGCGGGTTCCAGGCGCGGAGGGTGGTGGTGGGGGGCGTCGGTTCGGTGGTTGGGTGCGTAGTCTGTGCGCCAAAGCTGTTGTGTTTGTCGGCGATCTTGCTGTGGAAGAACGAGGCGAGTGAGTCGCAGAGTTCTTGCGAGGGGGTGATGTTGTTGGTTCCTGCGCTGGGGTTGGAGAGCTCTTTGACGATGCTGAAGAGTTCCTTGCTGTTGTGTGAGTTGTTGTCTAGTCGTTCCTTGAATGCTGTCTTCTTGGTGGTGTAGATCAGTTGGTGGTGTTAGCGGGTGGCGTGCTTGAGGGCAGTCATGTTGTCTGTAGTCGGGTCTTTGCGCCAGGCTTTCTCGAGGGTGCGGCAGTTCTTCTTGGAGTTCTTGATATCGTCGTTGAACCAGGAAGCTTTCTTTCTGCCGGGTCTGCTGGGATGGTTTTTCAGGGGTGCGAGGTCGTCAGCGCAGTTGGTGATCCACTGTGTGAGGTGAGGTTGTTGGCTGCTTGGTTGGGGTCCGTTGAGCTGGCGGGAGGATTCTGGTTCAGGGCTGTGGTGAGCTGGTCGGTGGTGATCTTGTTCCAGCTCCTGCGGGGAGCCTGTTGCGGGTGGTGGTGGTGAGTCGTGGTCCTTCTGAAGCTGAAGTGGATGCAGCTGTGGTCTGTCCAGTGGAGTCTGGTGGAGTTGCTGAAGGAGATGTACTTGCTGGAGGAGAAGACTGGGTCAAGCATGTGGCCGGCGTATTGGGTGGGGGTGTTCACCAGTTGCTTGAGTCCGAGGTTGGTGAGGTTGTCCAGCAGAGTGGTGGTGTTGCTGTCATTGTTGTTCTCCAGGTGGAAGTTGAGGTCCCCTAGGAGGATGTAGTCAGCGGAGGAGAGGGCGTGTAGGCTGATGAAGTCTGCAATGTCTTCGCTGAATTGTGTGCGAGGTCCCGGGGGTCTGTAGATGAGGGTGCCTCTGAGAGTGGTCTTGGGTTCGGTGTGTATCTGGAAGTGAAGATGTTCGGCGGCTGTGAGAGTGTCGTCGGAGGTGGTCGTGTTGCGGATGGTGTTCTTGTGGACGATGGCGATGCATCCTCCTGTCTGGTTGACGCGGTCCCTCCGGGTGATCTTGTATCCGTCCGGGATGGCAATGGCGATGTCGGGCGCTAAGGAGGCGTTCATCCAGGTTTGCGTGAGGAAGGCGACGTCTGGAGATGTGGTGTCGAGCAGGTTCCAGAGTTCCACGGCGTGTCTCTGGACGGAGCAGGTGTTGAGCAGGATGCACTTCAGGTGGTTACTGCTGGTGATCGGCTTGGCGGGTGCGGCGCGGGTCCGGATGCAGGAGAAGTTGCAGGATTGGCAGGTGAAGGGTCCGTCAGTGCATCTCGGGGTGGCTCGGTAGCAACCGGGGATCCAGCCAGTGTTGAGTGCGTTGAGGGTGGCAGCGTCGTATGTCCGGTGAGTGGGCTGACCTCTGCGGGGACCAAGGGTTCTGGCGGTGGGCGCGGCCAGGCGTGGACGGGCGTAGATGGGCTTGCCGTTGGCGCACCTTTGGCGCACAATCAGCGCACCCACTGCGCACGTCCGCTGCGCTCCCATGCGGCGGCCTCCATAAATGGCGAAGTGGGAGGGAGGAGCAGCTGGGAGGCGGGAGCGGGGTAGCCAATGGGCGGGTTACAAAAGAGAAAAGGGGCGGGCCGCAGGGGAGCAGCGGCTGGGAGCGGGGAGGGGGAGAAGCGGTGGGAAAAGGACACTAGGACGGCGAAAATACAGGGGCACAGGAGGCACAACAAATACAAAAGCAGGGGCACAGGCTAAGGAAAAAAGTACACAGACTGGCAAAGAACCGGCAGAACAGCAATCCAGGCACACAGCTGTGCGAGGCAGCAGCGGAGGGGTCAGGGGTCCCGGCACTCACGGGGGGAGCTGCGCGGTGTGTGGAGCGACCGGCCCTGCAATCTGTGGAAGGGTCAGGGACGATTTGCGGAGCCATTCCCAGTCCTCGTCATCGCGCTTGAAGTCGTCAGGTAAGTTAAGAATGAAGTTGCAAGCGATTCACCTAGCATTGAAAGCCTTTTTTCCTTCCATCAAGGGAAGTCTGGTTCAGGTGTGCATGGTCAACACCTTCGCAGGGTAGAGTGCGGTTGGGAACCTTACGTCGACAGGCTCTCTTCCCTGGACATGGCTGGAATGTCAGGACATAATCCTGGTGGTCCAACATATTGCGGTCTCTCTGAATGCCATAGCAGTCAAACTTAGCTTTCATTGCCTAGCAGATCACAGATGGTGTCTCCATCTGGGGGTGTAGTAAGGTCTCTTCAGAGATTGGAGAGCACTTTGGTTAGATCTATTTGTCACTATTGATAACACAAAATATCAGCACTTCTGAGTGTTGGAGTTTCCAAGGCGATTCTCACTCAAATGGAACTGATACTACTCCTACTCAGAGTTCTCTAGAAAATCAGAAAACAACCAGGCCCATGTCACTCTTGTGGCTCTGGATTGGGCATGGATTGTATGGTATCCCAAACTTCTGAGCATGGGCATCGGTCCCCCTATCAGGCTGCACCTTTGGGAGAATCTACAGTCAAAGCAACATGGCAGGATCCTGCATGGAGATTAAGTGGTAGCAATTAACAGTTTCTAACTTTTCTGCCGAAATATGCAATTCCATTTAGCATGCTACTAAAACATTTTGATTCCCTTTCTGCAACTTTGTCTGAGGTGTTCCTATTTGTTCTTTTGTTAGCCCAGCAATGCCTTGCTTTGGGCACAGTTAAAGGGTACCTTTCAGCCCTTGCAGCTTTCTTGTAGTTGCCAGATCACCCTCTGTTCAATCCACCTGTTGTGACCTGTTTTCTCAAAGGTCTCAAACACATGTTTCCCCTTCACTCTTCATCATGTCTCAATGGAACCTGTTTTTTACTTTTTTACTGTGCTTACCATTTGAGCCTATGCATAGCTACCTTCTGCATCTCCTGTCCATCAAAACAGCCTTTTTAGTGACCATTACATTGTTCAGGCTGGTTAACAAATTGCAGGCACTCTCTGTGCACCCTCTTACATAATGTTTTTCTTACATATACTGTGCACACCTGAAGAAAATGCTTAGTGGAGGATTATCTGCCAGTGGATGGTTGGGTACAGGACATTTCATGGCTTGCTGCAGTGAGTGATACAGACACTTTGTCATCCCTTAGGTGACCAAACCTCCAGTGTGCATAACCTACAGCCTATGCTGCACTAAGTAGCTCTCAGCAGCCTACTCCAATGGAGCTTTTCCTATATGTCAGGCTTTGCCATGACGTTAAGGCTGCCACCCCTGATTTTCCAACTGAGCCTCCCACCCTGGCCCCACTACATGCCTCACTTCAAAAGTCCGCACCCACACATGTGGTCTCTGCTTTATCATATTACCCAGACAGATAGTCCAAATTGTAAACAACACAAACGGGAACCCCCTTGAGAAGTCCCCTTAGTGACGAAAAATTGACATATTGCTGTCAACAGACCGGATGTATATCAGCAAGTAGCAGACTACCCATCATAAATTTCAAGCATTTACACGGCCTATACTGTACTCCTGTGAAGCTACATCGATTCCAGCCAAGAGATAACAATAATTGTGATAGATGCGAGGAGTGGGAGCTGGCTTTCTGCACCTGGCATGGGAATGCACTCCTTTTCCGAGATACTGCCATACACTACTGGAGGCATTGGACTAGATGATTGGATCTTCTAACCCGAACACCCCACTCACCACACTACTAGGATACACAGGAGGCCTTCATTCCTCAGTCAAGAAATATGTCTCACTGGGCTTACTACTAGCCAAATGCAGGACAGCCTGTAGATGGGGATGAGGGTGGGCTCCTAAATTTAAGGAGTGGCTGAATTACATCATATTTTGCCACGATCAACTAACTACATATGCTGTGCTAATGCTGCCCACTTCCCACCCCAAAAACTTTTGGGAACCCCTACGAACAAACTTGCTTGAACACTCCCACACAGGAGAAACGGGTAGGGAATGCCCAGGACTCAACGAAAGAGTAGGAAGAAACATCCACAGACATTTGGCAGGTGCAAGAGAAAAGTGAAGATTTTGCAATGGGGGGGTCAGGGATCTGAAATGTGATTATTTGGCTTATGTTAATATAGTTTGTCATACTACTTCCGAAAATGCAGAATTACACACTAAATGTGCTATTTGAGCCAACCATGGATACGTTATGCGGTAATGTTAGGCTTGACTAAAACCTGTTATTGTTAGTTCTATGCTGTAAAATCAATAAAAAGATTTTTTTTTTAAAGGAAAAACCTTAAAAAATGTTATTGTTCAGGAAGGAACTCCATCCAGCACAAACACTATGCTGTATACAATGAACACATGTTGCACTTTGATGCAAGTGTGTCTGCATTGCTGTATTGCAGCCTAAAGTGTCCCAGCGCAGGGAGATGACAGAACACTGTCACATCTTAGTAGATATGGTGCTGTTTTGCTGTCTCCTGTTCATGCAATGCAGCACATCAGCTTTACTTGTTGCTGCCCCCAATATCGTGGCTTCTCCGTAATTCAGTGACTTGTAATCTGCTGTAGCAGACTATTATAGCCATTAGAGTCTGAGCCCATTGTTACAGGTGTTGGCCTTTAGTTTTTACCTGGAACAAAAAACTGGCTATGTATTGTTCTCTATAGCCTGCTCTGACAGACTATAAGGATATACTAACATTAATTAACAGACATAACAAACAACATAAGTTGGGTTTTATTTGTAAACCCAAAAACATGCTTCCAACAGGAACCTTTTCTTTTCTTTTCTTTTAAAACAGTTTTTACTTCTTTTAGTTTTACATTGCTTTTGGGATTGAACTAAAATGGGAGAATAATGGGGCAGCAACATTTGGATTTAAAATAATATATATATATTTTTTTTTATTGCACGTTTTTTCAGGGCAGCTAACAGTCTATCACTGCATTCTGTACTCTACTCTCCTGTAGACACAAATTTTCCCCAACCATGCAACCATGCAATATAGAGCAATGTGCTGGCACAGGGGTGAAGGTGGCAGCAGCATCAAGAGAAGAAGCACTGTCCCCAAACTCTATTGTAAGAAGAGGAGCTGTAGATGTTGAAGCTCCCTCTCGTTTGTCTTACTTTCAGTTTGCAGTGATTAGCTGCCTGCTGTAGGAATTCCTCTAGTGTTTCTACATACCAGATGTTCAAAAAAAAGATGTAACATAACATTCTCTTCTGCCCCACTCAAGGAATTTGAGTGTGGAATTTGAGTATGGGCTGATTCTTCTGCTCCTCCTCTTTGTTGGACTGATCGTCCCTTGGAGATGCCATTATAGTTCAATAAAAAAATAATTTGGAAAATCTAAAGAAAAGCTAGGAAACACTTCAAAGGGCTTGAATCTTCACCAGTTCCACCCCCTATTAATAGAAAAAAGGTGGGAACATCCTGGTAATACATCAAACTAATGACATTAGCCGATGAGATGGTGTTTTACTCTGAGTGATAGGTACCGAGGTACCTGGAACAAAAACTAAAACCCACACAGGACTCCTTTGGGACCCTTTCATTGGTTCTACAGATCAAACGGGAGTACTGCTGTACCTATGGAAGGTAAACAAATGAAAGCAGTCATTTGATTGGCCACTCACGAGACAGTACTAAAAAACCGTCATACCCTTTAGAAGCAATCTCAAATGATTTTGCTAACCACCACTACTGAACACGAAATACACTGGCGGGTCCATTTTGATTGCAAGGGTGCATCATTCACTATGCCGACACAAAGTTCACTATCAGAAGATGTTGATGCTATTGTGCTCCTAAGCACTTCTGCGGCACCACAAAAAGCAAGGTCAGCGAAGGAATCACTGGTGTTACAGATTTTGATCTTCGATCTGGCAGTGAAAAAAAATTGTCCACAGGAGATGACTTTTGCATTGTGCTAGGAGGTGCACCACAGAGATTAGACTGGCCAGTATTATACTATAGGTACCACTGGAATGTTGAAGCATCTTAGGACTATGCTCCTAAACACCATAGTGCATGCAGAAGTACAACATAAACAAGCAGTAGAAAGACAGCTACCTGCTACTGAGGAAATGCTGCTACTTGAAAAGGCATAAAATGCATTTTGGAATTTACTGCAGACACTGTCTTATACAATTGTGGCCTGTGGTGAGGTGAACAGAAGAAGATATTGAAGGGCTTTGGAATTGCAAGTTGAGCACATAGACTTCTTAAAATAATTTTAAAGAAGTAATAAAAAAAGTTACAAGAAAGTTTAAAAGAATATTACAGCATTTTTCAACAACAGGAATTATGTAAAAAATAGTGAACAAAAATAAATGATGAAAAAGCAGTAGTTAAAAACTGCGTAAAATGAAAAACAAAGAAAATGGGAATAAATACAAAAGACTCGGAAGGTTGGGCTTGTGCCTAACGCTCCGATGTGGAGATTTGCCAGTTTTGGGGGTTGGGTGCATGGCCTGGCCCCTCCTGCTCCACACAGCCAAATAGCGTGCATGGCCGAGGGTTGTTCACCCATGGGCCAGGTACATTTGTGTAGAGTTAAGTATAGCACTCCTATACCTACCTCTACATACTACCATTGTCAACATTTTGGTTGTTAATATTTTCCCTGTGGCATTTTGGTAGCACAATATTTAGTGCTCAGTATATTTGGCACCATACCTCAGAGACCCTTAATGCTGTCACACCTCCCTGTAGTTATAAGGCAGGACAGTAAATCAAACATTGAAATCCCGCAGCACTTTTCAATGCCATGCTGCAAAAACAGTAGACAAATGCAAAAACCACAGTTGATGGACAGAATGCCGAACAATGTCATACATTCAACCCAGTACAGCGATCTGGGCCTAAATCCATCTTTTTTTTGCACTCCACATCACCCCAGTTCAGACATGGCCATATGCAAATCAGTCTGACCCTATGCCTCATGGGAACAGTCCAGCCCGAACTGCCAAGCCATGCCTTCCCTGGACCGGAAACAAGCTTCCGAGGACCGGGTTCTGGCATTCCAGCCGTCTTCAGCCCGCAGAGGCACTTGCTCAGCTGTGCCTATTTCTCCATGAAGGATTCAAATTGGCTGTCGCAGGTTGTAGGCATTCATCTTTTTCCTTCCGTTTATCAGATGGAAGGCCCCACTGGAAGTTATCACATCACCAAGGCTCCATTGCCAATCACTGCAAAGGTGATCACCATCTTGAATCTCAGAATACCAATTTGGCAGTCTTAGACTCAATAGAGTAACTCATGTCTGGTGCCTAGATCCACACTGGTTGATCCCAAGCTGAGAGCTTTATGTGGTAGATTCTCAATTAGCCTCTAGCAGTCACACCCAGCCCCATAATTAGAACCATTCTACTGTGCTACAAAGAGACATCTGGATAGCTTCACAGTTAGCTTCTCCACTGACGTTTTATGAATTTTAATGTTGAGGGCATGGACCATAATTTAATCCTGAAGAAGTCAAGAAAGAAAATACCCAAAATTAAGTGTAGAGCTGATGTTCCCAGAATCTCGTCCACAGTATGTGACTAAGTAGGATATCTTGCTTTGTCCATGTTGTTACACATACTTTAGGTTTAAAGTAAAGCTTTTGGCATGTTTACACTACCTTATAATCATGTATTTGATCTCCTCCTGGAGTCAAACAAACCAGACTTCCAGTCAGAGGTTTTGTGTGAGGATATTCTCCCACTATTTTTTTGAAGGAGCAATATGAAGTATTGTACCTTTTGGTGGTGTATTAGACAAGCTTTACCCACTTTAGGCATGTTGAGTATTACCCTCACAAGAAGTTTCAAAACTATCAAAGAGTGAATTGTTTAGCATAAGTTTGCCAAAGACTGGTTAAAGGGCTAGAAGTATCACAGATAGTTTAAACAAACATATGCAATGTCACATGGCCTAACATTTCTCAGAATTCTATTTGCATCTTTCTTCACTTGCTTTTCCCATCATGCCCCCTTCAAGTAGATTAGCTATTGGTAAGATAGTGAATCATCTTGGAAGAACAAAAGGAATCTAATGGGAAGTAGAAGGTGCAAAAATGGAAAGTTATACAAATCTACCAATCACAAACCTCAGACTGCAGAGATAGACAAATCATACACGCTACCCTGTCAAAATAGATAAGGTCTGCATACAGAATAAGTAAGTAGGCAGGTAAACAAAGCTTATATCAATGTAGAATGTTGAAATGACTTCAAGTCCCAAAATAAAAGCCATGGAATTAAGTTTTGTCCATTACCAAAGAATCAGAAACATCAATTAACATCCAAAACTCACATGAATTATCCCTAAAATTTAAGCTTTACATATCTATAAGAAATTCTGCCATTTTGTCCTACACATCAGCTTGCCAGTTTTTGAAAATACATATATTTCACCATGCAGTACTTTTTTATTTTGCACTAATGAATCCCATTTTCTTCAAAAAGGAGCTTGTCACTATCTTAAAAAAGAATATTACTTCATCAAACTAAAACTTTTAGGAAATAAATGTTTTGTCTGAACATCAGTTATTTTCACCAACATTCGCAGTACTATTGTGACACATAAACAGATTCATGTTCATTTTCCTCATATGTCATGGATATTATTATGTTACAGTGAATGCTGACAATGTGGTGAGGATTAGCTTCTATTATGCCTGTGATAGTAAAAATGTCAACCTGAATGTCCACAACATGTCATGGATGAGCCTCTTTCATGTCTTCAGTAGCTACAATGACAATATGAACACACACTGTATGTCATGGATAGTTCCCTGTTATTGCATAGGATAGCCCAGTGGTTCTCAAACATTCTTGACTCACAGCTCCCTTGACCTATTGGTCGTGGCCACGGCTCCCAACTATGTCTCTTTTTTTAGAGGGGGGAGTGTAATCCTGGCCTCATGAGTACTTAAATTTTTCTCTCTAAACATAGGATGAAGGTATTATAATTATATATGCAGGGTGTTTCGTATTACTAAGGCGTCGCCTCTAATTAAATATTCCTAGTTACACTTCTTTGGCCATGCCTTTTTTAGAGATCCCGCTCCAATTTTTTATCCCACTTACAGTACTAGATAGCACCCATATGCACTTAGGCCCCATTGCCTAAGTGTTTCTGCACTTGGATAATATTTGCATGCATTTCCATTTCTACCCATAGCATATGTGCCAACACACATGTCTCAGCAGGGTGACTCACGATTTTTTTAAATGAAATACAGCTTTATTTGATCTGTTTCCACCATAAAATTGCCTCCAATTTAATGCAAGCCAAAAAAATTCCTCAGATTTTTTTTTTTAAATGTCCCTCTTCCTCTCTCCCAAATGTCTGCAGTATGCCATATATGGAGTTTTACTTCTCTGTTCTCATGGAAAGAGCTGACCTGTCTGTAAATGTGTGTGTACTGTGAGAAATGTGCACTGGAAGTACCTATGGTTCTAGTACATGTCAATACTTAATAACACGTAGTCTGTTTGAGAGACAGGACAACTTTACCTTCCTGGTAACGTGCATTGATGTAAAAATCTGGGGTCTTCCTCTTACTTTGGGATTGTTGGAATGTGGGGATCCAGTGAAATATGGAGGTCATCTCCCTTGATAAGATATCAATTAAGCATTATGTTTCCAGCTTTAGGCTTGTCACTTACAAATCATTGACATCATGCGTTTATGTGTAATTAGTTTAACTGAAGCCAACAAACATTAAATGCATTAGAGTACTTGGTGTGCAGCTCCCCTGGCTAGTTTTTATGGCCCACCAGGGAGCCAAAGCACACAGATTGAGAACTACTGGGATATCCAGATGGTTTTCCTGCAGGCCAACAGTATGATAAGGATTGGCTCGCTTATGCCTTTGATGGCCAGACTGATGTTCTGCAGCCGACATTATGTCATGAGATGATCGTGATATTGCCATAAATAGCCAGTTTTGGTGTCTTAGTGGACTTATGCAGCCATTACAAGCCAGGTCTGGAGGCTTAGCAGATTAATGTGTCCACTATAGGGGACTGCGTTTGACTTCATGGTCACAGGTTCAAATCTTGGTGGGTCCAATCAGCCTTTCATCCTTCTGAGGTCGATGAAATGAGTGCCATTGAGTTAAGTAACAATAAACATCATTTATTCAGCGTCAAGATATACCTGGGTGAATGTTCACTTTACAAATACTTCTGTTATGTTATGTTATACCAGTGACCCGTTTTTGACCTCTTGGTTACAAGTTCAAATCCCAGTGGGACACTCGGCCTTTCATCTTTCTGATGTCAATAAAATGAGTACTATTGAGTTGGATAGCAATCAGTATCTGTCATTCAGCTTTAAGATATTGTTCTGAGTGAACATTTGATTTACAAAATACACATGCTAAGTTATGCTGTGTTTGAAATCAGGGGCCAGATGTAGGAAGCCTAATACCGGTCGTTAACGGCCTAAATGACCAAATTTTGGCTATTACCGACCAGTATTTTGTTTTGGGATGTAGGTGCCTAAATTGCAAATTCGGTAATTTACAGAATCGGTATTTTAAGGAATAGGTAAATTACTGATTCTTTAAAATACCAAATCAGTAAATTACCAAATTTGCAATGTAGGGAGCACTCAAATGAGTGCTTTTCCCATTTTAGAATTTGCTATTTACCACCAACTATAAGTTAGTGGTAAATAACGAATACCTTTGAAAATGCAAATCTGTGCATTTTCAACTGTGCCATGTGGCAGACATACATCTGCACACAAGCACGATTCAGGGGTGCTACAGGGAGTCGAAGTGACACCCTGGCACCCTTGAATATGTCCCCCATTTTACCGAATCGGTACTTACCGATTCTGTACTTGCCATTCATTCCTATGGGCCTCCAGGCCCATAGGAATGAATGGCAATTACCGAATCGGTAAATACTGATTCGGTAAATACCGAATCTTACCGTTTCGGTAATGTTTACCTATTTTTTGCTACATCCCATTTACCTATTCTTAAATACCGAATCTGTAAAATTCGGTAATTAAGAATAGGTAAATTGCGATTACCTACATCTGGCCCCAGATCTTTAGTTGGGAGAGGTTTACACCCTGTCCAGGTAGGGGCTGCAATTCTAGTCAGGGTAAGTCAGCCATGCACTAAAATCAGCCCGTGCTCATCCTCTCGCAGCTTGGCACATGGCTGTCAGGCTTAATTCAGGAATCAATGTGTAAAGCATTTGTGCATACAAGGATACATTAACACAGTGAAAACACTTCAAAAAAGTCTCCACAATGAGGTATGAAAGTATCTCTTTTACTTTTTCAAACAAGATAAAAACAATAAGAATCTAATTAAAGCCTCTCAATTTACAACTACTCCAAGAATGTACAATGCAGGAAGAGCCCTTACGGTTTCAGAAGGTTCTTTGCGAATACCCTGGGGAAATAACGGTGGTCCACACCATGTATCAAAAACAGACTTTATCCCTGGGTCAGCGCAAAGAAATACTGCCAAAGTTATTATAGTTGAAATAGAAAGTGAAGTTTGTGGGAGACTGATCTACTCGCTCCATTTGGAGATGCCCGCGAGAGCGCTGGTGGGTGGCAGGGGCCTTATAATCCAGGAGTGCACAGTAACTTTCTCTGGTAGCCACAGCAGTGGGACCTGTGTTGCTGGAGTCTCCCCTTGCTGGGTACACTGTCTTGATTGGAGTCACAGAGGACAGATGCCCGTCTTTCCCTGATGCTGGCAGAGTGTGCCGGGTCATGCTGGACTGCTACAGGTGCTTTTGCGAAGTCAACAAACATGATGGTCTACTCTCGAGCAGGCAGACATGGCAATTCTTGATCAGTGCATGTGGGTGCCCAAAGGCAGCTGCCGACACTGTGCCAAGGCCAAGGACTGCTACAGGGCAAGTCAAGCAAAGTCAGACTCCAGATTGGCAGAACTTAGTAGCCCTTGGAATTACTTATGTTGCAAAAGGTTGTAGAGGACAGGTCCAGTCCTTCTCTCCTCCCAGGTCAAAGGCAGCAGAGTGGCAGTCCCTTCTGTAGCCAGTTCCTCTTCTTGGCAGAGTCTCCTTTGGACCCTAAAGTTAACTACTGAGAGGGGGTCACAGACCCAATACTTATAACCAAATGTGTCTTTGAAGTGGAGGTGACTACGAAGCAAAGCCTTTGTGGGGCACGAGTTTCCTTTCGGCCCAGATCTGACAGCCAGCCTATCTGAGTGGAGGTAAATCAGTGTTTTGTGTAGGGCCATGCCACTACCTATGCAGGTACACATGTCAGTTCCTTCCCTCCCTCTAGCCCAGGAAGACTCATCAGTATTCAGATGAATGCAGATGTAGCTGAGTGTCCTGTACATGTGGCTGTCTAGAGGGAATGCACAAAGTGTAGCTGTCACCCCACCCACACCGTGGAGACAGGCTGTAAGGCACAAAAGAGAGCTAAGAAAAGAAAATTGGCCTCTTTCTAAAAGTGACATTTCTAAACTAGTAATATCAGATCTAACTTTCCCACTAAAAAGTATTTGTCATTACTAGTCCAACAATTTAAAACATAAAGCAGCCACTCCTCTGCAATCAGGAATCACTCCTAAAAGAGTATTTAAGGAATTGCCAATATTATTAACCTATGAGAAAAGCCAACCTCACAGTAGTGAAAATGAACATGGGTAGTTGTCACTACTAGGATATGTAAAACAAAGTACATGTCCTACCTTTTACTTAACCAGCACCCTGCCATTAGGGCTGCCTAGGGACTAACTTAGGTGTGACTGATATGTAATAGAAGGGGACTTTAGGGCTTGGCAAATACTTGGAAATGCCAGGTCCTAGTGGCAGTAAACTGCGCTCAAAGCCCGGCACTGGCAGGCCTCAGTCAGGTATGGAAGGCTACTTCTGTGGGTGGCGTAATCTGTTCTACAGGCCCACTAGTAGCATTTGGTTTCTAGATCCTCGGTATATGGTATAATACTTTACTAGGGGCTTATAATTGAACCAGATATACTAATCATGGCTAAACCAATTGGCCTCCCATTTTAGATAAGAGCACATGCACTTGCACTTTAGCGGTCAGCGGTGGTAAAGTGCTTGGAGTCCTAAAGCCAGCCAAAATGAAGTCAGTCAAGCATGAAGAGGAAGGCAAAAGTTTTGGGCTAACGTTGAAGAGAGAGCTATTTCCAACAGTGTGAATGCTACTAGTTGGAGGGCATCAAAAACAACGTGATGGATAGAATTCCTAAATTGATTTCAGCCACGGGCAATCGCTCAGGGTCGTATTCCAATCCATCAATTTTTGCCCCTCATGCCACCTCAATTTTGACCCAGCCATATGCAACTTGGTCTTGACCCTGAACTAATGAGAGCAGTCTAGCCTGAACTTCCACGCCAGGTCCTCCCTGGACTGCAACACAAGCAACCCAGGACTGGTAATGCACTCATTAGGATTTATCAGCCAGGTATTTTGGGGGTTTGATGCTACTAGTAGTGGTCCAATTACTGGCACAGATAGCTGAGATATTTTGAAGTGTGGCTCCAATGTATTTTCCAGATTATGCCATGGCCATAAATAAGCTGTTGTGCATTGAATCACACAAACCAATCATACATTTAGAAAAGTTTATATATTTTGGGGCAGGGAATTTATTATTCTAACTTTAGTCCCATAGTCATTGAAACAACTCTACACTTGTGTGGGCTGTATTTATTATCATAACTACTTCCCCACACTCATTGGGGAAAAGAAGTATTTGGGTGGGAAGGTACATTTATTATTGAGGAGACTGCATAGATTTGTGGATTCTGCACTATTATTTTAAATCCTGTCTTACTAAAGTTGGGAACATTTACAAATATTAGAACAGGGTACTGGTTCACTGTTCTAACGCAAAATAAGATACGTTTTAAACAATAACTATATGTAAATTAAACACATTTAATTAAATATCTATATATCATAACAATTGTTTTGTTTAGTATAACGCTACATTATTTAAATATATTAATTTAAGCTTGATTATTTGAGGTGCAGATTTAAAAAACAAATATGATCTAACATATTAAAATACATATTTAAATGAAAAATGTAAAAAACAAAATATCAACTCCATGTTTTATTCAATAAAATTATTTTTATATAATTATACATTAACCTAAACAGTAAAACCACAAATTATCTCTTTAAAGCAATATTACAGTTTACTATAGCAATTTAAAAATATATTATTATCTATTAAATCCCACTGTGTCTCCATAATGTAATCTTTCTTAAAATAATAATAAACCAGCAACATAAACCCCCTTACATATGAAACTCACTTTCTTTATAAATTACAATGTAAAAATATAAATAACTAATCTCAATATTATATAATTATTTTAGATTAAACCCAATCCCCTAATAAACCCCATACACAGAAAATATGTGTAATATATAAGTAATCAATAATTTAACATATAAACAAATTAACATTAAACGCAAATTACAGGTAAAATTACGTTTCTTTCAATGAAACACTACCCACTCAATCCCTATGTAAACTCAACAACCTGAAAAAGGTCATAGTAGAATGCATTACATTAAATAACAGTAATTTACCATAAATATGTATAAATAAATGAATGATAAGATGATCGCTATGTAAACATCTGCTTTTACTATAATTTCTTCCTGGCATATGTTTGGTCACTGTAGACATTTTTGAAATGTGTTCATTAATGAAACAACAGTACATTTCATTTGTTGCAGCTTGTTATATTTTATTTCTACCAGGAAATTCTCATAACACTGGAGATTTGTGATAAATGTGTTTTTGAAAGGTCTTTTGTAGCTTTTCTGTTTTAGTAAATATGGGATTTTTTGGTTTTGCTTCATTTTGATAGTTAGATGCTGATGGTTGGTAGAACACCATTAGTGATAGATGGATAATTTTACAGCTACTATTAGTGTTCCAAAAAAGTACAATTCTTTAAACAGTTTGTTTTGTGCAGTTTGGGACATACAAAATAGCTCTATAGTTCAGAAGCTGTGGTGAGCTGCTATATTTGATTACTGGAATTATTTTTCTTGCAGCTGATGTGCCAAATGCCTATCACTTGGCTATAGATAATGCTGAGTTTCACATGAAGTGTATGGCACTAAATGCAGTTTAAATAGAGAAGCATATTAGTTGGTTGCATATATAATGAAGGATTATGTAGTGTATTTTTACCTTATTTCATCTTCGTGATACCAAAATGTGTATTTTGGTTGATGTATGTAGGTGTAGACAAATATCTGGAATTCTTTGTAAACTTCACTCTTTTTGTCCTGCTTCTGCTGCATCACCCAGTTTGCTCTTTAGCAATTTTGATTCATTGATACAAAACTCAACACATTCATTATGTTGTATTGCTTCTCCATGTATGCTAAACCTACTTTTATAATTGTTTGTTTATCTGCATGTTGTTTTCCATGTATGCTAAACCTACTTTTATAATTGTTTGTATATCTGCGTGTTGTTTTCTTTCTGACTGTCAGTTGTGTATGCCTTGCTGCAAGACCCTCTCATTTTGTTCACACATGCCTCTAAAAATGCATCAGTATCAAAAGTTTTTGTCTGTCTGTCAAGTATTTGTTTGCATATTGTATTTGTGAAATTTAATGAAAAGTAATGTAGTTATGAAGGTACAATTAGTCAAGATGCAGACATGCCCCTAGCCAATCCTATGTCAAATGTGTTTCATGGATGTTACTGCATCTCATTAAAAGTTTCACACCATGAATTAAATCTTATAGACAGAATTCCAGAAAAGTAAGAAGTAGTTTTCTGTTAAATTCCAATAGTTACACAAATATTTATGTGGGCTATCTAACTAGACCATCCCTCATAAAAGACCATATGATACACAAAAGCCCTATTTTATGTGTGTGATAGACCAAAAAGCTAAGCAAGTATAACTATAACTCCTTGATCTAAAGTTAATGCTAATCCCAACATGTTTTTGAAATGTACAATCACTGTAAAAATTGAAGAACTGCTGTTCTAGACCATATATTAACCCCTTCGAGGCTAATGACGAGCTGGCCTCGTCATGGCGCTTACCTGCCGTGCGCGGATGACAAGGCCAGCTCGTCATAAAACAATATAAAACAATAAAACCCAGCGCAGGACGGGAAAACGCCTAGCAGCCATGGGGTTAATCAACTTGGCTATTTCCTTCTGCTGCCAGATCGTCCTAATATTATATCATATAGCTGATGTCTGTCCTTCATTGTTGAAGGTGTAAATTTGGAAGAACACAACCTTACCCCGATCGCAAGTGGCTCATCTTCAGAATTGCAGCAACTTACTCATACTTACCTTCATGAAACACAGCCATGAGGAAGCCCCTAATGGGGTGTGCGGCACATTTGTAACCATATTAGATAGTCTATGCCAGGGTGTGGTCCACTTGCACTTCAAAAATCATATCCAGCGAAATGTCACTAATAATTGTTAACTAACTTTGGCATTGACTAAGCTCTACAACTGCATTATGTCTTGGATGCTCTATGTGACTGCTAAAAATAGTGAATTTCTTATCTTATCTCATCAACATTAGAGCACCAGTAGTGCTAACATAAGCCATAGAAGTGAATGTGCGGTGAGTGAGCATTGAAAAAGTCTGTATGTAATAAAATGGTTATTTTTTTCAATAGTGATTATACCTTACAGGCCAGTGCAATGAACACAGTACATGGCAAAACAATTCTTTGGTAATATATTTGACACTGAGATTCTTGTTTATATGTTTTAATATTGCTTTCCTTAATTCAGCTATTGAAGAGGCTTTTGTTTTTTTTAAATGACTAGGTGGGGGGGTTAATATTTCTGGGATGCCTGGCTTCACCTTGGGGGGGGCCCAGGAGTGGACACTTCACAGGGAAAGCCAGGATGGGTTCCACAGCGGTATGCGTACAAGCGCTTTGAGACCCCCCTGGAGGTGATATGTGCTCTATACAAATACAAAATTATTATTATTATTTCTCACCTGAGATAAATACAATATATTGGATTTTGAACTAGAAGCCTCGAGGTAACAAACTGTTGTAGAAATGACCAGTGCAATTTAGTACTCTTTCTACTAACGCCAGCAGAATGAAATCACAGCTGATTTTCATTTACTTAGTAGCATGTTGTTAAAAACTAACATTCAGTAGCTCTTTGGATGGAATGGTCAAATTGGTATGGTTAAATAGAATGCTTAAGAGTGCTTGCACTGACAACAGTTGTTTCCCTACATTCTCAGTTTAATGCCTGAGACTTGAAATGGACAGAAACAATGAATTTGTTTATTTGTTTGTGGGTGACATTAGAAGAATGAGTTCTAATAGTACTATTGCACACCACAATGCTTCTGTGAGCCTTTTCTGAATCTGTACAGGACAATCTTGAAGCCCTTTGGGTAAGATGTACAAATCATTTTAATAGTCAGATTTGCTCTGATTTAGTGTATGGGACCATTAAAATGGTTTTTATATATACAAATTCCATTTTAAGAATAAAAAGAGTTTTGAACTTCTAAAATGGGATACTGAATGAATACTGATTCAGTATTTGGAAGGGCCTTGTTCCAGAGGTCCCTTCCAAATACTGAATCAAAATAGTGTGCTTTGCAACTTAAATTCGGTCACAAAGCATTCAAATTTCACCAGCCCCCAATTTGGGATGGTAACCCATTCGCAAAATAGAAGGGGTCCATTTGTTGAAGAGCAGGCAGCGATCTATGGGGCACAGCCACCATTCAAATAAACAAGTAAAATATCAAGTAAATCTTTCTCTTTAAACACAGCCCTATTTCTTTTAAGGATATCAGGCTGCATTTAAACAAGTTTTACCTTCTTTGAAAGCATTAACAGACATGGTGGTTTCCTAACCACAGCAGGCCACCATGCCTGTGGTGGCCCCCTACCTGGGAGAGTTGCAGTTTGTGGCCTACTTCATGAATATTAATGAGCTAGGTCGGATGAGGCCCACACCAAATCTCAATTTTCCAAAATGACTATGTGTTCATAGGCGTTTAACGAAGGTAAATAACTTGTTCATCTTGTGGTGTGCTATATCTCTATGTATGTGTAACATATGTATATATTTACTCCTATGAGGCAAGAGAAGGTGGGTATTTTGTGTTTAAGTTTATCTACTCTGGCAGAAAACTGTAATGAGTGTAAATTAGAAGGTCGCTATGCTGCATTTTTTTAATACAGCTGCTATGCACTATGGACTTGGTAGACCTTATATGAGATTTACAGGACTGAGGCTTTGCAAACACGAACATTTATTTAAATAAATGCAACAGCAATTAATAGAACAAGAGTACTAGTTGAAAGAGGTATTTTGTGGTCCCAATCTTTGAATAAGCACAAAAAATCGAACTGAATGACTCTCTTTTTTGAGTTTACCATTTGCATACAGTGTCCTTCTCACTGTCTACGATCTAAGTTTATTTAAAATCAAGTACAACTGATCCTCAGATTTGCATATAATTAAGACCTTGAGAAGGTCAAAACACTTTCTGCTGCTACATCGGGCTGCCTGCTGGAAATAACACGTATTTTGACTCACCTCTTGATTGGATGGGCTTGCTTATCTCTTGAATTTTTAATATGCTCTATATATATTATATATATATATATATATATATATATATATATATATATATATATATATATATATATATATATATATATATATATATATATATATATCAAAAGTTCATCCAAAACCTGATAAAGAAGGAATGTCCGGGCCAGCTTTTGCAATTCAGTGAGCTTTTAATGATAGCTCCACTCGACGCGTTTTGAGGAGAATTTTCTCTTGATCACAAGCGTGAGTGTGAGTAAATCATAGGTTTAAATACAGTCACATGACATTTGAAATAGTAAACAGACTCGCAGGATTGAAACATTACGCGCTACAATGCATCAGTCAGTCGCAGTAATCAATGATAACGTGCAGTGAAATGAAATAAAATAAACATTGGCATGCATGGGAGAAACAACCTGGTGGCGGAATTTGGGCATATAAATCAAATGCGCTGATTAGTGTGACAATAATCAAAACAATACCAACTGAAGACACACACTTAGTAAACAGTGTTGATTCTTCTAAGGGTGGGCAGAAAGGGTAATTGTCCACCTGTCACTAGGCGAGGTACATTAGTTCAGTCTCATTAGAACTGTTCAATGACGTTTCCACTAGGGAAAGGACTCAATTACGCCCCAGTGGGCAAAACGTCTACCATTTTGGGCATTGTAGTTTAAGTTCACAGCCGTGAATCAAAGACACATGGATGCAGGAATAACAGTTTCGATCACCCCCCGTCTGGGCCCTCCGCTGCAAGGGGCAGGGGTTCAGAGCGAAACTGCAGCTTTGGATATATATATATATATATATATATATATATATATATATATATATATAATACCAAGTATTATTCAATACACAATATGGCACATGTATAAAGGCAACCTCATCTCCTTACCTAAAGAAGCATAGTGTGACATGTCTTCATGTCTGACGCTCTATGCTATCTTATAAGTAAAAGCTGCTACTAGACAAAAAACAGATCTCTCTAGCATTTGCATTACCCACCAGAGATATCTTACCATTATTAGTATTTCCTGAGATTTACCTGGTACACAAAGTTCTATTCAGTAGGCATATTACCCCATAAGATAAATATATATAGATATAAAACAATATTGTGAGAAATATATATTGACTACCCTAGAGGGACCATAGTACCCATTGAAGGTTTGTACAACAAAATTATGTTGTTTTATTGGTGCAGCCTAAAGACTCCATAACATTTTGCCTGCCTTAAATAACATATTTATATTTTTCTAAATAGCCCTGGTGATTTCATATTATATATGCATTGGATCGAAAAAGAACTTTGTTTTTAGAATATTTCAAACACACTACATTGCATATGTGAACTTGTCAGCAATAAAGTGAAATCTTTTCATTTCAGAGAAAAAAAACAAGACTACATCACCTGGTCCAGGTATTTCATGGAAGTGTTCAAAATGTATCTTTATGATTACATTTTGGATATAAACACCAAATAGGCAGTGTGCTGTATTATTTCAAAGTACAGATATATACATAGGTCATTGTAATCATATGCAGAAATGCACATATCCATATAAATATGTATATTTCTTTATTTTACACATGCATTTCTATGTACAGATATGCATTTCCAGACATTCACACAGACATGATGTTAACCCTATATACACACATATACAGCATTATATTTGTGAATATGCATATTTATGTACACACACAAACAGATGAAGGATATTTAAAATCGTAGCTCCAATCAGAGAAAGCATCTAAGCATCTGGATTCAAATGGGTACGAGTCACAATTAAATAAAATATCCAGGATGGACATATATAATTTGTAAAAGTGCATATAAATTGGGGGTTGGTGAGATTTACTATTTGAACGACAGTCCCAATAACAGTAGAAAAATTGCACACATCTGATGGGGGATAACAGAGGCCATATATTCTGGTCTAACTCTAGTCCTACTAATAATGAGGAAAATACACACATTTGTGTGGTGTTGGGATGGAAGGGGGTCAGATTTATTTTTCCTACTCCAGTCCCATGAATAATGGAGAAAGTACATGTATTTGATGGGGTAGGGTGAGATTTTATATTTCATCCCAGTCTTATGCACATTTCAGAAAATGTATATATTTGGGGCAGTCAGATTAACTTTTTGAAATGTAGTCATACTAATGTTTGGGGAATAGACATATATTTGGAAGTTGAGGGTGTCATATTTACTCTTTTACCACAAACACTGGAGAAAGTGGATATATATATACAGGTGTGAGATTTACTATTCTAACAGAAACCCAACATATCTTTGGTAAAGTTCATATATCTTGAGGCAGGTCATTTATTATTCTAACTCCAGTCCCATAAACAATGAAGAAGGTATACTTGTATGGGTTGGATTTATTGTTAACACTACTGCCTTACAAATATTGGGGAAAGGATACACATTTGTGTCAGAGGGTACATTTAATATTGAGGAAATAGCATATATTTGTGGGTTTTTAATTGCTATCTTAAATCATGTCTCACTAAACTTGCGAACATTTATGAATATTAGAAAGGGGTACTTATTTCACTGTTCTAACTCAAAATAAGACAAGTTTTAAACAGTAAATTCTAATTAAATGCTTGTAATTAAATAAACATAAATATCTATATGTATGTCACGTTAATTGTTCATGTATTATAATACTAAATTTTTCAGGTACATTCATTTAATACTAAGCTTTATTTATAAAAAAAGTATACATTTAAATACACAGATATGATATAAAGTATTAAAATATGTATTCAAAAAATTAAAACTGTAAAAAACATATTGTGAACCCCATTTTGTATTCAATAAAATGATTTTAAAATAATTATATATTAACTTACACTGTGAAACCACAAATATTTTATTTAAATTGTATTTATAATTTACAATAAAATTTTAAAAATACAATATTATATGGTGGTGCTGGACCAGAAATAGAGGGATGGTCTTGGCTCTAGTGGGTTCCGTGGTATCTCAGTTGGACATGAAAATACAAACATATGGACCCACAACATGAAAGCCTATTATGAGATCAAAGGACATAATTAAATGCAAAGTCTACAAGGGGCATGCTGTGTTGGATGGGGGTAAAAGGGAAAGTTTGTGCCGGATATAGTTTCATGTTAGTTTATGGGTACTCACCCTACACAGATATATGTATGTATGTGGGGTGTTTTTGCATGGCTATGTTGTCAAAACCCAATAACGTTTGTTGTGTGTAAAATATATATATTTATGTTATAAATTATACCCCACTGTATCTATGTAAAGTAATCTATCTAATAATCAAGTGCCACCAACTCAAACCCCCTTAGATATAAAATAATGTTATTTTGTTTCAATTCTAAAACATTAATACCAAACCCAATGTTTATATAACTATTTTATAATTTAGTACTTACATTGTTTAATAATTAATTATATATGAAAATGACACCCTATATACCCAATCCCTCAATAAGCTGAAACAAACCAAAACAAATGTATTATACATAATCAACCAAAAGCTTAAAATATAGAAATAATATTAAATTAAAATTACATATAACAATATTTCAACCAACACTATCCACTCAATTCCTCAGAAAAGTCATCAACCGGAAAAAGGTTACATTAAAAATCATCAAATTAAATACCAGTAATTTAACTTAAATAGATACAAATTGATAAACTATGTAAGATGATCATTATGTCAAAAGTTGCTTATGCTCTAATTTCTTCCAAGTATATGTCTTGTGTCTATAGACGTTTTTGAAAGTTGATCATTTTTAACACCTTCGAAAATCACAGGAGTACAATTAGTTTGTGGCAGCTTTTTATGGTTTGGTTCTAGCAGCAAATGCTCAAAAAGTTGGGGATTTGTATTGTGTTTTTGAAAGGCCTTATTGTAGCTGTTCTGAATTGGTAAATATTTTACCAAAAGTTTTTAAAGTTAGGTGATGGGGCAGATAAAACCCAATTTGTGATGGATTCTGCTACTATTAGTGTTCAAATATGTACAATTCTTTATAATAGTACTATTGTGTGTGGTTTGGGGCATACAGAACAGCTCTATTGTTCAGAAACTCTGGTGAGCTGCTATATTTGTTTGTTGCAAATCTTTTTCTCACAGCTGATGTACTGTATGCCTATCACTTGGGTATAGATAATGCTGAGTTTCACGTAAAGTGGATGGAACTAAATGCAGTTTAAATAGAGAAGAACATTAGTTGGCTGTATATACTGATGTAGAAATATGTAGTCTATTTTACCTTCTTTCATCTTCGTGATACCAAAATGTGTATCTTGGTTGATGTATGTATGCGTTGACAAATATCTGGACTGCATGGTAAATTTAACTTTTTTCGTGCTGGTGCTGCTGCATCGCCCTATTTGCTCCTTAGCAATTTGTATTAATTGTTGCAAATTTCAACTTATTCATGATATTGTATTGCTTTTTCATGTACACTAAACTTATTTTAATATTTTTTTTGATATCTGCATGTTGCTTTCTTTTTGACTTTGGTTAATTCTGCATGCCTGTCAGGTCTGCCTGCCTTGCAGCAGGTCCATCTCTCTTTGTTCTCACCTGCCTGTAAAAATGCTTGGAAATCCCAAGATTTTGTCTGTCTGTCAGGTAATTGTTTAATTTTGCATACTGTATGTGTGAAATTGAATGAAAACTAATGTAGTTATAAAGGTACAATTAGTCATGATGTGTTTCATTGGTGTTACTACATCTTGTTTAAAGTGTCACACTGTGAATTAAATCTTATAGACAGAATTTCAGAAAAGTAAGAAATTGTTTTCTTTTAAATTTCTGATACTTAAAAAAACATCTATGTAATAAATCTAACTAGACCATCCCTCAAAAGAGACCATATAATAAGCAAAAGTCCTATTTTATATGTGTAATAGACCAAATAGCTAAACAAGCATAACTATAAATCCTTGGTCTAAGGTTAATGCCAATCCCAACATGTTTTCTAAATGTACACTTGCTGTAAAAAGTGAAGAACTGCCAGTCTAGATTGCATAATAATCCACTTGGCTATGGCCTTCTGCTGGCAGATTGTCCTAAAATTATATCATATAGCTGATATCTGCACTTCATTAGTGAAAGTGTAAATTTTGAAGAACACACCCTTGCCCTCAACCGTAAGAGGCTCATCTTCAGAATTGTAGCAACTGACTTATACTGAACTTTACGAAACGCAGTGCTGATGATGCACCCTAATGGGGTGTGTGGTACATTTGCATCCATATTAAGTAGTCTATGCCAGGGTGTTGTCTATTTGCACTTTGAAATTCATATTCAGTGAAATATCGCAAACAATAATAGTTAGATATCACCCTAACTTTGGTATCGGCTAAGCTCTACAACTACACTATGTCTTAGATGCTCTATGTGACTGCTAGAAAGAGTGCATTTCTTATCTCAGCAACATTAGAGCCCGGTAGTATTACATAAGCCATAGTTGTGAATGTGCGATGAGTGAGCATTGAAAACTTCTCTATTTAATATTATGGTTATTTCTTTCATTAGTGATTATACCTTACAGGCCAGTGCAACGAACACGGCACATGGCAAATCAAGTCCTTGGTAATATATTTGACACTGAGATTTTTATTTATATGTTTTAATATTGCTTTCCTTAATTCAGCTGTTCAAAGGCTTTCGTTCTTTTTTTAATAACTAGGTGGGGTCAATATTTCTGGAATAGCCATATAACTGCCAATAATTATTTCTCACCAGAGATATTGAACAAGAAGCCTCAGGTAACAAATGGTTGTAGAAATGACCATTGCAAGTTATTACTTTTTCTACGAGCACCAGCATAACATTAAATAACTCTTTGCATAGAATGCTCACACTGACATCAGTTGTTTCCCTACATTCTCAGTTTAATGTCAGATACTTGAAATATACAGAAACAATGAATTAATGTATATGTCTGTTGTGGGGTACATTAGAAGAATGAGTTTTAATGACACTATTACACACCACAATGCTTTTATACGCCTTTTCTAAATCTGTACAGGGCAATCCTAAAGGACTTTGGGTCAGATGTAGAAACCATTTAATAGTTGGATATGCTCTGACTTAGTGTATGGGACAATTCCAATGTGTTTTGCTGTATAAAAATCCCTTTTTAGGAATTAAAAACTGTTTTTGGACTTCTAAATTGGAATTCTGAATGAATACTAATTCAGTGTCTTTAGTCCTTTCAAAATACTGAATAAGAATGGTATGTATCAGTGTTTTACAACTGAAATCCGGTCACGAAACATTCCAATCTTACCAACCCCCAAGTTGGTACGGTAACCGATTTGCAAAATAGAAGTGGTCCCTTTAGTACCCCTTCCTCTTTGTGAATACAACACATGTTTATTGGGGAGCAGGCAGTGGGCCACTGCCAACTTTCAAATAAAAAAGTAAAATATCAAGTAAATCCTTCTCTTTAAACGTAGCCCTATTTAAGGATATCAGGCTGCATTAAAAAAGCATTTACTGTATTTGAAAGCAATCACAGACATGGTGGTTTGCTGACCACAGCAGGCCACCATACTTGTAGTGACCTCCTATCGGGGAAAGTTGCAGTTTGTGACCTACTTCATGAATATTAATGAGATAGGTCAGATTGAGGCCCACTCTAAATCTGGATTTTCCAAACTGGCATATTTGCATATAGGTGTTTACCTAATGTAAATAACTTGTTCACCACACAAACACACACACACATATATATATATATATTTGTTTTATATATATATATATATTTATAATAGGAAGTATAGTTCATTGAACGTACAGTGGCACATGTATAATGACAACCTAATCTCCATACCTTGAGAAGCATAAAGTGTGATGTCTTCATGTTTGACCTTCAATGCTATCTTATAATTCAAAGCTGGGACTAGACAAAACACATATCTCTCCAACATGTGCATTAACCACCAGAGTAATTTTACCATTATTAGTATTCCCTGAGATTTATCAGGTACACAAAGCTCTCTTTAGTAGGCACATTACCTCATAAGATAAATATATATAAAACAATATTGTATGAAATATATTGACTACTTTTAAGGGCTTACGGTAACCATTGAAATTGTGTGCAACAAACATATGTCATTTTCATGGTGCAGCCTAAATACCCCATACATGTTGCCTGCATTAAATAACATATTTACATATTTCTAAATAGTTCTGGTGATTTCATATTAGTTATGCATTGGATCATAGACAATTTTATTGTTATAATATTTCAAATATACTACAGTGTAGGTGTGATCTTGTCAGCAATAAAGTGAAATCTTTTCATTTCAGAGGAAAACACCATGACTACACCACCTGGTCCAGGTATTTCATGGAATTGTTCAAAATGTATCTTTGTGATTACATTTTGGACAGAAACACTAAATAAGCAGTGTACTGTATCATGTGAAAGTACAGATATTTACATAGATAATTGTAAACATGTACAGATATGCACATATCTATAGAAATCTGTATATATCTTTATCTTTCACATGCATTTCTATGCACAGATATGTATTTTCCGACATTCACACAGACGTGTGATGTTTGCCCTATAAACATACATATACAGTAATATATTTGTGTATATGCATATTTATGTACACACACACACACGAAGATTAAAGATGATTAAAATCATAACTCCAAATACGTAAAGCATCAGGGCATCTGGATTCAAATGGGTATGAGTCACAAATAAATGAAATATCCTAGATAGATACATTTTATTTGGAAAAGTGAATATAAGGGTGATAGTTATAATTTTAATTCAGTTCTATGAACATTTCAGAAAATGTATATATTTGGGGCAGTCAGATTTACTTTTAGAAATGTAGTTATACTAAGGTTTTGGGGAGAAAACATATTTGGAAGATGCGGTATCAGATTTACTATTCTCCCTCAAACATTGGAGAAAGCACATATATTTAAAAGGGTGAGATTTACCATTCTAACAGAAACCCATCTTAACTTGGGTAAAGTTCATATATTTTGAGGCAGGTCATTTATTATTGTAACTCCAGTCTTACAAACATGGAGAAAGTATACGCTTGTATGGGTTAGATGTATAGTTATTACTACTGCCCTAAAAATATTGGTGGAAGAACACATATTTGGGTCAAAAGTTAGATGTGATATTGGGGAAATTGAATGTATTCGGTGGTTTTGAATTACAATCTTAAATCCTGTCCGAAAAAGCATTTAAGATATTAGAAAGGTGCACCGATTCACTGTCCTAACTCGAAATAAGCCAAGTTTTCAACAATAAATCCATATTAAATACATGTAGTTAAATAAACATAAATATCTATATGAATGCCCCGTTAATTGTTTCATGTATTATAATTTTACATTGTTTAAGTACAATCATTTATATTAAGCTCTATTATTTGAAAATGTATTAATTTAAAAAGATAAATGTGGCATAAAATGTATAATTATGGCATTAAAACTGTAAAGAACATAGGGTCCGGATTTGGATGTCATTTGTAAAGCCTCTGACAACAGGTCGGAGGCACTCTGACAGACATCTAAGGTTTAAACTCCAACCCAGATATTATAAAGATGGCAGTGAGAGTTTAAACCAGTGTTTGCCACACAGTGCAGGAATGTTAAAAAACTTCAATTTTTCAATGGGAGCTTTTGCTGCGGGTAATTTTGGCCTCCCGCCCAAGCTCCCACAAAAAAATTGTAGTTTGAAATTGCACCATGTGCATTCTCATCCTAATTCGCTGTGCAGAACCACCAACCTATAATTGGGTGGTTTCCACTCCGAAGCGGTGCACCGTAATATGTGCCTCAATGTGAACTCCATTTTTTATTCAATAAAATGATTTTAAAATAATTATTTATTAAGTTAAACATTGAATTCACAAATATGTTCTATAAATACATGTTATTATTTACAGTAACAATTTAGAAATGTTGGGCCTCATTACGATGTCTCAGTCAGAAAGGCCCTAACCGACATTCGGTTTGTCTGATTCCGTGTCAAAACCAGCATTTCTGACAGACTCAGAACCATTTCTGACCGATTATGATGTTAGAATGTTAGGTAACCATTTGGTCCATCTGACTAGGTTCTGACCGGCATTAGGAGGAACCAAGTCAGTTGGAGCCGACTTGTATGTCTCTATGGACCGGGTTTCTAACCGACAGATTATGAGGTCTGATTTGGATAGCCTTTCCGACTCAGTTTGTCTGACATGGATCGACTTGTGGAAACTGGCTTTGGGGGCTCGTAGCAGGCCCCCCTTCACCCGGAGGCCACCAGTTGGGGACCATGAGGGTACCCATAGGACCCCTCTTTGCAACCATGCACAGTGTGGCAGGAACAATGGGGTGCCTGCCACAGAGTGCAGGGTTTTTGGCAGCCACCCCTTTCTTCAATTGGAGCCTGTGTTGTCTGTTGGAAAACAGGTCTTCATTGAAGTCAATGGGAGTCCGACCGACAGTGTTCGGAACCATCGTAATTGGTCAGTCAGACTCCCCAAATTCGATTCAGTCAGAAACTTTTCCGACACTGAGCCGACATCGTAATGAGGCCCATATTGTTTTATGTTGGTGCTGGACCAATTATAGAGGCATGGTCTTAGCTCCAGTGGGTGCTGTGGAAGCTCAGTTGGATATGGAAATAGGAACATACAGAGACACAACATAATAGCATATTATGAAAGCCAAGCACGTATTTAAATGTGATATCTTGAAGGGGGTTGTTGTGTTGGAGGGGAGTTAATGTAATTTAATATTAGTTTATGAGTATTCGCCCTACACTGATATGTGTATGTATGTGGGTCTTTTTGGCCTGGCTATGTAATCAAAACCCAATAAAATGTGTTGTGAAAAAAAAATATAATAAATTAATAAATATATAATATATATATATATATATATATATATATATATAATATATATTATATATATATATATATTCCAAAAAGTCGCCGTTTACCATCTGCTTCCCGCAGAACAACGAAAAGAGCGAGACCACCACATAAGTACAGTTTCTTCAGTGATTTATTAGTGCCAAATTTCTAGCCTGCAATCCACCATGACGCGTTTCGCCTCCAACAGAGAGGCTTGATCAGATAGCGTGTCATGGACACAAACAAGGGTATTTACAGTGCAAATGCTCAAATGGATTTAGCTGTGTCAGTAACCATCATAAACAGTGAGAAAATACTACACGGTTCCGACAAAAAATATAAAGGGCATAGTGCCCTTGGGGTTCAATTAATAAATATACATCAAACAAATTATGGGTTGTACTAAATTATAAAATGCATATCATTAAATTCATATATTTACACTTCAGTTAAAATTTCCAACCCAATCAGAAAATTCATATATGTACATTAAATTACATATAAGTATCTACACTATATACAAATGAAGTTGCAATAATAGATGGTATATGAACCCAAAAGTGAAATTTTCATTCATTTGACGGACCAGTCATAGATCTCACTGTTATAAATATTTAACCCATGTGGGTATAAAGAAAGTAATCACATCCAACACAGACTCAAAGATCCAATTCATTAGTGCGCCTATAATATACCCTCTTTAGGATACTGCAGATCAGTCAAATTAGTTAAGTGAAAGTGCGAGTGCTAACATTAAAAACATACTACAGATTATAACAGGCTGCATGTTTTGGTTTAAAATCAAAACCCTTTACAGGGGAGCTTGTATATATCTCATCGTTTTTCCAAACATTACAGTGACTACAATACTACAGGAACAGGTCAACATAAGCTAGAGGCAAGTGTACAAATCCTCACTAGCATTTAAACCCCCAGGATTCTTGCTGTTGAGCTCTAAAATAAATCTAGTCTCCAATAAACGCCATTTTGCGTCCCTATTTCCACCTCTTTTCAAAGCTAAAACAGAGTCAACGAGAAAGTATTGTAGGCTGCTGGGGTCACTATTATGTACAGATTCGAAGTGCCTGGCCACTGGGTAAGCCTGATCCTTCCCAGATATTGCCCTAAGATGTTGTAAGATACGCTTGTGGGCGGGCAAGCGGGTACTGCCCACATATTGGAGCCCACAAGGACATTGCAAAACATAGACTACATATTCAGTCTTACATGTAAGTCTTTTGTTAATTGCAAGTGGCTTTTCTAGGAAGGGGCTTGAAACATGTGTCTTATTTATCCCGTGGCGACAGGCTTTACAAGATTGGCACTTCTTAAAACCTGTGATGTGATCCATCCAAGATTTGGAGGGTTCTAGTGTGTTGCTGACTAATGCGTTGGCCATAGTGGGGGATCTTCGGAAAGTAAGACTGGGTTTATTGGGTACCAGGCTCCCTATAACCGGATCACCTTTGACCAGATTCCAGTTCTTGTTGAAGATTTTCCTTATTGCTAAGTGCTGATTCCTGTAAGTAACAATGGCTCTGGATTGTATTTGCTCATTGTTACCCACCACTGCACTTGATCTGACTCTGGGTATTAGGGCTTGCTCCCTTGTGATCTTTTTAGTGCGCTTAATTGCTCCATCTATTACCGCACTACTATACCCTCTATTCAAGAATCTGACTTTACTGGCTTTTTGAGCCAGGTCACATTCGAGGTCAGAACTACATATTCTCCGTAGTCTCAGCATCTCCCCATAGGGGATGCTACGGATAAGGTGCTGGGGATGCTGGCTACTGGCATGAAGCAATGTGTTTCCAGCAGTTGATTTCCTATGTAGTTTTGTTTGCAGTGTCTTATCTCTGATGTAAACCTCTACGTCTAAGAAATTCACCATTTCTTTGTGGACCTGTGAGGTGAAATGCAAATTTAGATTATTTGTATTTAGATCCTTTACAAATTCAGTGGCTTCCTCAGGTGACCCCCTCCAGATCATGAACAGGTCATCTATGTACCTGAGGTATAGCATAACCTTATTACACATAGTCTCTCTATGTTGGCCCATGAGGACCCGCTCCTCCCACAGCCCCATATGTAAACAGGCGAAGCTGGGGGAGAAGCAGGCCCCCATAGCCACCCCTCTCATTTGCTGGTATATTTGATTGTTAAAGGTAAAGAAGTTTTGTTCCAGACATAGTCTCAACATACCAACAATCATCTTATTGTGTTGCATACATTCTATGGGGCATTTGTCAAGGTAATGCTCCACTGCTTTTACACCATCACAGTGTCTAATTGATGTATAAAGAGAGGTAACATCCATTGTCATAAGCAATAAATCATCATTCCAGTCAATAGAAGCCAATTTGCATATAAAGTCAGTGGTATCTCTTACATAAGAGTCCAGTTTTTTTACCCATTCCTGCAGGAAATAGTCAATATAGCGGGAAATATTTTCCGTGGAGCTGTCTATGGCTGAAATGATTGGCCTCCCAGGTGGCATTAAGGCATCCTTGTGCACCTTGGGTAGGAGATAGAAACTAGGAATGTGTATGTATGTGGGTCTTTTTGGCCTGGTTATGTAATCAAAACCCAATAAAATGTGTTGTGAAAAAAAATATATAATATGTTAATAAATATGTATAATATATATATATATATATATGTGTGTATATATATATATAATATATTATATATATATATATATTCCAAAAAGTCGCCGTTTACCATCTGCTTCCCGCAGAACAACGAAAAGAGCGAGACCACCACATAAGTACAGTTTCTTCAGTGATTTCTGGGGAGTCGCTACCCCGTCCAGGCCCTCCGCTGCAAGGGGCAGGGGTTCAGAGCGCAACCTCAAGCTTTGGATATATATATATATATATATATATATATATATATATATATATATATATATATATATATATATATATATATATATATATATATTATATATATATATATATATATATATATATATATATATATATATATAGCACTTAAATCCCACTGTATCTATGTAAAGTAATCTCTCTAATAATCTTAATCCAACAATCAAAATCCCTCAAATAGAAAAACAATTTTATTTTGTTTAAATTAAAAAATATAATTAATCAAACCCAATGTTTATGTAACTATTTTTAGTACTTAAATGGTTTAATAAATAATTATATATGAAAATGATACCCTAAACACTCAATAAATTAATATTACATATAACATTCCTTTTATTTTGATGAAACACTATCCTCTCAATCCCCTCTATAAACTCAACAACCTGAAAATGGTTAAATTAAAAAGCATTGAATTAAATAACAGTAATTTAACATAAATGTAAATAAATAGATAAATGTTGGAAGATGATTGCCATGTCAACATTTGCTTAAGATTTGCTTAAGCTATCATTCCTTCCTGGTATATGTCTGGTGACTGTAAAGATTTTGAAAGCTGTTCATTTGTGAAACACCTTAAAAAATCACAGCAGTTCAATTAATTTGTTGCAGCATGTTATATGTTAGTCCCACCAGGAAAATGCTCATAAGCTGGAGATATGTGTTAAATGGTTTATTTGAAAACCCATTTGTCGCTTTTCTGTTTTGGTAAATATAGGATTTATTTTTGTTTTATCCTGTAAGTTAGGTGATGGGGATGATAGAACCCCATTTGCGATAGATGAATAGTTTTGCTGCTTCTAGTTGTGTTGTGTAGTTTTGAAACTGTATTGAGCTGCTATATTTGATTGCGGCAATTTGTCTTCTCGCAGTTGATGTGCCGTATGCCTATAACTTGGCTGTCGGTAGTGCTAGTTTCACATGAAGTGGATGGCACTTAAATTCTGTTTGAGTAGAGAAGAACATATATATATATTATTTTGTTGTTGCAAAACAGCAAATGGCGTCGCCCCCCCAGGTGCTGGTCACAGTGCATGGGGAGAGAGGAGGCAGAACTATCTGCCTGATAAGGGGGACAGAGAAGTTCTTTGTTACCTGCTCTTCGACTGCTGCGGGCTGTGGAGCTCTGACCGACGGCATGTTAGAGGCATCACTGGGTGTCTAGTGGGTCCCTTCACTATATGGGTCCCTGCAGCAAACTTCAGTATCCAGCATGCATCGGAGGTGCAGGCACAGCGCAAGGAGAATCACACACCTGTGAGGCATAGGAGGGGCGTAACCACGTGACTGGGAGTGATCACAGCAAGATAAAAACTAACAGCAAAAGAGCCCCCTTAAGGAGAACAAACTGAAACAGGCACTGAAGAGTCCATTCTAAGGATGAAAACGTCTGCCAAGCGTATCAGCAGCTTCCTTTTAATGCTTGTGCAACTTCACTCAAATAAAGCGGCTTTTCCAGTCCCCCGGAGCATGGTCAAACTTTTTTCCAAGGATTGGGAGAGAGACTGGTGTTTATGTGTAGGCTGGCTAGCAGGAGCTGGCTTTTGTGACCTTCCTCTCGTTCTGGTGCTACGCGACCTTCCTGTGAAAATGTTGGTATTTTTTTTTGCAAAACAGGAAATCGCGTCGCCCCCCCAGGTGCTGGTCACAGTGCATGGGGAGAGAGGAGGCAGAACTATCTGCCTGATAAGGGGGACAGAGAAGTTCTTTGTTACCTGCTCTTCGACTGCTGCGGGCTGTGGAGCTCTGACCGACGGCATGTTGGAGTCATCACCGGGTGTCTAGTGGGTCCCTTCACTATATGGGTCCCTGCAGCAAACTTCAGTATCCAGCATGCATCGAAGGTGCAGGCACAGCGCAAGGAGAATCACACACCTGTGAGGCATAGGAGGGGCGTAACCATGTGACTGGGAGTGGTCCAGCAAGATAAAAACTAACACCAAAAGAGCCCCCTTAAGGAGAACAAACTGAAACAGGCACTGAAGAGTCCATTCTAAGGACGAAACGCGTCTGCCAAGCGTTTCAGCAGCTTCCTTTTAATGCTTGTGCAACTTTACTCAAATAAAGTGGCTTTTCCAGTCCCCCGGAGCATGGTCACACGTTTTTCCAAGGATTGCGAGAGAGACTGGTAGTTATAGTTCGAACCTAGTTTCCATAGGAAAAGCATTTTTTGATTTGCTAATAACCTTGGCGTCATTTGATGAATCTTCTTGAAATTTCCCAAACATAAAGTCTATCCAGGTCAGCTCCTATCCTAAAAGTTTGGGTATGATTCATCAAGCAGGGGCCATGTTAATTTCCAAAGTAAATTTTGAGACGGGCTCCTGCCCGAACTGCTGAACAGAATTACCCCAAATGTAGTAAAATGGTAGACCTTGGTTCAGAAAACAGAAAAACAAAGGTGAAAAAAAAGAAAAGGGGGCAAGGTTGAAAGACCCTGACTCCCTAAGCCTGCTCAGATGGTCCCACAAGGACCCCCAATGGCCAAAAATAGCATTTTTGTTTTTAAATCAGCCGAATTTGCACTGGGGTTTTGAATACGGCCAAGAAAATTTTAGAAAAATGAAGCGGGGGCTCCCGCAGCCCCAAGGACCGCCACCTCCCGGGGCTAAATTTATGTTTTGCTGGGGCACGCAACCCCCCCACAGCCCCAGGGACCGCCACCTGCCTGGGGCACTAACTATGTAAATGCAGGGGTCCGTTACGGACCCCCGAGTCCCGGGGACCACTACCTCCCCGGGGCTTTTCAAACATTGGAAGGGGGGCCCAGCTCCTTGAGCTTTTGATGGCCCTGGGGACCGCCAACCCCCAGGGCCAGCTCCTGCAGTGTACCGGGGTGCCCACTCCCGGGACACATGAAACAGGGCTGGGCTGCAGAGAGGTGGTCTGAGGTCACGCCCCGTTTTACACCTCAGTGCGACACAGTGTGTGTTTGCACAGTGTTGCAGGGAGGGGGCCTGGCCTGATGTGTCAAGGGTGTTTTAAGTTGGGGGATTAAGTCCCCTTGAATCCTGTGGGTCCATGGGTGCCAACTAGCCCACCAGGTACCACCAGTAAGAGCCAAGAGTTGCGTTGTAGAGAGGTTTAGAAAGGGGCGTGGCCTCAGATCACCTTTCTGCAACGCTGCCCTGTGGCATTTACTGGAGGTTCCTGGTGGGCTAGTTTGCCCCAGGGGCCCTCAGGATTCAAGGAGACTTAATACCCGAACTTAAAATGCACCACAGGGCCCGTTTGCACACTTTTCACATCATGCCATACCCCCTCCCTGAACCACTGTGCAAATGCGCCTAGTGGCTCATTTTAAGTTGGGGGATTAATTCCCCTTCAGTCTGAGGTTCCCTGGGGGCCAACTAGCCCACCTGGTACCTCCAGTAAGCACTACGGGGCTGCATTGCAGAGAGGTGGTCCGAGGCCACGCCCCTTTTTACACCTCTCTGCAAAGCAGCTCTGTGGCACTTACTGGAAGTACCTGGTGGGGTAGTTGGACCCCAAGGACTCTCAGGATTCAAGGAGACTTAATTCCCCAACTTAAAATGCACCACGGGGTGGGTTTGCACAGTGGTGAAGGGAGGGGCGGGACCTGATGTGACAAGTGTTCAAACGTGCCCTGTGGGACGTTTTAAATTGGGGGATTAAGTCCCCTTGATTCCTGTGGGTCGCTGGGGTCCAAGTAGCCCACCAGGTACCTCCAGTAAGTGCCAGGGAGCTGCTCTGCAGAGAGGTGGTGCAAAGCCATGCCCACTTTTTACACCACTCTGCAACGCAGCTCAGTGGAGCTTACTGGAGATAAATAGTGGGCTAGGTACCTCAGGACACAAAGGTATTTAATCCCCCAAATTACAAAGCTCCAGGGGGCAATTTTGCACAGTGGTGCAGGGAAGGTGCGTGGCCTGATGTGACAAGTGTGCCGGCGCATTTTAAGTTGGGGGATTAAGTCCCCTTGAATCCTGAGACCCCTGGGGGCCAACTAGCCCACCAGGTATGTCCAGTAAGTGCCACCGAGTTACGTTGCAGAGAGGTGTAAAAAAGGGCAGGCCTTGGACCACCTCTCTGCAACGCAGCTTTGTGGCGCTTACTGGAGGTACATGGTGGGCTAGTTGGACATTTCTCTTGTACAAAACCATAGCAATTCCCCGGTTATACCTAACTATAACTTGTGTCCCTGCAATGCACTGCTGATGACGTCACATATTACATCATTCATGACATGGTCAGTGACATCATTGATGAGATCACGGATGACATCTCAAATGATATCACTGATGACATCATCCACACAAAAATCGGATCCACCTCCTCACACTCTAACATAACCTTTTATACATCCACTGTAAAATACACACTTTTCGAAACCATTGACGCACCAATACCAGTTACTACATATGCACTCACTGATTTCTATGTCTACGCACCGCTCATTCACCCATACAATCATTCATACATGCAGTCACTCATCAATACATGACATGGCTTGGCAGTTCGGGCTGGACTGTTCCCATGAGGCACAGGGTCAAGGCTGATTTGCATAGGCCCATAGCTCTGTACTGGGGGGAATGTATTCCATTGTTCTACATTCTGTCCATCAATTGTTGGTTTTGCATTAGTCACTCATCAATACAACACTATTATTAGCCCTCATACACCTATACAGACACTCACATACCCCCACTCATCCAGAGTTACTCACACACCTAGTCAGCCATGAAATAATTAATCACGCTTTCATTTACTGACCTATACAGTTATACACACACCACATCACTTATTCAAACAGAAACAAATGCATACTTAATCTCTTATACAATCACTGATACAAGTACACACTCATCCATAAAGCCACTCTCACAATCACTGACTCAGGTATAGTCTTTTAGATACTTCAACTCTCACATACACTGACTTTTACATATGTAATTACTTGGACATGTACCATTGAGACGTCCATTTACTCACCAACACACCATACAGCTGTTTTCACATGCACTCTTGAACCCATACACACAGTGAATCAACTACTCAAACATCTATGCACAGTGTCACACACCTTCCACCCACCCACACACACACCCAGGTACCCATACAAATACTCAGACAACCATTTGATAACCCATTTAGACAGTCATGTAGCTACTGACCAACACAGAACAAAAGACAGACTGATACAGACATTCACACAGTTTAGTCATTAAACCATGCATCCATTAAGACACGTTTAATCACTCACTTAAACAGTCAGTCACGCACCTAATAAATCCTCCATTTAGACACTTATACACCCACTCATTCTTTAATGCACCATGGCATATATGTAATACTTATTTAAACTGTAAAGAAAAACACACTGGATAATATCATCAGTGATGTCATTTGAGATGTCATCAGTGATGTCACTGACCATGTCATGAATGATGTAATATGTTACATCATCAGCAGTGCATTGCGTGGGTGCGAGTTATAGTTAAGTGAACTAACTATAACAGGGGAATTTCTATGGTTTTGTACGAGAGAAATGTCCAACTAACTATAACGTCCCTGAAACCTATGTTTTTTTCTGTGAATTTCTAAGGTTTTTCTAAATGTTAATTTCTAACTGTAACGTGCCTCAAACCTATGGTTTTTTCAGTGAATATATATATATTATATATAACCTACTAGCAGTCGCCAGTAGGTAGTTATAGTTAGGACCTAGGTGGTCATTAGGATCGCGGACGGACTTGCGTCCGTCCGCGACCCCAGAGCAGGAGGGAACCTCCGCATGGCATGCGGAGTTCCCTCCTGTGCAATTAGGATGTGACGGCAAGGGTAGCGGTCACATCCTCTATTTTTAACATTGCGGCGGGTGGAGCTTCAAGCTGCACCCGCCGCAATGTTAAAAATGCACGCATTGCATTTGCATGCAGTAAGAGGCAGGCACCGCGTGGTGCCTGCCGCTTTCTGCATGCAAATGCAGGGGGGTACCATAGGTACCCCCCATGTGCACCCCCCACCCCCCCTTCACGTAGAGGGCCCACAACGGGCCCCCGCAGTGAAGTTCCGTATGCTTTTCCACGGCGGAAAACCCGCCGCGGAACAGCATAATTGACAGGCCATCCTAATATGGTGGACGGTGTCTGGAAGACACCTTCACCATATTAGAGCTTTGCCGCCGCGGTTGTAAGCCGACCGCGGCGGAAAAGCTGCGGACGGAAACCAGGACCCACCAGCCATCCTAATGTGGCGGTGGGTCTTTGGTCAGTCCCCGGCGGTTTTTCCGCATCCTCTGGGCCGGCGGTGCCTTCCGCCGGCCCCGAGGATGCGGAAAATCCGCAATCATAATGACCCCCTTAGTTTCTATAGGAAAAGCATTTTTTTCATTAGTCATCAGGACTAAAGTGGACTTCATCCACCGAGCAGCAGTGCGCCAGGAGGCACATTTGCAGAGTGGTGTAGAAAGGGGGTGTGGCCTCAGAATACTCTGGCAATACAGCTTTGTGGGGCTTACTAGAGATAACAGGAGGGCTAGTTGGCCACCGGCTACCCTCAGGAGGCAAGGGGACTTCATCCCAAATCAAGCATGTGCCAAGAGGTGCAATTGCAGAGTGGTGTAAAAAGAGGGCATGGCCTGTGTCCACCTCTGAGCTTACTGGAGGTATCAGGTAGGCTAGTTGGCCCCAAAGAACCTCCGGGGGCATGGCCTGCTGTGAGAATTTACCAATGCTGCTGTGTGGGACTTACTAGAGGTAAAAGGTGGGGGCCAACTACCCCTCCTGTTACCTCCAGTAAGTTCCACACAGTGGGATTGCTAAAAGGTCTTCGGAGGCCATGCCCCCTTTCTCCACCAGTCTGCAAACACACCTCTTTGCACACTATGGTTTGGGGGATAAAGTCCTATTGATGCCTGAGGGTCTTTGTGGGTGAAGAAGCATTCCTGGTACCTCCTGTAAGTCCCACGCAGTGGAATTCCTAAGTGCTGGTCGTAAGCCCGGACCCCTTTCTGCACCACTCTGCAAACACAACTACTACTTTATAATTAGATATTAGCAATTAAAAAAAAACTCTGAAATTCATTGAAAAAACCAAAGGTTTCAGGGATGTTAAAGTTATTAATTAGTATTTAAAAAATCTTCGAAATTCACTAAAAAAAACATACGTTTTAGGGATGTTATAGTTAGAAATTTGCATTTACGAAACCATAGAAATTCACTGAAAAAAACACAGGTTTTAGGGACGTTATAATTAGTTGGATATTTCGCTCATACTAAACCAGAGAAGTTTGGCCATTATAGTTTGTTGAGCTCACTATACCTCATACCCCAGCAATGCTCTGCTGATGATGTCACACATTACATCACTCATGATATGGTCAGTGACATCACTGATAACATCACTGATGACATCTCAAATGACATCACTGATGATATCTCTAATGACATCATCCACTTAATATCTGATGCAACTCCTCACACCCTAATATAACCTTTCATACACCCACTCTGAAATACAGACTTCTGTTCTCAAAACCATAGACACACCAATACCAGTTAGTACATACCCACTCACTGATTCATAGCTTTACACACATCCAGTCACTCACTGATTAAGTCTTTTATACATGCAGTCACTCATCAACACAGCCTCTGATATATGAACTCATATACCCATACATACACTCACATACTGCCACTCATCCACAGTGATACTAACACACCTAGTCAGTCACCCAAAGACTCAATCACACTGCCATTTACTCACAAATACAATTATACACACACACCCTCACTTATTCATACAGATACTAACACATATTTACTCTCTTATACAATCACTGACACAATCACACACTCATCTATACAGCCACACTCACAATCAATTACTCTCATATATACTCAGTTATATACTCCAACACTCATATATACTGCCTTTTGCATATGTATTTACTCACATGTATACCACTGAGACATCCATTCACTGACCAACCCATCCATTCGCACACTCACTTACCCATATAGCCCCCTGCAGACACACTCATGAACCCATACACCCACTGAATCACCCACTCACATATCCATGCGGGGAGTTACACCCCCATTCACCCACACAGACACTCAGGCACCCGTACGGGTACTCAGACAACCAATCATTAACCCATACAGGCACTCATGTAGATGCTCATCAACTCATGCAGAGACTTACACAGCAACTGACAGACTGATACAGATATTCATACAGATTAGTCATTCACCCATGCATTCATTAAGACACGTTTAATCACTCACTTATGCAGTCAGTCCTGCACCCACTAAATCATCCATTCAGACACTCATACACTCACTCATTCATCAATAAACCTTGGTATGTATATATATAATATTCTTAAACTTTTCAAAAACACTCACTTACTGGATGATATCATCCGTTATGTCATTTGAGTTGTCATTAGTGATGTCACTGATCATGTCATGAATGATGTAATATGTGACCCCATCAGCAGTGCATTACGGGGGCATGAGTTATAGTTAGCTCAACTAACTATCTCGGCCAAATTTCTCTGGTTGTGTGGGAGTGAAATATCCAATTAACTATAAAGTCCCTGCAACCTGTGTTTATTTCAGTGAATTCCAATGGCTTTTTCAATGCTAATTTCTAACTAGAACATCCCTGCTACCTATGTTTTTTTCAGTAAAAATGCCTCATGAAGGTTTATCTTCATTAAAGAATATATTTACATTTTTTTAAATATGTATCGTGATTTTATATTTATATTGAATATTTTCAAATACACCACGGTGCACATGTAATATATGAAATCATTTCATTTCAGAGCAAAAAACAAAGACTAAACCACCTAGTCCAGGTATTTCATGAAATTGGTCAAAATGTATCTATGTGATTACATTTTGGACATAAACACTTAGGGCCAGATGACTTCCATTTAGCGAGTCCTTAATAATGATAATTACCGATTTCGCTATTAAGGAGTCCCTAAATGGAATGTAGGTAGGAATCGCTAAATTATTAGTGATTCCTTAACATTCCTTAATAACAAATCGGTAATTGAGATTCTTTATTAAGGAATACCTAGCCTTTTATTCCTATGAGCTAGGAGGCTTATAGGAATGAATGAGAAGAGATTCACTATTAGCGATTCAGTATTACCGAATCGCTAATAGCTGGAGCAATTTTAAAGGTGCCAGGGTGTCCAAAGGACACCCTGTTGCACCACTGAATGGTGCATGTGTGCACATGTGGTGCACATAAATGCCATAAGGGCATGGATGTGTGCCACATGGTACATTTCAAAAAGCAAAAAAGTGATTTTTGAAAGGAAATCGCTACTTACCACCAACTTGAAGTTGGTGGTAAGTAGCGATTTCTTAATGCTGAAGTGCACTGTTTTTAGTGCTACATAAATTGCATTTAAGGAATCGGTATTTCCGATTCCTTAAATGCAAGAGCAAAATAAGGAATCGCTATTTTGTGATTCCTTATTTTGCATGTAAGTTTCAAGTCACCTACATTGCACTCAGCCAAATGGATGTATGTTTTAACAACTACTGCCTAAACCACGAATATCTTAACCCCGAAGGCTTAACAACGACCAATGCCAAACCACTACATTTTTTACAACGAGTTCCTAAACAACAAAATAATCCACCTCGTGACTGGCAAATAGATGGCACTATTGTAATAACAATACTTCTGTGTGTGTTGCAAAATTGTAGTATTTGATGTGTTTTGTGCTAAGAATTCTTTTTCACTTTTCTCAGAACTGCGTTTAAATGTTTAAGCAGATATAGGAATAATGCCCTAATTATGTGATGTGTTCTGTAAAACATTTGTTTTCATAATATATGATACAATCACTTTAAAAAATAAAAATAAAAAGATTTGAAACACTTAATTCAAAAATTATGAGGGTTGTTTTGAAGTCGATAACGTTTTATTAATGGAATATTTATTGAAAATGTTACTATGTAGTGTGCTCACGAATTCAGTTCAAATTGCTTTATTACTCGTGTTATGGCACTGACCAGGGATGTAGGGAAATATAAACTAGCTCTACCAAGCATTTTCTGCCAAAAGCATTTGTTAAATGCCTTGTTTTTCCGAAGAGCCTGGGATGAAATCTTCTCTCAAACAAACAGAATAAACTGACACACGTCCTCCTTCTTTTGGCCCCCCTCAGACCATTCATCACCGATTAATTTCTTTTTACGAACTGCGCCTTCCTCCTGTAAACTCTTAAATTGGACTTTGCCTCAATACATATGACTGACATCTTAAGACAGTGTAAATACTATTCCTTCACAGCTTATTCCCCGAAGCCCAAAGTTCCTGGGATGTTTTATGGGCAATGCCTCTGCAGATACGTGCCACTTAGTACCAAGCTGGCAGCATGATGGGGGCGAAGATCGTGTGGCAGAAGGAGCGGAGGGGAGAAACTCGTGGTTTAGGAAAGTTGTGATAAGAAAAGTCATGCTTAAGGAAAGTCATGCTTTAGGAAAGTCGTAGTTCAGGATTGGTTGTTCAGGTAAGTAGTGATAAACACTTCGTTGTTAAGGATGTTTCACCAGCCAAATACTGGTCGGTAACGCAGAAATTGAACCTACATCTGGCCCTTAAAGAGCTATGAGCTGGATCATTTCAAAGTACGGATATGTACACAGATACTTGTAAATATATGCATATATACACATATCCATAGGTATCTGTATATATCTTTCATTTACCCATGCATTTCTATGTACAGATATACACTTCCAGACATTAGCACAGACATGTGAAGTTTGCCCAGTAAATTCACATATAGAGCAATATATATTTGTATATGTATATTGACACACAAGAAGATGAAAGCTATTTCAAATGGATTCAAATGGGTATGAGACACAAATAAATGAAATATCCTAGAAACATATACATTATTAAGAAAAAGTGAATATAAATTGGAGGTTCGTTAGAATTACTTTTCAAACTCCAGGCCCAATAACATTAGGAAAAGTGCACACATGGTGGGGGATAAAGAGGGTCTAGTATGCTAGTCTAACTCTAGTCCTACAAGCATCAAGGAACATGCACATTTGTGGGAGGTTAGTGGAAGGGGGCAGATTTATTATTCTTGCACCAGTCCCAATATTATTAGAAATAGTGCATGTATTTGAGGGGGTAGGGTGAGTTTTACTATTTTAACTCAGAATGTACACACATTTGGGGAAGTCAGATTTACTGTTAGAAATTAAGTCCTGCTAACATTTGGTAAAGTACATATATTGGAAAGTTGGAGTATCAGATTTACTATACTCCCACAAACATTGGAGAAAGTACACATATATTTACAGAATTGTGATTTACTCTTTTAACAGAAAACAATCAACAATTTGGTAAAGTTCCTATATTTGGAGACAGATAATTTATTATTCTAACTTTAGCCCCTCAAACATTGGTGTAAGTATACACTGGTCCATGTTAGATTTACTGTTTCAACTACTACTCTACACACACAGGGGAAATGACACATATTTGGGTTGAAAGGTACCTTTATTATTGAGAAATTGCATATATTTGGCGGTTCTGAATTACTAACTCACTAAATTTGAGAACATTCACAATTATTAAAAGGGCGTACTGATTCACTGTCCAACTCAAAATAAGAAAAGTTTTAAACAATAAATCTAAATTAAACCCAACAAATTAAATAAAGATAAATATCTATATGCACATTACAATAATTGTTTTATGGATTAGAATTGAAATTTAAATAAAAACATGAATTAAATATTAATGCTGGATTATTTAAACATTTAAAAAACAAATATGATTTAAAATACTTATTTAAAGAATTAAAACTGTAAATAGGAAAATGTTAACACTTTTTTATTCAATAAAATCATTTTTAAATTATGATATATTAACTTAAACAGTAAAACCACAAATATTTTCTTAAAATAAATAACACAATTTAAATAACAACCTAACGATATATTATTATCAATTAAATCCCACAGTATCTATGTGAAGTGGTCTTTCTGATAATAATAAATAAACAACTTAAAACCCCTCAAATATAAAACACATTTTTTAATAGTTTTTCAAATACATGATACAATAATAAAAACTTGGGGCCCCATTAAGATGGGGGCCGGATGGTAGTCACCAACGGCCCGGCGGGGTCGACCTGCCCGCCATCCTTGCAGAAAAGACCCCCCCGCCATATTACAATGGATGGGGTGTTGGCGGTGGATGGAAAGACCGTCTGCCGCTTTTACGACTCTGTCGACATGCCGACCTGGCGGAAAATGGTTCAATATGGTGGCGATGTCGTAAAAACACCGCTGGCCATATTAGAATGTGGCCTTGAAGTTGCCTTTTCATGGCGGCATTTCTGCCACGGAAAGGCACGTGGAGTCCTCTTTGGGGGCCCCCAGGTACTCAGGGGGTGGGGTGTGCACATGCCCCGCACTCTGCCTTTCAATGAACAACGTGACAGGCATTGCGCGGTTCCTGTCATGTTGTGCATTGAAACGCACAACCTGCCTCTGTGGCATTGCGGCGGACGCTGCTCTCTGCACCACCTGCCGCAATGTTGCAGATGCTCTATGCGCCCACCAGTGTGGCGGATGCATGCTAATTGGGATTGTAAGACCCACGCACCCTCAGCGGGCGGTCCGGGTTCCTGAGTGTCGCCCGCCATACTAAATGGGGGCCCTTAATGTTTATAAGACTATTTTATAATTTAGAAGTTAGATGGTATAATAATTCATTATATATTGAAACGAAACCCCGTACACCCAATCCCCCAATAAACCCACAAACAGAATAAATGTATTATACATGATTAACCTATGAATTATCGTTTACAAATAATGTTACATTTGAGTCCCACATAGAATTCTGTTTATTTTAATGGAACACCACCCATTGAATCCCACTATAAAAACCACAACCTAAAAAGGTCAAATTAAAAAGCATCACATTAAAAAACTGTAATTTAAAATAAATGGCTATAGATAAATAAATAATTTCTTCCTGGTATATCTGGTGACTGTAGAATTTTTTTAAAGGTGTGCATTTGTAAAACACCTTTAAAACCCACAGCAGTACAATGTTTTTGTTGCAGCTTGTTATATTTTGGTTTTACCAGCAAATGCTCATATAATTGGAGTAAAGGGTTTTTGTAAGGCCTTTTTTAGCTTTTTTCACTTGGGAAATATGGATTTTTAAAAAAGAATTTTTATATTGTGGTGCTGGTGGCTGGTAAAACCCCATTTGTGTTGGATGGATAATGTTTAATGCTACTGTTAGTGTTTCAAATAAGTACAATCCTTTATAACAGAACCTTTCTGTGCAGTTTGAACACATAGAACAACTCTATAGTCCAGAAACCTCTGGTGAGCTCCTATAATTAATTGCTGCAAGTTTTTTTCTCGCAGCTGAAGTTGCTGAAGTTGCATATGCTTATCACTTGGATGTAGATAATATTGAGTTTCACACAATGTAGATGGCACTAAATGCAGTTTAAATAGAGAAGAACGTTAGTATGCTCTTTACACTGATGTAGAAATATATAGTGTATTTCTTACCTTCTTTCATCTTCGTGATACTAAAATGTGTATTTTGGTTGATGTATATATGTGTTGAGAGGTATTTGTAATGCATGGCAAATGTTACTAATTAGCTCCTGTTGCTGTTGCATCGCCCAGTTGCTCTTTAGCAATTTTGATTCATGGGTACAAAATGCAACACATTCATTATATTACATTGCTTTTCCATGTACGCTAAACCTATTGTTATAGTTGCATGTGTCTATCAGTTTGTCCTTTTCTTTCTGACTTTGATTATCTCTGTGTGTCTGTCAGGTCTGCCTGCCTTGCTGAAAGACCATCTCTCTAAGTGCTTGCTTGCCTGCCAACACTTTTGGCTATCTAAATGTTTGGTCTGTCAGTTAGTTGTTTATTCTGCATATTGTATGTGTGAAATTGATTCAAATATAACATAGTTACAGATGTACAAGTAGTCAATATACAGAAATGCCCCTATCCAATCCCATGCTACTTAGAGGCCGATTGTGATCCGGGTCGGACCGAGCCAGAGTCCTGCAGTCCGACCGAACGAGTACGATGTGGCTGTATGCTGTCGGACTCGGTTCGGTCAGACTCCCATAGAAGTCAATGGGAGCGGGTCGTATGACACGTATATGGGATCCCATTAACTGAATGAGTACATCTCGCACAAGGGCCCCCACTAAAGTGGGTACACATCAGTGCCATCCACACCGTACATGCCTATGTTGGGGAGACCCTTGGGTATCCCCCTGTGTCTGAGTCGTAGGGCTGAGGGTGACAGGGGGTCCGACGCAGACCCCAAAATGCAACTTCCTGGACGTTTTGCAAGCCGGACACTCCGGCTCTCACCGGCTGTCCGAAACGTGCATTGTACTGGCTCGGTCGTAAATATCATCTATTGCACACCACGGTTAGATTACGGCCGAGACATAGGGAGCGGTTCGGACCTGGAAACGACTTGGTCAGGGAATTTCATGTAGCTCGCATGGTACTTGCTCGCTCGTACACTTGTACAAGTCAGGCGGGAAACATGCCTACGGCTCGTAGTTTTTCCAACTGGATCGTGTTCGGTGCCCTCCTGACCCAGATTGGAATCAGTCCCTTAATATTTTGCTTCAGTCCATTACTGCATTTTATTTGAAGTGTCACACTGTGAATTCCATCTTATAGACAGAATTCCACAAAGGTAACTAGTAGTTTTCTCTTCTAAATATCTGATGGATAGACAAATATCTATGTCTGATGTTTAACGAGACCTTCCCTCAAAATTGACCATCTGATAAAAAAGTCCTTTTTTGTGTGTGTAATAGACAAAATAGCTAAATAAGCTTAACTACAACTCTTTGGCCTAAAGTTGATGCCAATCCCAAAATGTTCTCTAAATTTGCAATCCCCTTAAAAACATGGGCTTGTGCTGCCAGATCGTCCTAACATCATTTCCTATTGTTGATGTCTGTGCCTCATTGTTGAAGGTGTACATTTTGAAGAACACAACCATAGCTCAAACCACAAGAGGCTCATGTTTGGAATTTTAGCCACTGACTTGGGTATGATTCAAGGCCTATGCACTCATACTTACCTTTATGAAACACAACCATGAGGCTGCCCAATGATAGGATGTGTAGCTGCAGTTGTATCCAAACTACTGTATGCCAGGGTGTCGGCCACTTGCAATCCAAAATTCATAATCAGGGACTTCAATACCTAGATTACCCACACTTTGGGTATTGCCAAAGCTCTCCAACTGCACTAAGTCTTGGATGCTCTATGTGGATGTTAGAAAGAGAGATTTCTTATCCCATCAAAATCAGAGCCTGGAAGTGTTAACGTAAGCCATAGATGTGAGTGTCCGATGAGTGAGCATTGAAAACTTCTGTATGAAATATAATGGTTATTTCTTTCATTAGTGATGATAACCTACAGGCCAGTGGAACGTACACACCACATGTCAAAACAGGTTTTGGATAATATATTTGACACAGAGATTCTTGTTTATATGTTTTAATATTGCTTTCCTGAATGTAGCTATTCAATCAGACTTTCATTCTTATTGAGGGGAAAAGGTGTGGGTAAATATTTTTGAAATAGCTATATAACTGCTAATAATCATTTCTTACCTGAGATAAATACAATAAATTGTATATTGACTTAGAAGCCTCAAGGTAACAAATGGTTGGAAGCATAGAGAATGGGGATGTCACTTTGCCTGCACACGCTGAAGCTTCCAAATAAATTGTTGCAGATTCTTACCTAATTGTGGGCTCTTCTATTGGAGGCAACTCTTTGTGGATTTATTGAAAACAGCACGCCTAGCCGTGGGAGAGCCCCGCTGCGTCAGAGCAGACCCGGGAGAATGCCTAGGTGGTGTGCTCTTAATCAGGACATGTGCTGGCTTTGGGCGCATGATATGACAGCGGTGAAGAGCAGGGTGCCACCACAAACCCACTTGGGAAAAACGATCTTCAATAGCAGATTGACAAGCGCTCACTTGAGAAACACTGCACTACTTATACCAGGAGGCCGCAAGGCGGCCACGCCCATCTGGGAATGTATCATTTACATTCAGGTGCTTGAAATAAGGAATGACGTTCCGCAAGATGTATAGTCTATGACAAAGGGCAGTGGCCCAAAACGAGTCAGCTAGATGCATAGAGAATGTGGATGTCACTTAGCTTGCAAACGCTGGAGCTGCCAAATAAATTGTTGCAGATTCTTACCTAATTGAGGGCTCTTCTATTTTTATTCAATTTTTTGTGGATTTATTGAATACGACACGCCTATCCGTGGAAGAGCCCCACTGCATCAGAGCAGACCTGGGAGGGCGCCGAAGTGACGTCCTCTGAATCAGGACAGGTGCTGGCTTTGGGAGCATGATATGACAGCAGTGAAGAGCAGGGTGCTAACACAAACCCACTTGGGAAAAACGATCTTCAATAGCGGATTGACAAGTGCTCACTTGAGAAACACTGAACTGCTGATACCAGGAGACCGCGTGGTGGCCACGCCCATCTAGGTGGATATCATTTACAATCAGGAGCTTGAAATAGGCAATGACGTTCCGCAAGATGTATATAGCCTATGACAAAGGGCAGGTGCCCGATATGCATTTAAACTGGACTTTGTTTTTCTCTGTCTGCGATGGCATCTGCGCATGAAAACGAAATTTACACCTACCTGCTTGTGGGCCTTTCAAGTGAGGGACAACTTGTGTGTTTGATGTTTTACCGGCCGGTCCTGGTCGGGAAGGAGCCCTGCCACAGAATGTGTGGTTCTTGCTGGAGCCAGAAGGCACACAGCGTGAGGTGAGCAGATGGGGCGTTGTGCAGATGAACACTGACATCGTGTAACATGAAGGAAATAATTTCCAGGCCCACTGGGGTTCAATTGAAGTAACTTTTTTTTTTAACTCTGGGAGCAGCGCACAAGCACAAAACTTTGAACTTCATGTACCAGCAGGCTCAAAGGAGCCAACGCCCACTGGGGCAGGTGCAATTGATTAAAATGACTGTGCTCCACACAGAGTTTCACTAGCCTCTGAAGAAATGCTCAGGAGAGCATGAAACGCGTCAGGCTGCAGTAATTTAAACTGGACTTTGTTTTTCTCTGTCTGCGATGGCATCTGCGCATTAAAACGAAATTTACACCTACCTGCTTGTGGGCCTTTCAAGTGAGGGACAACTTGTGTGTTTGATATATATATATATATATATATATATATATATATATATATATATATATATATATATATATATATATATATATATATATATATATATATATATATATATACATACATACATACATACATATATAAATATATATATATATATATATATATATATATATATATATATATATATATATATGTATATATATATATATATATATATATATTTATATATATATATATATATATATATATATATATATATATATATATATATATATATATATATATATATATATATATATATATATATATATATATTATATATCCAACAAATCCTCATTTCTACCGAAAAGAAGTACGCCTGACCAGACTTCAGGAAATATCTTGCACCTTTATTTAACATGGAAACAGCTTCGTTACAAAAGTCCTTACGTGTTTCAGCTATCTTGGTAGCCTTGATCACAGGTGAGCTGCATACATGAATTTGGGGCGTTACTCCGTGATTTATACGCCTTCACAGGACTACATCTTTGCGCAGTCCTTATTGACTCCAATTCCCAGGCTGCACTCTGAATGTAAAAAAGTCTCGTAGTCTTTGTATTTACTCTGTTAATGATTTTCCCCTTTGTTAAATGTCGGGTATTTTCACAGTGCAACGTGTAGCATTCTGAGTTATTCAAAGTGAAAGTCATTTGCTCAATAGTCATGTTACTGTTCCATTTTTTTCAATTTGTAAGTGGTACCTGAAAGCCTGAAGTCCGTACGTGAAGAACAGGTGTGCTTCACCTTCCCTTGCCTCACGTTGTTTACCAAACATCCTCGGCTGGAATACTCCGTGCCATTTTCTGCTTTGGAACACTGCAGGCGGGTCGCGTTTCATTATTGCAAATCCAAACTTAATTGTCTGCGAAAACATTGACCTCTTCCAAGGCGGTCTTGGCGCTGGGGGCAGACAACCTCCATGTAATCCAACAAATCTTCATTTCTACCGAAAAGAAGTACGCCTGACCAGACTTCAGGAAATATCTTGCACCTTTATTTCACATGGAAACAGCTTCATTACATAAGTCCTTACGCATTTCAGCTATCTTGGTAGCCTTGATCACAGGTGAGCTGCATACATGAATTTGGGGCGTTACTCCGTGATTTATACGCCTTCACAGGACTACATCTTTGCGCAGTCCTTATTGACTCCAATTCCCAGGCTGCACTCTGAATGCAAAAAAGTCTCGTAGTCTTTGTATTTACACTGTTAATGATTTTCCCATTTGTTAAATGTCGGGTATTTTCACAGTGCAACGTGTAGCATTCTGAGTTATTCAAAGTGAAAGTCATTTGCTCAATAGTCATGTTACTGTTCCATTTTTTCAATTTGTAAGTGGTACCTGAAAGCCTGAAGTCCGTACATGAAGAACAGGTGTGCTTCACCTTCCCTTGCCTCACGTTGTTTACCAAACATCCTCGGCTGGTATACTCCGTGCCATCTTCTGCTTTGGAACACTGCAGGCGGGTCGTGTTTCATTATATATATAAATATATATATATATATATATATATATATATATATATATATATATATATATATATATATATATATATATATATATATATATATATATTCAATGAAAAAACCATAGGTTATAGACCATATATAGTTAGGAATTCGCATTTACAAAACCTTATTTTACTCGCACAAAACCATTGAAATTCCATATATAGTTAGTTGCACTAACTATATATCGCGCACCCGCAATCCACTGCTGATGATGTCACATATTACATCATTCATGACATGGTCAGTGACATCACTGATGACATCACTGATGACATCTCAAATGACATCACTGATGACATCTCAAATGACATCACTGATGACATCACTAATGACATCTCATTTGACATTACTGGTCACATCACTGATGATATCATTCATGTGATAATACGATGAACCTCTTCAGACTCTAATATAACCTTAGATACAATCAGTGTAAACAGACACTCACAGACTGTCACTCATCCATGGAGTTACTCACACACCTAGTCAGTCATGCAAAGAATCAATCACACCTCCATTTGCTCAACTATACAGTTATACAAACTTTACTTATTCAAACATATACTAACACATATTTACTCTCTTATACAATCCCTGATACAAGTTCAGAATGATCCATACAGCCACTCACACATTCACTGGCTCTTATGCACAGTTATTTATATATGTCAACTCTCACATGTACTGTGTTTTACATATGTACTTACTTTGACATGTAGCACTGAGATATCCATTCACTCACCAATACACTCATGCACACAGTCAACCACCCATACAGCTGTTTCCACATGCACTTTTGAAACCATACATCTAGTGAATCAACTGCTCACACATCTATGCACAGAGTCATACACCTCCCAGCCACCCACACACACACTCAGTCTCCCATACAAATACTTGGGCAACCAATCAATAACCCATATAGTTACTCATATAGCTACTTATCAACACATGCAACAGTTTACAGAACAACAGACATAATGATGCACAAATTAAGACAGTTTAGTCACTAACCCATGCACTCAGTGAGACACATTTAATCACTCACTCATACAGTCAGTCATGCATCTACTAAATCCTTCATCCAGACACTTATACATCCACTCATTCTTCAATATGTAAGACATATTTTAACTTTACAGAAACATACAGTCACTGGATATTGTCATCAGTGATGTCATCAGTGATGTCATTTGAGATGTCATCAGTGATGTCATCAGTGATGTCACTGACCATGTCATGAATGATGTAATATGTGACATCATCAGCAGTGGATTGCGGGTGCGCGATATATAGTTAGTGCAACTAACTATATATGGAATTTCAATGGTTTTGTGCGAGTAAAATAAGGTTTTGTAAATGCGAATTCCTAACTATATATGGTCTATAACCTATGGTTTTTTCATTGAATTTCAATGGTTTTTTAAATGCAAATTTCTAACTATATATGGTCTATAACCTATGGTTTTTTCAGTGAATTTCATTGGTTTTTTAAAAGCTAACATCTGTAGCTGTAAAATGTATTATTCTTTAAATCCCAAAATATATATAGATATTTATTGATAATTTTTTTTTAATATTTTTTTCTTCGCTTCTAGTTCGCGAACCGGAAAGCTTTCCGTTAGCTCATCTTGATGCCGCGATCTAGTCCGCGAACCGGTCAACGTTACGTTAGCGGAACAGTGACGCGTCGCGGAAGCGCGACATATCACGTTATCGCGTAATGCGTCTAATGACGCGTCGCGTTAGCGCTCCCGGAAGTGCTCCGGACCGCGAACTGGAAACGATCTGGGATGCGGCGCGCGCCGCGTAACGTAAGCGGAACAGGTCATGTGACTTGTTTATCAAACTTCTCATTGGTTCATTTCACTTTTGGTTTCCAAATGATGTATGACTAGGTCATGTGACCTAAAAATAACACTTTTCATTGGCTCAGAACTTTTGTTTTCCCCAAATCATGTAAACCCCTCCTTATTTCCTCACTCTGACTTTCATCTTGGTGAGAGAAAGACCATTTATCTGAAGATCCACAATGGCTTCCATTCTTGCTGCAGCTGGTGCACCCCCACCACCACCTCCACCTCCTCATAAGAAGAGAGGACCACCTAGTCAAATTATGACTAACAGAGAGGAGGAAGATGAGGAAGAAGAAGAAGAGGAGAGAGAGGAACAACAATTTGTTGATGAGTTGCCCCGGGTTTCTAAACGAAAATCCAGTTTCATCTGGCAGTTTTTCACCATCCCTCCTGGAACAAAGAAAGTGAATGCAAAATATGCCACCTGCCTCATCTGTGACTACAGATTGTCGAGAGGCACAGAAAAGAAGTACAGTATGGGGAACTATACAATGCATCGTCACATGAGCAGGTGGCATCCCTTGAACTACAGCCGGGCTGAGTTAAGGGATCTTGTAGACAATCCGACGGCAACTCCTGTGGCAAGATCTACATCTACATTGTCTTTGACGGGAAGAGAGGCACAAGAGACTGTGCCAAACATCCAACCTAACTTCCAGCACATAAAGTTATCTTGTGTTTACTGTGGTGATATGCTGTCATATGGCAACATGAGTGTCAACCTCATGAACATTGCATATGAAAATCATAAATGCCCTAATGCACCCAAAAAGTAATTTTCTTTTTTTTGCTCCAGTTGAGCCGTTTTGAAAGCCTGTTTTTTGTTGTCTCCCCTCCATAAAAAAAACAAAAAAAACATAAAACAGTTCTAAAAATACAAAAAAATCAAAAAATGTTCAAAAAATAAAAAAAAATATAAAACAACAAAAACAAAAAAAAAACAGTTCTTTTCAGAACTACCTCCCCTTTCAAACAAAATTGCTAGAATGTTTATCACTCTGGCAAGCTCTATTTCTTTTGGTTCGCTTCAAGTTCGCTGACCGGTTCGCGAACTTTAAGCGAACTAAAAAAATATTTTTTTAAAAAAAAGAAGAGTTAGTATAAGGGAAGTAATCAAAGAATAATGTAAAAAGAAAGACAGCTAGAGAGAGTAAATGAGAGATAGTGTCAATGACATCATCAGCAGTGCATTGCGGGTAAAAAGAGTGGAAAACATTTACCTTATAATTCTTGTTACCTTTTTTAAATATTTTTTCATACTTTCAATCTGTAAAACAAAGAACAAACATTTCAAAAAATATTAAAACATGTATTTAAAAATTAGAAAAGACAAGGGAAAAGGTTCAAAAACAAACAGTTTTTCAACAACTTTGACATTTACAGAAGTCTCTGCTTCTCTACGTCCCCTACACAATCCTAAAGATATATATTCGAAAGAAACTGTATCTTGATGTTGCTGAACTGAGGCCTATTTTGGAACATGATGTTTTTCTTGCACTGCTAATATCTCACAATAGTGATGCAATAGCAGCGCAAAAAAGATGTAAAGCCATAATAAAATTGTGTCTAACATTGTAAATGATTGTTTTAGGATGCAAATAAGATGTGTGCTTTCAAGAGCTTTCTTTGAGGTGAGGCCTCTTTTTTTTATAAAACAAAAAAAACACTACCCAGAAGTACAGCACTCTAAGCATTAAAATTGATATTTACAGAACTCAGCTTACCCATATGTACCACACATTTCTAAATGTATATCATAAGGACAAAAAGCATAACATTAATTATACATGTTAAATGGTTTATTTTTGCTGTTCTCAGAATGTATCAAATTTCACTTAAATCAGTGACTTGAAGGTATTCATCATGTAACAGCGGGGAAAAAAAAACACAATCAAAATGACTGTGTTTAAAAAACCCATACAACCTAAGAAATCTGATTTCAAAACTTCTTAAAATTAACTTACTTTCAATGACGTCAAACGATCTCTTATAAACAGCATCCACTCTGTTGTGCTTTAAATATTTTCAGCCCGCCACTTTCTGAAAGAAAACCTCCATCGATACGTGAAATATGTTACATAGAAAAAAAACTTCTCTCATTATATCACATGTTTCCACTAGGCCAAATCATGTTGCCGTGATTCGCAAGTCTTGTAATTCTTCCAATCAAATCCCGACATTTTCTATTTTCGCAACTTTCAAAAATAAAATATTTGAGATTATTTTCACAATCCTGGACTACTAATATCTTAGTCTTCTTTGTCATTCATGTTCTCCTTTTCCTATGACACTGATACTGCTTACTATGAAGCAGACTTACTTGCATCAGGTTTATATAGTTGGATTTTTAATCGAGACAGCATTGCAGACTTACATTCCCTCTACTTAAAATTTTGGTTTTAAAAACACCAGGTAAGAATTTTTAAGGTCAAACGGCAATTTTTTTTTGGAAGTTACAACAGAATCATTACAGAATGACCAGCCGTTTCCAGACTTTAAGTAAGCTGTATAATGTCCTGATGTTGTTGATGGACCATCGTGATAGATAATTGCTACAGTAACAAAAGTCCTCCCTGATATTGACAGCTGAGAAGCCACAAAATTTTTTATTAAAGTTGACAATTTTGATCCATCAGGCCTACATCGTTGAATCATTAAAATGACATACTGGCCATATCTACGTATAAATAATGTTGACATCATATCACATTTACATTGGCTACACTCCATGTTGTGATCCGCTGCATTTACTAGCTTATTAAAGGACACTGATTTACTGTCTGGCAAAGTTAAATATATAAATCTTTCTGAGTCTACACTAGTAGTACTTGATACCATACAGTTCTCGCAGTCATGCTGCCATTGATAAGAAAGCCCAAACAGTTGATCTACATCTACACCCTCAACTTGCAATATATCAAGCATATACATTAAAAACTCCTGACAATCTTGCTGATTATTTTCAGAGAAGTCTGTTTGACCTGAACATTCATCTAAAAGATAACGAACTTCAGACACACTTTCTACTTTTGTTCGATCACTGCTACATTTCTCGAAAACAGAATTCAACAAACAGCATAAAATTTGTTCTGAATTCAACAGAATCTGTTCTTTTAAACTCTCTAGTGAAAAGAGAACATTAACCACTACATTTGCATAGCAGTTGACACCAGAACTGTTTTCAAATTGAAAACCAACAACATCTTGAACAGAATCCACTTTCTTTCTGCTAACAATTTTCGGTTCATTGACTTTTGGTCTTTTTGCAACAACCTCCCTACTATTAATGCTATTTCTACGTTTCCGGCATACCACACGTTTCTCAAACAAAGGATATTGAGGCAAATGTGGCGCATACTCTCTTCTTAACCTATTGTATTCCTTAACACAATCTAGATCTGCACAAATGTTTGTGACATCACAGTCAATCAAGTACAATCCCGATAAAGTTCTAACTCGTGACAATGCCACATATGCCATACCCTCCTTGAACACAGAACTGCCAATATTCACCAATGCACAGTCTACACTTAAACCTTGCGATTTATGGATTGTCACCGCATATGCCAAGCAAACAGGAAACTGTTTACGGCGAACATATAAATCTTTAACAAGCAAAAACCTAGCAGAACAACGACCCATTTGCTGTACTTCCTCAATGCCATCAAATTTAATTCTTAAAAATTCTATTCCATCTCTATTTCTGTATTTCTCAAAATCAACAACATTACCCATTGATCCATTTACCAGACCTCTTTCTACATGTAAATTCCGTCTCAAAATGATTCGGCAATTTAAACACACATTCAGAGTCTTTTCAAAACCCGCTGTCTTAGATATAGTCTTCTCTAATGAATCCAATTTTGATTTCAAATTATCTGACAAAATAATTGTTGATCCCATATGCTCTAATTTGTCGATAGCTTCCAGTTTCACAATGTCTTGCTTTTCTAAATTCAACATTTTGTTGTTGAAGATGGCACATTCTGCAAGAGTTGGCATGAGACATATCCCGGATTTCTTCTCAGTAATTTTCTGAAAAATATTCTCAGGCACAATCTCTTGTTTGGGATACAAATTTGACAGTAACCGTGCATTTAAAGCTTCTTTTCCATGCTCGGTCACTTTTCCAATTCTAATATCTTGTAGAATATTCTTGTAATCTTCATCCTTTGCCTGACGCATATTTTGATGCAGTTCTGCATAATTGAAGTTTAACCATATATTGACGTTGCCAATGCTCCCTAGGCACTTCCTGGTATCTTCATGCGTGAGTATTTTGAACACAGGTTGACCTTTTACTGGTGTCAGCTGTAGAAGATCTCCGAAAACAATAATGTGTTTCCCACCAAATAAGACATCATATTCAGTTTTAAGTACTTCTTGCATTCTCAAATGCACAAAGGCAAGCATGACATTGGAAACCATGCTTACTTCGTCAATGATAAGTAGTTTCATTTTCCTCAAAACTCTTGAAACTTCACAGCAAGCATCTCCAGATAACTTGTTGTATTGTAATTTGTTGTCATGCTCCACCGGCAGCATCAATAGACGATGCAAAGTAATACCTTTAATATTATGTGCTGCCAGTCCAGTAGGAGCGGTGACAACACAAGACAGCGATGACTCAGTCCTTTCCTGCAAATAACAAGAGATTGCTTTAATGAGGAAACTTTTTCCAGTTCCCGCTTCTCCACTCACGTACAGTCGGACAGGCTTCAACGACGTACACGAGCACTCTTTCTTCTCATGACTGAATCCGTGCTCAATTTCCTTGGTAACTTCATCATATATTTTCCTCTGCTCAACGTTGAGTTGTTTTTCCAAGTCTTGTAAGTTAACTGAATCCTCCTGAGCATGTGCCATGGCTCTTTCTACTTCATTCATAGCAGTGGCAGCTTCATTTTCGATAATAGGTCCTCCAAGAGGATCTTGACTCAATGAAACAGAACTCTGACTGTCCTGAGAACTGTCTCTGGCAATCTCGGCTGCAATCGTTGCTTCCTGCTCAATTTCCAAAGTTAGCATTTCTTGATATTTAGAAAAAGCAGGACATTCTATGGACTCCTTGGCTGCATTGAAAGAGTCTTCGTAACAGAGGAAATCTCCAAGCAGTTCCTCTTCTGCACGCCAAGGCTTGAAAAGTTGCAAAAGTGCTAAATAGAAAAACTCCTTTTTTTCTGGAGATTCGCCACTTAATTTTCGATGGTTTACTAATTGGCATTTTCTTTGCTTGACCAGGCATCCCTCATTTCCAATTACAGCATACACTCCTTTCTCAATATCTTCTTTGATGTTCCTCTTGAATATATAATTTTGGAGAACCTCATATAGACAAACATTCTCAAGGTGACTGCTTCGATTTGGATAATATGTATCCAACATGTTGGTCTTCAAAATGTCGGTACTGTTTGGTTCCTTTTCTGCCAAATACTCAATTTCCCGAACAGGTTTTAGAACTCGATTTCGCGTTGCAGCAAGACCAAGACTCGCCCAAACGAGACTCCTGGATTTGGCATAGAGACTTGCTGAAGACAATCGATCAGAACATTCGTAAGCTCCGATTTCTCGATGCGACAACATCTTCAGACTGAAACTGTACAACTTCTTGCTGAGGCTCTTTTCATGGGAAATGTCCTCCCACATATCCTTCAGTTCGGTCTTTTCTTTTTTGGTGATGTAAGATGTCACATACCGAGCCACAGCCATACAGTTGTCAGCCACAAACTGTATATCCATGTTGGCATTCCACATGGACAAAATCACTGGGTTGTAGTCATTGATGTACTTGGACTCTTCGTTCCTTTTCAAATTGTATGTATTCTTGGGTGATTTCCTCGTCACATTATGTCGCAGCGAAGACATCAAACTGTTCACTCTTCCTTTAGAAATCACCGGTCGTGGAAAGTTGAAACGACATTTGGTGTAGAACTTGTCCTTGTTTCTGAATTTACGACGACAGTACTTTCCACAACGATGGCTTTGGAAACGTAGAACTTGTTCTCTTAGACTTTTCTTCTCCGTTGCGTTTGGAACAGCACACGTAGAATACTGTTCGATGAAATTCATCACTAAGTCATCCGGATCTGTTCCAAATTTAGGTGCATCCTTGATCCACAGCAACATATGTATATGAGGGGCACCTCTTGCTTGATACTCCTTTCTCCAGAAGAAATCCAACACCTCTCCAAGAGGTGGATTCTTTTTATTTGTGATGAAAGACATCATAGCTTCAAATCTATGATTGAAGTACCTGCATACATTCACAGGATCCAAAGAACACAGTTCTCCAGGTGTCTTGAATTCAATGTTTTCAATATTTCCATTTGCCTCTCGTAGAAATTCAAGTAAGTCATCCCAGCCATACTCAGCACAGCTCAGAGTGAGGAACCATGTCGGAGTTCCTAAGTTCCTCAGCATACATTTTAAATCACCATGACGACGGTACCAGTACTCATTAGTACCACGCTGACACGCCATGAGATTAATTAAGTGAGAATCCAAAATACTGTCTTGGACATTGACTTTATGCATAAAGTCACTTGCCGAGATGTTTCGCATCTGTATACCACTTTTTAAGATGTGGTTCACTGCATATGAAAGTCCAGACAGATCGCTTTCAAACAGGAGATGAAACAAATAGGGAATGCATTGCCGAAACCTAGGATCTTCTGCATACAATCGTAAAGTCCGGTATTCAGACGCAGGAATTTCACGAGGTCGCTCATCATATCTTCCTCCTTGACCTGTGGGAAATAGCTGTGGGAAACACCGAGCTTCCAAACTTTCCTCCCAAACACTAATGGGACTCCCTTTGGCTTGTTTCATTTGAAACAACTCAATAGCATTCCCCATGACTTCCTTGGAATGCAAAGGATGAACACTATAATGTTCATATATTTCTTCACTTTTAGAGGCCTCTACTTTCTCAATTTGGCCAGCACACAAATCGCTATCCTCTTCATCACTTACTTCCTCTTCTGCAACATATACATTCTTATAGTACTTATTATTTTTCTTCAAATACACTGTTGCCTTTTTGACTTTCCTAACATCCACTAAATCTTGCCATATTTTCTTATTCTTTGTCGGAACCCCATTAACCAAGATAACCAGAGGTTCCTCTTCCACTTTTTCTATTCCAATTGTGTTAATGTTTTTCTTCAAATCTAGAGGCAAATAAACAACTCTTCCCTTTAATCCTCTCTGTAAATCTGCTGGAGGCAACTTCCCTGTCTTTGGCTCCATTCTTACAATAGCCTGAAAGGGATGGATACTTTGAATCAAAATAGATTCATAAGTATTTAAATCCTTCAATTCAGAAGGAATCTCAACCAATTCCAGATTATTATGAACTGCCCTAGCAGGCATCTGGTTTTGGTTTAATTTATTACAACAATAAGTACACACACGTTGATCCGATCCCAAATCAAAATAATTTTCTACCATCAAGTATGTGGCAAAATCCTTCCATTCACTATTATTTTCCCTTTCACTTTTTGCATATAAATCCACTACCTTAGTCTGATTCTTATAATAAGTGCGTCGACAACATACACAAGTGAAATTAGGCCTCTCACTTGATTTCATCTGAAACGTGGCAATTTCCTTCTGAAAATTATCTGTACTGGAAACCTGTACATTATCTTCCACATTACCCTCTACTTCAGGGTCAATTTGAACATTCTCATCTTTACTACCAAAGTAACAAAACTCAATTTCTTCACAAAGATTCTTCACATCTATTTCAGAACCATGCAAAAGAGCAGCACATAACTGTTTAAGCATAATTGCTGGACTCTTAGCATAATACAACATTCTCACTAATTTTCTCACTTTATTATGATGCACTGCTAGCATCCTGAAATGATGAAAAACACTCTGGCATACTCTCCTGGAAAGACAAGCCAGTGAATGACCACGCAAACCTGTCATTTGTCTCACTCTGCAAGGATCTAAATCTTGCAACAACTTCATTTTCTGCTTCAAACTTTTCTTATTAAATGTCCGTATAAAATCACAAAGCAAATTGATGGAAACCTGTCGCACACTGCAAATAGAACTACACTTCCAAATGTACACAGGACCCTTAGGACGTCTTCCTAAAACCTCATCACTTAGCGCCTCTTCTGTCTCTGTTGTCACAAGTTGTTCTTTTTCAACTGGACAACCATCCTTCACTTCATAAGCTCGACCACTGATGTCAACTGCATGCACCAAATCATTATCCTGAAAATAAGTCTCCTCATTAAAAAATGCCTCAGAACTTGAACTATGCATCCATTCTCCAGAAAAAACTTCACAAAAGTTAGTACGATTTACTACTCTCTTCCATCTACTTTTTGTTTTGAAATCAGAAATTACCTTGCTTAGTTTCCTAATTCTATTGATTACCAAAATAAACAACTTTCGCTTGATTTCAAAAGCATGATCAATAATTTTCTCTACATTTTTCTTCTTCCTATAAAATGCCGCTTCCTGTTGGCCTTTCTTTTTAATATTTTTCAATAAATTAACTAATATCCTATTACGGAACATTCGTTGTCGAATGTCCCTAAACTGTTGTTTCCTTCTACTATCATGCACAGAGTTATCTCTTCCTCTACCAGTAACATTTGTGATGTGTCTCTCCTTTCCATTTAAATTACTTTTCTTTTTGTGAACAGACACATTTTTTTGAGCAAAATTTTTTTTACTACAAATATTTCTTAAGAATGATTTCGTGCTCTTACCCGGACCTTTCTTGGTGTTTTGACAAGTATTTGGGGAAGAGGACTGCTGCAATAAAACATCATCCTGCTGTCTTTGACGTTTTCTAGCCTTTCGTATTCGACTTCTGGAAGGCATTTTCCAAACTATGAAAGAATCTGCAGTTGAATCTGTGAAAAAATATAATATAAAATGTTATTAACCACTATTACCAAACAGTAAATAAATAACAGTCATCTAAAACTTAATGCCGTACTAATTATTTAACATAGCAAATATTTTCCACCAGCACTGCATCACAAAAATGACACTCAATGGTACAAAACAGGCATACAACACTCATAAATCACTCCCTAATATTTTAAATCATTAATTCAGGATGACGATAAGATGTAGCCTATCTAAAGGTTTGTTTAGGCCCAGATCTTTGGACTGGGGTGAATGTGTGTCATTGATCCACATTCAGTCCATCACCTGTTTTGTTTATTTGAGGTGAAGCCAACACATGGTTGCAGATAAGATTTTCACTGAAAAAAAACCAAGGTAAAAAAACATGTGAAGGCCTACCAATGAAGTAAATCATTAAATGAAAACCAATACATTTCTGGAAATATGCACTACTAGTGCTTCATAAGATGTTTTGGGTCATATTTATAAGTTATTTGAGTATCTAGTATGCTATTTTACATTCTTCATGGTGCAAATTTATTGTAAATACGCTCCCACCTGCGGTTGGCAAATTTAGATTTTGATTATGGGAGTTAGATAGGCATGTTAATAATTTCCCAAAAATGGTATATAACCCCAAACAACCTTTGAAGCAAATGCTCTTAGCCATGTTATCCACCTCCCATTGGATAACATGGCTAAGAAGTGCTTGCAAATGTGATAATAAAAGGCCTGCAATGCATGAATATCGCAGAAAAATCAGCGATATTCATGCATTTTCCAACAAATGCTCTTAGCCATGTTATCCACTTCCTATTAAATAACATGGCTAAGAACTGCTCAGGGCCCCATGAGGAACGCTTTCCATTTAAAAAGGGAAAAATAACATCAAAGACACTAAAATGCCTTCTAAATATGAACCCAAACAACCTATGAAGCAATGTGAAAAAAACGGCCGCAATGCATGAATATAGCAGAAAAATCAGCGATATTCATGCATTTTCCAGCAAATGCTCTTAGCCATGTTATCCACTTCCAATTAAATAACATGGCTAAGAACTGCTCAGGGCCCCATGAGGAACGCTTTCCATTTAAAAAGGGAAAAATAACATCAAAGACACTAAAATGCCTTCTAAATATGAACCCAAACAACCTATGAAGCAATGTGAAAAAAACGGCCGCAATGCATGAATATAGCAGAAAAATCAGCGATATTCATGCATTTTCCAGCAAATGCTCTTAGCCATGTTATCCACTTCCTATTAAATAACATGGCTAAGAACTGCTCAGGGCCCCATGAGGAACGCTTTCCATTTAAAAAGGGAAAAATAACATCAAAGACACTAAAATGCCTTCTAAATATGAACCCAAACAACCTATGAAGCAATGTGAAAAAAAACGGCCACAATGCATGAATATAGCAGAAAAATCAGCGATATTCATGCATTTTCCAGCAAATGCTCTTAGCCATGTTATCCACTTCCTATTAAATAACATGGCTAAGAACTGCTCAGGGCCCCATGAGGAACGCTTTCCATTTAAAAAGGGAAAAATAACATCAAAGACACTAAAATGCCTTCTAAATATGAACCCAAACAACCTATGAAGCAATGTGAAAAAAACGGCCGCAATGCATGAATATAGCAGAAAAATCAGCGATATTCATGCATTTTCCAGCAAATGCTCTTAGCCATGTTATCCACTTCCTATTAAATAACATGGCTAAGAACTGCTCAGGGCCCCATGAGGAACGCTTTCCATTTAAAAAGGGAAAAATAACATCAAAGACACTAAAATGCCTTCTAAATATGAACCCAAACAACCTATGAAGCAATGTGAAAAAAAACGGCCACAATGCATGAATATAGCAGAAAAATCAGCGATATTCATGCATTTTCCAGCAAATGCTCTTAGCCATGTTATCCACTTCCTATTAAATAACATGGCTAAGAACTGCTCAGGGCCCCATGAGGAACGCTTTCCATTTAAAAAGGGAAAAATAACATCAAAGACACTAAAATGCCTTGTAAATATGAACCCAAACAACCTATGAAGCAATGTGAAAAAAAACGGCCACAATGCATGAATATAGCAAAAAAATCAGCGATATTCATGCATTTTCCAGCAAATGCTCTTAGCCATGTTATCCACTTCCTATTAAATAACATGGCTAAGAACTGCTCAGGGCCCCATGAGGAACGCTTTCCATTTAAAAAGGGAAAAATAACATCAAAGACACTAAAATGCCTTCTAAATATGAACCCAAACAACCTATGAAGCAATGTGAAAAAAAACGGCCACAATGCATGAATATAGCAGAAAAATCAGCGATATTCATGCATTTTCCAGCAAATGCTCTTAGCCATGTTATCCACTTCCTATTAAATAACATGGCTAAGAACTGCTCAGGGCCCCATGAGGAACGCTTTCCATTTAAAAAGGGAAAAATAACTTCAAAGACACTAAAATGCCTTCTAAATATGACCCCAAACAACCTATGAAGCTCTAACAGTACATATCCTGAAATTTAATTCATTTCAAAATTCGTTTTTAAACACAGCATATAAATCAATTGTATACCTGCATTCATGAAGAAATAACTAAAAATGTCCTTGAGACACATGAAAGTGTTTTCTGGAATGCCCTAGCACCATTTTTGGGACACTATTAACATGGCTAGGTAACTCCCATAATCAAAATCTAAATTTGCCAAGCACAAGTGGGACCGTATTTACAAGACACTTGCCCCATGAGGAACACTTTACATTTTAAAAGGCGAACACAACATCTTAGACACTCAAATACCTTATAAATATGGCCCAAAACAACCTATGAAGCTCTAGCAGTACATATCCAGAAATGTAATTGATTTCTTAAATCGTTTTTAAAAGCAACATATCTGTTTCAGCTTACATAACAGACCATGAAATGGCCTCCATGTATTACAATATCTTGTGTTACTGCATGCCAGAATGTTACACCAAATATGCAATTATAATTTCTCTATGAAACTAATTCTATTAGTATATCACTAGAGACAAAACCACATTTTAAAAACACAGCTTTCTTCATCATTTTCTCCTTAAATCATACTATTCTCTATCTAAATTAAATAAATCTTTTCTCACCTTAGCAAATATTTTTTGAGTTTTGAAAACAGTCTCAGAAATACACCAAATTGTCTTCAGCAGAAGAAAAAGGATGCACTCCAAAGGCTGCAGCTATTGAAAGCACAGAAATACAGATATTCTTTTCACATATCTCTCATATTAGCCAATCATACCTCTTCCCTCACTTTTTTCAAATCAAAACCCTTCCCCCCTCTGCCCTGTCTACCTTGTTTCCATAGCAACCACCTCCTGGAAGACCTCTCATGTTTGCAAATTCACACAACAATGTTTCAATTGAACTCTGAACTCTCAGTGCACCTGCGTATCCAGTGCAATCTTTCATTAATTGTTTCTTCCTTGACCATTCAAATTACATCTTTCAAAGAACACATCCATGCACCCTAACTTTCTGTTTTCAGAAATGGAAATGCACCAATCACTGCTAATGAATCATTAGCATAGTAAAACCACAGTTTTTTTTCTTTAGAAACTCCTACTGTTTCAACTGCCCTTTCATTACCACACTTCATCTGACTGCAGAACAACCTTCTTCCACCATGTTTAACGTCTGGATTGTTGGACATAGTTACATCCACTGGGCTCAAAGGTATGCTGAGAGCAGAAATTTACACAACCTCAATTTACAAGATGTGGAAATTAACTGGTTGGGCCAAAGAGGATTAAAATGTCACCAATTGATTCCATTGGTGAAAACCTTTATGCATTTGCCAAAACCTGACCTGTTAATAGTGCACTGTGGAGGTAATGATTTGGGCACTTTGACAGGGGTAGGTCTGGAAATGCTTTTAAAGGACACCTTGGAGCAATTAATGGCACTTTTTCCTCAAACTGCCTTGGTATATTCCAATATATGCCAAAGACAGAAATGGAGGTGGTCCAACCAATTTTGTCCACAAATTGAGAAAGCGAGGAAGCATGTAAACAAATCTGTTTCAGCTTACATGAGAGACCATGGAATGGGCTCTCTGCACAACAATAACTTGCGTTACTACATGCAAGATATCTACAGAGGAGATGGAGTTCACTTCTCAGATGAGGGCAACAGAATTTTCATTCTGAATTTAAGACTGTGCATTGGTACCTACTTATAAGTACCTAAATGTACCATAAACCCAAAAGCTCTTCTCAGAGCTACCCTACATCTGATCACTCACAATTATTATTTTTCTCTAACTTTTTTCACTAATTTTCCACAAAATTCGCTCCCCGGAGCGCTACCCGGTTCGCTAACCGAAAGCTAACCTCGCGGAATTTTTTTTAAAAAAGTTTTTTTTTCCGCACATATAAGCCTCCTCAGCCACGCTCAGAAAACCTAGGGGGTCAAGATAAGTCTACCATGACCCCTTCTACCCATTCTAAACATTATTTGCCCTCCATCTTGTATCTTAATGCGAACGAAACACAAAATGGTGGACTCCCGTGACGCTTAAGGTTCGCTAACCGGGCAGCTTCCCGGAAAGCGGTTCTAAAAAAAGGCGGGAAAGTAATTTACAGAAAAACGACTAGAGACACTCTCACCAAATATAGATTAGCTCATACTACATAACAATCCCTTCCATTCTCACAAATTTCATTGAAATTCCATTTAGCCATTTAGCCTGTAGACCTCTCCAAGTACCGTGAGGTAAATTACTTCACAAAACACATCTGAATTGTTGGAATTGACAACCAATGAAAATGTTACTTTCATTTTCTACTTTTATTACCTGACATTTGATTAGTTATATACCTGTATATATATAAAGGGAGAGAAGGAAACACAGCCATTTTGACTACTACTTCTTGTTGTACCTCCTATTTCAAAAGCTTCAAAAAACTTCAACTTCTTTGTGAAGGTAAGTTATAATTTAATATATTGTGCACTATGACTTAATATAGTAGACTTTTTCTGCTAGATATACACTATCCCTCTGTAGTAGTAATGTATTTAGATAGACTTCTCTGTTATAGTTATCAATGGAGTAAGGCTTGTCTTGGTTAAATCACATACACTTTTTTATAGTCCTATTTCCACTCTCATACTATACACTGCCAAAAGATAAATTCACTGATAAAAACTGCCTATCTAAAATTAATCCCAACAGTGCCCTATCTCTACTAATATATATTTTCTTATTCAAAATTTCAGGCAAAATGGAAGGCGAACAACAAGTTTCATTTTCGATTGAACTGAAGGAGAGCAGCCAAGACAAACTTGATGACTTTATGGATGACAGTAGAGACCACGAACTTCTACAATGTGTTGAAGCAGTAGACAACTTGCTTCAAAATGAAAAACAATTACACCCTATAATAAATTATGACATTTCTGACAATGAAATGTTAGAAAATTTAATAAAGTATGAAACACAATCATAATAAAAAAAATAAATAAACAAAGAAAACAAAAAAAAACAAGAAAAACAACAAACAATTAACATACAGTATTAGAAAAGTCTTTCATTCTTTTATCCATAAAGTTCGCTGCCCAGAAAGCTATCCGGTTCGCGAACTTGGCGCTTACCACGCAAAAAAAAAATTTTTTTTTTGGACCCTCCTAGGCCCTTTTAAAACCTCCACATAAAACCTAGGGGGTCAACGAGGATCTACTATGCCCCCTTATGGTAATTTCCCCCTTTGTTTTGGCCTCCTCTTGTCTCTCGATCCTACCGAGAGACAAGATGGCGGCCGCTCCGGACTGTTTAGAATGTTGACAGACACCGGAGAGCCAATCAGCTTCGCTTTGCAAAGTTCCGATACGCGAAAGGTTCGCTAACCGGATAGCTGCCCGGAGCGCTGTTACAGATATATATCTTGATTTAAACGTTAATTTCTCAAAATCCACTGAAGCACATATATTGAGACCTAGCAAAGGCACATCGGGCTAACAGTCCCTACAATTTTGCCAAGTTTCGTGGAAATCCATTCAGCCGTTCGGGCTAAAAGTGAGTCCAACCGCCCTATGGAAATTAACATGGGAAAAACGCGTTTTGGGACCCCCCTTTTTTCTCGGCCCCCCCTTGACGAACCCCCCCCAAATTTTCAGGAGCTGCTCAGAAACAAAATGTGCCATTTTCCTGAAAATTTCAGCCGATTCCGTCCACAAACGCCAAAGTTATTAGACATAGAATTTTCAAAAGTCCCATAGGAAAAAAATCCTAACTATATATACCTACTGGCGACCGCCAGTAGGTAATATATATATATTCACTGAAAAAACCATAGGTTTCAGACCGGTTATAGTTAGGAATTAGCATTTAAAAAACCTATTAAATTCACTGAAAAAACCATAGGTTTCACACCAGGTATAGTTAGCTGGAAATTTTACTGATATAAAACCATTGAAATTCCCACGTTATAGTTAGTTGGACTCACTATAACTTGCGCGTGCAATGCACTGCTGATGACATCACATATTACATCACTCATGACATGGTCAGTGACATCACTCATGACATCACTGATGACACCATCCTTGTAACACAGTGACAGACCTCCTTTCACTGTAAAGTAACCTTTGAAACACATATTCAAAAATAGAAACTAACATTAACAAAAAAGTGGATATACCCATATCAGTTACAACAACCAATTCAGTAATTTCACCATCTATATACAAATTCGCACATTCACCAACAGTTTTATGTATTCACTCATACATATACTCACTCATCATATGTAGTGATACCCCTATTCATTCTGTTACACACTGACAGTCATCAAAAACTTACTCATACATATACTCACACATGCAAATAAACTAATAAACATCCATTTATTTGCATATACAACTATACACACATTAGCACATTACTTCTAAGGAAACTTACACATACTTACTCTCTTAAACAATCACTTATAGAAACACATACTTATTTAAACAGGAACTCTTTCAATCTCTCACTCTCACATATACTTACTTATATACATCAATTCTCATATATACAAGATTTAAACATATGTAGTTACTCATAAAGACACTAGTGAGAGAGGCATTCACTCTCTAACACACACATATACACACTCATCCACCCATACAATCCTACACAAATGCTGTCTTCAAAACACATACAAACAGTGAGTCAGTCATTGATGCATCTATGTGCTAAGTAACAGCCCCACCAAACCATACAGACACTCATACTGATACTAAAAAAACATGTCATGAGTGATGTAATATGTGATGTCATCAGCAGTGCAATGCACGTGCAAGTTATATTGAGTCCAACTAACTATAACGTGGGAATTTCAATGGTTTTATATCAGTAAAATTTCCAGCTAACTATAACTGGTGTGAAACCCATGGTTTTTTCAGTGAATTTAATAGGTTTTTTAAATGCTAATTCCTAACTATAACCGGTCTGAAACCTATGGTTTTTTCAGTGAATTTCATAGGTTTTTTAAATGCTAATTCCTAACTATAACTGGTGTGAAACCTATGGTTTTTTCAGTGAATTTCATAGGTTTTTTTAATGCTAATTCCTAACTATAAGTCTCACTTTATAAATAAGACTGTTAGCACTCTAGTTGTTCTTTAGAACACTCTGGTACATTCTGTCATTGGGCTACAGTTGGGCTACATCTAGTTGAAATTTGGGCTACATTTACATTTTTTGTTCTCTGGTGGCCATCTTTGGGCTACATTGGGCTACATTGGACTACATTTGGGTTACATTTTGGCATTTTGGCATATATATATAGCCCAATGTAGCACAATATATATTTTATCAAAGTTAATTTTCGTAAAAACCACTTAAGAATAGGGCTACCAGTCCCAACAATTTTTCCCATTTTTATTTTTTTTTATTTTTTGCTTTGGAGCGCTCCCGGTGCGCTTCCCGGGGAGCGCCCCGAAAAGCGTACGTTTATAAAGCGCCCCCGGGCGCGCTCCGAGGAGCGTCCCGTAAGCGCCAATATCGCAAACGAAAACATGATCATGACGTATCGCGTAGCCGCGTCCGCGTGATACGCACGGCGTAAGCGCACCCGGAAGTACTCGAGCGAATACGATCGCGCAACGTAAACATCCGATGCGCTTACGCTACGCGACCCGAAGCGCCCCCGGGCGCGCCCGGGGGCGCGTAGCGTAAGCGCGTCGGGTCATGTGACCTGAAAATAACACTTTTCATTGGTTCATAACAGTTTTAGTTTCATAATGATGAAGCCCCTGGTCTTGTGACCTGAAAATAACACTTCTCATTGGTTCAGGATAGTTTTTTTTCTAAATGATGAAAGACTCCACCTTTTTTCCTTATTCTGACTTTGTCCTTTGACTGAGGAAGACCTGTTTGTACATCTCTGTACCTTTTTGATATTAATAATGGCTTCAGTAGCAGCAGCAGCTGGTGCATCTGCCCCACCACCACCACCACAACCACCAAGAGGACCACCTCAAGATTATATTGGTGGTCAAGAACAGGAGGAGGAGGAAGAGGAAGAGGAGGAGGGGAGGAGAAGATGGCTGCCTGAAGAAAATACCCCATACAAACCCAAGCCACACATTGTATGGGAGTTTTTTTCAATCCCAGAGGGCAAGAAAAAAGTGAATGCGCCCAAGGTAACTTGCCTAATCTGCAATGAGGAACTTTCACGGGGCAACCCAAACAAAAAATATTCATTTGGTAACTATACCATGATTCGTCATATGACCTGAAAGCACCCAAACAACTACTCTCGTGCTGAGTTCAGGGAACTGGCCAGTAACCTCCCCCAGTCGTCAAGGACCACCTCCCAAACAAACCAACCCACTTCATCGGGACCGAGATGATGCCTTGCATTCAGCCAAGATTTGCTGATTTTAAAATCACTTGTTCTGCATGTGGCAAGCTTATCGCCTATGGTGAAAAAAGCGTTAAGCTCATCGTCCTTGCAGGTGATAATCACAAGTGCCCCAAAAAGAAGTAATTTTTGGGTTTTTTTATTTTTTTGCTCCAGTTGAGCCAGTTTCAATTCCCTTTTTTTGTTTCTCCCCCTAAAAAAAATACAAAAAAAATATAAAACTGTTTTGAAAAGCCAAAAAAAGTTCAAAAAGTTCAAAAAACACAAAAAAAATAAAACAACAAAAAGAAGAAAAAAAAAAGTTCTTTTTAGAACTACCGCCAATTTCTAAATAAAAACTTCATTTTTTAAAAACTCTGTCATCTTTTTCCCTCATTTTACGCTCCCCGGTGCGCTACCTGGTGCGCGTACCGGGCGCTTCCCCCGCGCAAAACGAAAAAAAAAAAAATACTTTAAATGCCCCGCGGGGCCCTTTCATAGCCCCCTCATCAAACCTAGGGGTCAAGGGGGGGTCTACCCTGCCCCCTTATGGTCATTTCCCTCTTTGTTTTGCCCACCTCTCGTGTCTCGATCCTACCGAGACACAAGATGGCGGCCGCTCCGGACTGTTTAGAATGTTTACAGACAACTGAGAGCCAATCAGCTTTCTGCGCGCAAGTCGCGTGGCGCGCCTGGAGCGCACTCCGGTGCGCGCACCGGAGAGCGCCTATAGATATATATATTTTTTTTAACCTAAATTACTCAAAATCCACTGCAGCACATATCTTGAGACATAGCAAAGGCACATCGGGCTACCAGACCCTACAATTTTTCCAAGTTTGGTGGAAATCCATTCAGCCGTTCGGGCTAAAAGTGAAATCGACCGCCCTATGGAAATTAACATGGGGAAAACACGTTTTGGGACCCCCCTTTTATCTCGGCCCCCGCTTGACGTATCCCCCCCAAACTTTCAAGGAAGAACTGGAGCTTGACGAGGCCATTTTCAGGAAATTTTCAGGCAGATTCGTCAACCGGTGCCAAAGTTATTCCAAATAGAATTTTGAGATTTAACATTGAAAAAAATCCTAACTATAACTACCTACTGGCGACCGCCAGTAGGTAATATATAATATACATACCAGTAAAGAAGAAGGCATGTGCTCAAAGAGGCAAAGTAAGGCTTTCTTTATTGTATCTGGTCTCGCATGACCCTTGGATATATATATATATATATATATATATATATATATATATATATATATATATATATATATATATATATATATATATATATATATATATATATATATGAATCAACAAGTATTTTCTTCTCCACAAGAAAATAACTCAGGATACCTCTGGATGCTTTCAAAGATGTTTTATTTCGGCAAAGTGGCAACTGCCTACCGACGCGTTTCACCAGTTACGGCTTGTTCACGGTAAAGCTGTGAAAGTGACTCGTGCTATTTACATGCTTGTGCACAAACAGTGAGGAAGGACAACCCATCATTACATGGCGGCCATATTGGACTAGTCATTTACATAGAAATGTATAGTAAACCACCCAATGAATGTACATTTATAGATAAATCAAACACATCCATAGCTCATTATCATTATGTTGAAATAACTCTTGATTACTGCATGATTAACACAAAATGTAAACTGTTTTGGTAACCCATCAGTTTGCGTTGTACGTTTTTGAGAACGATCAAAAAGTCCCGCCCAAGTGGGCATTTGGTAATTATACCACCATGCAGAATGATTGAAATGAAATATAATTACTATTAATCATATATCATTCACAGCAAAATGTCAGGCCAGAAAGATGTAAAAATTACATACTCCGAAAAATTCATATTTCACCCATATGAAACGTATATATCACATGACATTAGTTTTTATACAAGAAATTTTTTCGTGATTGATGCCTGATTTGGTTTTTTCAAAGTCCCGCCCAAGTGGGCATATACCACAAAGTTGACAATACTGGCAGTTTTAAGGACTTGCTGAGTCTTGGAAGGGTCAATAATTATATACAGGTGACGAATATCTTTTCAATTTCAAATATTCCAATGGCTTAAAGAATTGGGTTGTCCTAAAAAGAAAAAACCAAAGAATGTGCTTTTAGTGAAGTGAATCCTATACTACAAAGTATAGTATGTTGTATCAATGATTAAAAACAATCTTATGTCACTTTAAAAACAGTTTACATCATTAAACGAAAGTGAGTAAATTACAGATCCTACGTCATAATTCCATTTCTACCTTATGTGTACTGCTAATTCCTCATTAGAGTTCATCCCTATCGGGTACAGGGTTTCGAAGTCGATGATGTATTTTGACTCCATTATTCTCAATTGGTGTAGTCTATCTCCACCCCTCAATGATGGTTTTACCGCATCCAATACAACAAACGACAACAAGTTGTCGTTTTGGCCATGATAGATTTTAAAATGTCTGGCAACTGGGTACTGTTCGTTGTAGTTGCGGATTGCCCTTTTGTGTTCAAGCACTCTCATTTTAGCTCTTTTGATTGTGCTGCCGATATAATATTTGGAACATGGACAAATGAGGCAGTACACACAAAATTCTGTATTGCAATCAAAGGGCCCTTTGATCGTAAATACTCTCTTGCTATTAGGTACTTTTATAAAATAAAAGTACCTAATAGCAAGAGAGTATTTACGATAAAATAAAAGTACCTAATAGCAAGAGAGTATTTACGATCAAAGGGCCCTTTGATTGCAATACAGAATTTTGTGTGTACTGCCTCATTTGTCCATGTTCCAAATATTATATCGGCAGCACAATCAAAAGAGCTAAAATGAGAGTGCTTGAACACAAAAGGGCAATCCGCAACTACAACGAACAGTACCCAGTTGCCAGACATTTTAAAATCTATCATGGCCAAAACGACAACTTGTTGTCGTTTGTTGTATTGGATGCGGTAAAACCATCATTGAGGGGTGGAGATAGACTACACCAATTGAGAATAATGGAGTCAAAATACATCATCGACTTCGAAACCCTGTACCCGATAGGGATGAACTCTAATGAGGAATTAGCAGTACACATAAGGTAGAAATGGAATTATGACGTAGGATCTGTAATTTACTTACTTTCGTTTAATGATGTAAACTGTTTTTAAAGTGACATAAGATTGTTTTTAATCATTGATACAACATACTATACTTTGTAGTATAGGATTCACTTCACTAAAAGCACATTCTTTGGTTTTTTCTTTTTAGGACAACCCAATTCTTTAAGCCATTGGAATATTTGAAATTGAAAAGATATTCGTCACCTGTATATAATTATTGACCCTTCCAAGACTCAGCAAGTCCTTAAAACTGCCAGTATTGTCAACTTTGTGGTATATGCCCACTTGGGCGGGACTTTGAAAAAACCAAATCAGGCATCAATCACGAAAAAATTTCTTGTATAAAAACTAATGTCATGTGATATATACGTTTCATATGGGTGAAATATGAATTTTTCGGAGTATGTAATTTTTACATCTTTCTGGCCTGACATTTTGCTGTGAATGATATATGATTAATAGTAATTATATTTCATTTCAATCATTCTGCATGGTGGTATAATTACCAAATGCCCACTTGGGCGGGACTTTTTGATCGTTCTCAAAAACGTACAACGCAAACTGATGGGTTACCAAAACAGTTTACATTTTGTGTTAATCATGCAGTAATCAAGAGTTATTTCAACATAATGATAATGAGCTATGGATGTGTTTGATTTATCTATAAATGTACATTCATTGGGTGGTTTACTATACATTTCTATGTAAATGACTAGTCCAATATGGCCGCCATGTAATGATGGGTTGTCCTTCCTCACTGTTTGTGCACAAGCATGTAAATAGCACGAGTCACTTTCACAGCTTTACCGTGAACAAGCCGTAACTGGTGAAACGCGTCGGTAGGCAGTTGCCACTTTGCCGAAATAAAACATCTTTGAAAGCATCCAGAGGTATCCTGAGTTATTTTCTTGTGGAGAAGAAAATACTTGTTGATTCAAATTGAGGGTGACCGGCACCCACTCGGGATCGCAACCGTTTGAGCGCCAGGAACAACCGGACTCTTGTGTTTGGGATATATATATATATATATATATATTATATATATATATGCAAAAAAAAGAAGGAGAGAACTCTGGGTAGTTCTCAAATTTAGGTGGAAAGCAGCTCCTGTTAGAGCACTCTCAACATCAGCGACACTCTAGATCTGCTCACCTCAAATGTCTGTTTTTCTATCAAAGTCTTTAACCATAGGATTAGCACAGTGCCATCCATGCCGAGATAGAAAAGGACACGTGTTTTACATTATCTGCATTAAATAGGAAGTATAGTTTAATGTTCAATGGCACATGTATGACAAACTTATCTCCATACCTTGAGAAGCACAGTGTGTTATGTCTTCATGTATGACCTTTTATTCTATCTTATTAGTCAAATCTGGGACTTAACAAAACACAGATCTCTCCAGCATGTGCATTAACCACCAGAATTATTTTACTATTATTATTGTTCCATTAGATTTACCATCAGTAGGCACTTTACCCACAAAGATATATATGCATGGCATTTTCTTGGTGCAGCATCAATGACTTTTAAAAGTTTATCTGTGTTAAAACATATATTTACATTTTTGTAAATATGTATGGTGATTTCAAATTTTATATGCAATGCATACTAAAGAATTTTATTTTTTAAATATTTCAAACAAACAGTGTACATGTGATATTAACTGCAATAAAATGAGAGACTACACCACCTATTCCAGGTATTTCATGGAATGGCTCAAAATGTATCTATGTGATTACATTTTGGACATGAACACTAAAATAGCAGTGTGTCATTTCAAAGTACAGTTATGTACATGGATAATTGTAAATGTATGCGTATATACACATATATCAATCTATATCTGTATATATATCTTAATTTTACCCATGCCTTCGATGTACAGATATACATTTCCAGACATTCACAAAGATGTGTGATTCTAGCCCTTATAAATGCACATATAGAGCAATATACCTATGTATATGCATATTTATGAGCTTACATGAGAAGAACAAATATAATCAAAATAAAACACCAGTCATAAAAAAGCATCTGGATTCAAATGTGTACGAGTCACAATTAAATAAAATATCATATAAATTGGGGATGGGTTAAATTTGCTATTCAAACTCCAATCCCAATACCATTAGGAAAAGTGCACACATGTGGTGGGCGATAAAGAAGTTTAGGTATGCTAGTCTAACTCTAGTCCCACTAACAACGAGGAACATGCACATATTTGTGAGAGGTTGTTGGAAGGTGGGCAGATTTATTATTTTTACTCAGGTCCCATGAATATTGGAGAACGTACATGAATTTGAGGAGGTAGGGTGAGTTTTACTATTTTAACACCAATCCTATGCCCATTTCAGAAAGTGCATTTTTTTGGGGCAGACATATTTACTGTTAGAAATTCAGTCCTTTTAACATTTGGGAAAGTACAAATATTTGGAAGTAGAGTGTCAGATTTACTATTCTCCCACAAACATTGGAGAAAGTACATATATTTACAGGGATGAGATTTACTATTGTAACAGAAAACAATCATAAATTTGGTAATGTCCATATATTTTGAGGCAGATAATTTATTATTCTAACTCTAGTTCCACAAACATTGGTGAAAGTATACATTTGTCTAGGTTTAATTTACTTTTTCAACAACTACTCTATTGGGGTAAGAACAAATATTTGGGTTTGAAGGTAAATTTATGATTGAGAAAATTGCATAAATTTGGCGGTTCTGAATTACTATATTAACACCTGTCCCACTAAATTTGAGAACATTCACGAATAATAAAAGGGGGTACTGATTTAATGTCCTAACTCAGAATAAGACAGGTTTTAAACAATAAACACATGTAATTAAATAAAGATAAATAGCAATATGTGCATTACAATAATTGTTTTATGTATTATAATTCAAAATCATTTAAGTACATTAATTTAATATTAATGCTGGTTTATTTGAAAATGTATGCATTTCAAAAACAAATATTATTTAAAATATTAAAACACTCATCTAAAAAAAAATAAAGGTGTAAATAAGAAAATGTCAACACCTTTTTATTCCATAAAATAAATTTTTAAATAATGTTATATTAACTTAAACATTAAAAACTACAAATATTATCTTTGAATAAATGTTACAATAACAATCTAAAAATCTATTATTTATTAATTGTATCCCACAATATCTATTTAAAGTAGTCTTTCCAATATTATGCGGTCACCTTAGAGTCCGTCAAATATGATCATTATTATTATTATTTTTAAACAATCTTTATTCATTTTCCAATTATAAACCCCACTTTCCCCATCCCCCACCCGCCATCAGACAGGTATAATCAATCAAGTTCATTATGTTCTTACATAAAATACATATGTTAACTTTATCAACTACAGATCAAAGTGATATGTGCAATATCTTTCTCTTACAATATCATTCTCTTACAATTTGTTACTGTACAATACATCATGTCCATTCTTGCTATCCTCTCAGTTGGGAAGATATTCCCCCCTACCTATTCGCCTCTTTGGGTTTGGATCCACACAGGTATGGTAGACCAAATTTTCAAACCTCTTCTACGCAACTTACTACCTTTCCGTGTATAAATGGCCATTTCTAGGTTAGACATTGCTAACAGCCTGGCAAGCCATTGCTGAAACAATGGTGTGTTAGGGTCCAACCAGGCTGAAGCAAACACATTCTTAAAGCTGCCTCATCAATACAAATTAATTGATGTCCTATTCTTACGCAATTGGATTCTGCCACCCCTAATAAAATAACATGATTGGTCAATACAATTTTGGTTTCTAACACTTCAGTAAAAAACCTATCCCGGGCAGAATGTTCCCTTACTACTCCCCCACGTGGCAATTTTATCCGGGGTTTAATAGAAAAAGAAACATGTTTTAAGAAATTGTGCCTGTAATCTGGTAGACATTAAAATAGTTGGTGACATCTTATATGTGCACTCAAAGGCCTCATTTGATATCCCTATTATCACCTGCCACTTCTGTGAATACTTATCCAAATTATCTGGCATTGCTGCATTAATAAGTGTAAATACCCCCCAATAGAGCTTGCTTTCTCCTGAAGTGCTCTCTCAACAATTCTGACTTTTTCAAATTGCACCCTTTCCCCCCTTCCTTAGCAGAAAATCCCTAATCTGAAGATTTGTTAAAAAAACCCTGCCAATCTAGGCTAAAATCTTTTTTTAGTTCTTCAAAAGATCGAAAACCTATGGGGGAAAAAACAGCCACTCTGCACAATTCCGAAACTCTTCCATATCCTTGTAGAAGATTCTTTAAAACATTTCGGGAGATTATGATTGTCGGCTAAGGGAGCATAACAAGATATTCTGCAGAGCCCAAGCTCTCTCCTAATGGCACACCATGCTTTAAAACTCAAAAAAGAGTTTTAAATCAGACTTTTTTGTAGTAGCTTTCATATAGTTGGCCCCACAGACAGCCACTAGTCTCACTCCCCAACATGAGGTCAAATATGGATGGAATCGTCTCTGCCCGTATGTCATCCCTTTTAATCTGCAGTAACTCTAAGCTGTACATTAATATAGAGGCCCAATAGTGTAGTTTTAGGTTCGGGAGTGCCAACCCTCCCCTGTCCCTAGATAGGGTAAGAAATGTAGAGGCACGTTGTGATCGCAAATAGGCCCAGAGAAATCTAGAGAATATCCATTCTATTGTTTTGAAAAACTGTGATGTGAATTCAAAACATACTGCCAAAAAGATATATAAAATCTTTGGGGAAAAAATGCATCTTAATAACATTAAATCTTCCTACAATAGATAGATGCAGGTTATTAAGGCATTGGAGATCTGTTTGGATAGTATCCATATGGGTTTCTATATTACGCTTAACCACATTATCCAACCTAGACAATATGCAAATATCTAAATATGTAGCTTTTTCTACTATAGGTATAGCAATAATTTTTTCTTTGTTGTTAAGGACAATTTGAATCTTATCTTGGTTAAGTGTGTAGCCAGAGATTTGTCCAAAACGTCCGGCCTCGTCTTCGATGGCCATTATGGCGGCATTTGGGTCAGCTGTTACCAAAGCAATATCGTCTGCATAGGCTAAGGTCATAGTGGGATGGTTCTGTGACCATATTGCTGGTATTTGGACATTCTCTTCTAATCTGCGACTAAATGGGTCAATGTAGATTGCAAATAAAAGCGTAGGGCAGGAGCAACCCTGCCTCGTACCTCGGGATATTGGAAATGCTTTAGACAACATGCCATTTACCATTACAGCTGTTGTTGGTTCGACATACAGTCTCTGAAATGCTTGGATAAAACCATCCTCTACTCCTACCCTAGACATGGTAACCTATGAAAATGCTAGGAGACCCTATCAAAGGTTTTTCAGCATCCTGTAAAACAAGAGCCATAGGGTCTCATGCAAAATGAGTGATATCAAACAGAGTAATGACTCTATGGTTTATGCTCGATCTTCCTGCAACAAATCCATGGTGGCGCTCTGAGATAACTTTATGTATGATAGGTGCTATTCTCTTGGCTAACAATTTTGAGTATATTTTTGAGTCCCCATTGATAAGTGTGATAGGATTGTATGATCCCAATTGTTCTGGTAATTTTTTTTATCAGAAAGATTACAATATTTGCACAGGACCATGAACTTGGGGTATCCCACCATGAAATATGTGCAACATTAGGTCAGTGAGAATGATTTTCAACTAATCCAAGACAGCATAGAATTACAGTCTGTTCCTGTCGCTTTCCCTTTTGCAAGACCTTTAATAGTCAGTAATATTTCCTACAGGTCAGGTGGACAATCTAGGCCTTCCTGATCCTCTATCTCAAATTTTTGATATGCTGTGTGACTTAGTACCCTTCCATATCACTCTGCCCACTCCCCACATTTGCTGTATATAGGTTATGATAGAACCTCCCAAAAGCGTTTCTTATCAGTTCTGGGTTAGTGATGTGGCACAGCACAGGGTCATTAATCTCACGGATTAAATTTAGAGAGGTCTGCTGTCTAGTATGCACCACCAGCTGGTGACCAATTTCCACATTAAGCTCATGGACTATTTCTTTCTGAGCTACACCTTTCTTAACAGCCTTATCAGTACATACATTGATGATAGCCTCCTTCACAATTGCAACCTGTGGCTGTAAGGTCTCTAGATCCTTGTTTGCTATAACAGCTCTCACTAATTCCTCTTCTAGCACACCCAGATTGTCCTGCAATATCTTCATAGTTTGCCTGGCTTGTTTATTAAGATTTAGGGAATACCGTAATATTTCAACCCTCATTCCAGCCTTTAGGGCATCCCATACTATTTTGATTGCACTGCTCCCTAAGCAGGGATCTCTCAAATGTCCAAGACCTTGTATCAGGATTGGCCATCTCTACTACTAGACAGCATATTAATGGATTATGGTCTGATATGCTGCACTATAGGCTTCCAGGAATGTAAGGACTTTGTTCACAAACCTTTGGAATGTGGCAGGTGCATCCTTCAAGCCAAAGGGCATCACAATAAATTCATAATGCCCAGTAGGTGTTGAAAATGCTGTTTTTGGTTTGGTATCCTCAGCTAGTTTGATTTGCCAATATCCAGCAGTAAGGTCAAATGTGCTCAAAAACTTATCTGAGGCCAAAGTATCAATGATTTAATCTGGTGAGGATGAGCATTAGTCCTAGTTACTGCATTGAGCCCCCTGTAGTCCACACACAACCTCATTTCTCTCTTACCACCCTGGGTATGAGGCTTGGGTACAGGACCACTGGGCTAGCCCAAGGGCTATCTGAGGGTTCAATCACTCCCAATCACAGCATCTTTTGAACATCAGTCCTGATCCAATTTCTGACGTGATCAGGCTGTCTGGGAATCTTATTTTTTACAGGAACACTCTTACCTGTGTCCACTTTATAGGCACAGCAAGTGGTCTGACTAGGAGTCAAAGAAAACATGTGTCTGAATTGATTGAGGACTTTCCTTGCTCAGATGCTCAGAAAGGCTGCTTGCCAAGGCTAGATCATCGACTGAGCCATCATCAGGGTTCTGTTAGAGAAGGCCAGGGAGTGGGTCACTCTCTTCCTCCTGTCCCTCATCAGTAGCCATGAGCAAACCCATGTCTGCCCTGCCCACATAGGGTTTGAGCCTGTTTACATTGAGCACTCTGTGGGGGATCTTGGAAGTTCCAAGGTCCAGCTTGTAGGTGACCTCTCCCTTCTGCTAAAGAATAGTATGGGGTCCACTCCACTTGTCTTTGCGAGCTGCTGGTGCCACAGGCTCCAACACCTATACTTTCTGCCCTAGCAGATACACAGGCAGTACAGCCTTTTGGTCATGCTAAGCTTTTTGTAATTCTTGACTTGCCTCAAGGTTTTTGCTGGTCTTCTTCATGCACTCAGCCATCCTGGAGCAGAGACCAAGTACATAGTCCACTATGTCTTGCTTGGGAATGTTGAGAGGTAACCCCCATCCCTCCTTCACCAACACAAGGGACCCCTAACTGGATGCCCAAACAAAAGTTCAAAAGGGCTGTAGCCAACCCCCTTTTGTGGGACCTCTCTGTAGGTAAAGAGAAGGTAGGGCAACAGGACATCCCATTTTTGTCTAAGCTTTTCTGGAAGGCCCATAAGTATGTCCTTTAGGGTTTTGTTGAACCTTTCAACCAACCCATTGCATTGTGGGTGATAGAGTGAGGTGCATTTGTAATTCACTCCACACTCCTTCCACATTGCAGTGATGTAACTGGGCATGAAGTTTGTACCTCTATCAGTTAAGACCTCCTTAGGGGAACCCACTCTGGAAAATATTCCCAGGAGGGCCCTGACCACCACAGGAGCTGCTCCTGGGTATACGGGTTATAGCCTCTGGATACCTAGTGGCATGGTCCACCACCACTAGAATATAACTGTGCCCAGATGTAGTTGGAGGGTTCATTGGACCATTTATGTCAATCCCAACCATCCCAAATGGAACCCCCACCACTGGAAGTGATATAAGGGGGGGGGGGGCTTTGTGGTAACAGCTGACTTACCACTGGACTGGAAGGTGGTACAAGAGCGACAAAACTCCTTGGTGTCCTCTGACACGTTAGGCCAGTGAAAGTGGGGGAAAAGCTTGCCCCAAGTCTAACTTTGGCCTAGGTGTCCGGCTAATGGAATATCATGTGCCAAGGTTAGTAGGAAGCCCCTCAACTTCAGAGGTATGACCAACATCCTGGTTGTACCAGACTTGGTGTATTTATCCTCTGAGTAAAGGAGTCCCTCATCAGAATAGATCTGTGGGACCCGCTGATGATCCCAGCAGCCTCAGCAGCAGCTTGCTGTCTGAGGGGTGGAAGAGAGGGGCAGGTTTGCTGCTCCTGACTCAGATCTGCCCAGGAAGGGGCCCCTGTCCCCAAGAACTCAACTTGATCAGGTTCCAGTTCATCTGAGACAGTTCCTTCACATGGACTGGGAACATCTCCCTCAAGAGACTGATCCTCTCTTTGAGCCTGGGGGAAGACACAGCCTTACCCCTCCTGCTCCTTCTCCTTCTCTTGGAAGGCACGTGGCCATTTTTTCAGAATCCAGGGCCTGTTCAATTGACATCAGTTTGTTCTGTGACCTGGTCACAGCAAACACATTTGCAGCGATACCCAGCATTGCTGCATTAGTCCTTAATTCGACTTCAGCCCAGGCTGAAGTTTCCAGATCATTGCCCAATAAGCATTCCACTGGAAGGTCTCAGCTAACCACAACTTTCTTTGGGCCAGTTTACCCTCCCCAGATTAAATTAACAACCGCCAATGAATGATTAGTCATGACATTGTTAGCATTGGTCACTTGGTACTTCTCACCAAGTATGATCTGATCAGGGGCCACAAGATATTTTGTCACTGTAGTGACATTTGCACCTGTGTCTCTGTAGGCCATGGCCTCCTTGCCAGTAATCACAGGCTGTGGTCTGTATTTGCCTAGGTTACTGGGACTGACAAATAAGGTGGCAATATCAAGTCTACCCTCACAGACTAGTACAGCCTAAACTGGAGTTCTGACTAGGCCAGAAACCACCTCAGAGCCCAAGGTTAACCATGCAAATCCCTTGTTCCCTGTTCCACAACCTGTACTTGTGCTAAGGGGTGCAGTTGCCTTAGGAGCAGTGGTGGTAGGAGGATTTTCCTTGCCGTTTGGACAGTCAGCATCTTTTGTCCAATGGGTCTTACAAAAGTAACACCAAGGTTTTCTCTTGCCTTTTCCTTTATTGGATTGTGACTCCCCCCGACCAATGACGTTTTTTGGGGCCCTGATGAAGACTTTTGATCTTTACCCTTGTCCCCACCCTTATCTGAAGTTTTAGAATCTTGCTTCTTCTGGTCACCACCAGAGTTCTGGTTTTTTTTGCTTCACCCTAGTCCTGACCCACTTATCTGACTTCTTGGGGAGAAGTCATATCAGAGTCAACCAGGTATTGACGCAACATCTGATGTTGGCAATGTTTTAAGGATATGCTCCCTCGTAAACAAATTGTACAATCCCTTGAAACCATTCACTTTGCTGCCAAGTAACCAGCCTTCCAGAGCCTTAATAGCACTATCTACAAAGCCTACCCAGTCCTGATTCTGTGCCTTCTGGGTGTCTCTGAACTTAATCCTGTACTGTTCAGTGGTTAAGCCAAACCCATCAATGTGAGTAGTCTTCTGGACTGAATTGTTGTCAGCATCCTCTTCTCTCACAGTGAAAAGCTTATCTTTACCTTTGTCAGCAAAGGAGAGCCACAAGATAGCTGCCCACTGCTCTTGAGAGACCTTCTGAACTTTACATGCCCTCTCTAAAGCAGTTATCAATTTATGGATATCATCCCCAACATGGTAGGGAGGGACAATTTTGCTCAAGTTCCTATTGTCAAAAGAATGTTCTTTAACTCTAGAGACACTGTAGATGCCACCATGGGACTCTAGTCCCAATTTTTGCGAGCACTCTGGACTTCTAGGGCTTCCTTGTCTAGGGGCAACTGTTCTTGCCTGAGCCTAAATCTAGCTTTCTCAAGTTCAAAGAGTTGATACTCCCTGCCCAAGGAATGGTCACTCTTGCTAGATACAGCGGTCCCTACAGACTGTCCTGAGTGATGTGACTCGGCACAGGGAGATCTAAATCTCCTCTGTAAACTCTGCACTCTTCCAGGTGTGAAGAGACAGCCATTTTGTCCTTCCTCACCATTTCCCTGAAGAACTGAGTTGTCCAGGTGGTAATCATCTTGTTCGTCCTGGCCAGGGTTCGAGTCTAGGTCTTAGAAGGTGTCAACTCCTGACCTGTCCTCATTCCCTATCCCACTCACTTTCTCCTGTTCATCTGACACAGGGGTCTTACTAAGGTCATCCAGCAGCCAGGCCTCCGTGAGGCGGTGGGTGTTTGCAGTTCTCCCTGTCTTCAGTTTTCTAGAGGCACACAGGGCTTTCAGTACTTTAAATGAAAGCTCACTGTATCTAGAGTTCAGAGAGCCACTAGCATCTCCTTTATAAGGCATTCTAAGTGTGGTGAGGTGTTGCACCCACCTAACCTAGTGGGAACTAAACTCTCTGAGGTCAGAGAACGGGTGTGCTAGACCCTTGACTTACCCAACCCTAAGTTCAGTAAAACTTACTTATTCTAAGCTAGTATTATATGTACCTAGTACTTAGTGGTTTTCAGTTAATCAATACAAAGATTTATCTGAGAAAACCATGCAGGCTTGAATCCCAACCGCTGCACACCAATGTGAGAAGTTGGCCTGGTGTATGATGTCCACTAGTTAAAGTGGGCACATTGCTCCAGTTCAAACAACTCTTATGGGGATTTAAGAGGTCAAAGATTACCTTATGAAAGCTATCCAAGTGGTAGATGTGGAGAGCAGCCTTCAGGCTTAGTTGAAGGTTTTCAAAAATGACTCCCAGATTCTCATGTCCTGCCTAACTTAAGTAGACAGCCTGGTCTGATGATGTTTAACCTTCAAGCCAAAAATGATGGACAGCGAAAAAGGGTTAGCCCATGGGTATGATCCAGAGGGAGAAGTTCAGCTGCCCAACCAAGACCTGCAACTGATACAAGGTGAACTTCTTAGTCAACAGACATGCCCTAAAGGCTTGGGAGAAGGTGTTGACCCACAACTGAATCCAAATCTATTCCCAGGACTCTAGGGTAGTGGTAGGCAGAATGGTCTTGCCAGGTGCAAAAGGTACTCCAAACTCATGCATCAATTTCTGGCAGATATGCAGTGCTTTGGTGCAGGGTCCGATCCATGTGGCCCCCAAGAATAGGAAATCATCAAGGTAGTGCAGCACTCAACCCTGGCCCTATCTGTGTTGGAAGACCCATACAAGAAAGATGATGAGTTTCTCAAGTAAGAGCAGAAAACTCAGCAATTTATGGGCATACATTTGTCAAAAAGAAGCACCCTCAAATTGGAAACCTGGCAGGAGGTGGAACGCGGATTAAATGTCAAATTTAACTAGCAAAGTCCCAGGTCCCAACTGTTACAGCATCTTGATAGCCTGATCGAGCAAATCGCATTTGACCGTTCATAGGGTCCCATCAATAGCCTCATTCACAAACTGCCCCTTGGGTGCTGACAGGTTATGGATAAGCCTCTATTCCCCTAGCTCTTTCCTCAGGATGACCCCCAGTGGAGAGCAAACAAAACCATCTAAGGGGCCACCTCAAATAGCCCGCCACCTTGTCAAAATCCAACTCCCTTAGGACTCTTACCCTCGCCACCCCTCAGTTAGCTCTGAGCAAGTGCTTGTTCTTGTTAAAGGCTTTTCTATAAATATAGTAGGGATGGTTCCCATGACTATTGATCATTAATTATTTGTCTACATCCCTCTAGCAGCCAGCCAATCTTCCTGGCACAGCATCAATTAGCGGTATCTTTTGTACTTTTTTATTCCTGTTAGTTCATTGACCAAGAAGGGATATATTCCTATTCAACTTTTGTTTCTGTGAAACTAAATGATGAACAATTATGCTGTTCATATTTGACATAGAAGCTGCCGTTCTTGTGTAATTCATTTACTTTGATAGGGGACTGTACAAAGCTACTGCAAAAAGCAAGCTACCTGCTGCGTTTTCCCACAGGAAACATAAAATGATAAAAACAACATGTTATTATCATGTTATTTTTCCTTAGAGGCTCTGTAGGTGCAGGCGGTGTGGGCCTAGACTGTCCAAAGAGCAGAGAAAGGAGTGGTGGACACTTTCAAAGTGCGAATGATGGGCCGGCCAAAACGTCATGCGCACTTAGCATGTTCTCCACCGGCTGTATTGCACAGCCTGGGTGAAGAACATGCACAGCCTCCCAGCCCTTGTCTCAGCATCGAACCACAGCACTTAGGCCAATCACAATGCTGCTGTCATGCTTGTGACATTTGAGTCGTGATTGGCTAGGGGAGTCTGCGCGCCTGGGTGCTTCCTGTTTCCTGCGTCGTGGACTGAAGGACAGAGGAGAGGTGGCCACCAGAAAGGTAATTTAAATTTTCTTTTTATCCCTTTTTTTTAACCCCCCACCTCCCCATCCCACCTGTACTCCTCCGTAGCAGTAGAAAAATCCCGTCTCTGACTTATAGTGCAAGCAACCACATAATATGTGACAATTGAACACAAATATTTTAAAATTATGAAAGGCCATCATTAATAATGAACAGGTCTGTCATTAAGGCCCTATTATCAAGGACTTCAATGCATTATTTACACATAACATTTCCCTTTTTAACACCAAAGTCTGCACTGCATGTAACGTTACATAAATGTTTAATACAAGCTGTGGGGTACACTAGGATCCATAATTCCATGTATGATAAACATTGTTTATTTCTACTTCATCAGATTTACTGGTGTTAGAGAGTCTGTGCTTGAAGAGTTAAAGCTAACAGTTATATTCACTGGCGTCAAAAAATAAGTAATATTAACCAGCTTGCACTTCTGCTTAGAATTTGTTCATGTTATTTGTTTATATATTATTTTGAAATATAGACTAACAATCTCATATATGCCAGGTAAAGAGATGTGTGTTACTATGGTCAATTGTGACAAATTACATTTCTTTTGTATGCCCCATCAGGATAATATTATCATGGGGCTTTATTCCCTGGAATAATCCACTTCATACATTAAGTATATAAATTCTTACTATCCTGGAGATGCATCCTTCACTTGCACTAGGAATTCTGTGAAATACATGATTGATTCACAAGGCCTACTGCCATAATGTCTGCCATTCAAAAGCTACAGTGTTTAGCTAAACAATTTTTTGTATCTCCTGAGATGTACTGACCCTCAATTGTCAGTTGTATTTTTTTGTGAACTACCGGTCCTCATTGATGATCTTCCGACACCCCCATTACAAACACACTTATTTCTCCTTCCTGGACCTTGTTAGATTATATGGCTTTTGATTATTGCTACTGAAGGAGAGAGAAGAGAGCATTGAGAAGCTATTGCAGATACACACACAGTTATTCTGGCATCCTGCTACTCATCATCAGCCAGTACACTGATATCCCTCTCCCACACCCATCTCAGTTTATTAAAGGAGTCCAAGGTATTGATCACCAGAGAATGATATATTTGGGATACTTTGCAATACTTCAAATATCCTGTAGCAATTTGGCTTCCAGGGGATTAAATGCTGGGAATTCAATTAGCGGTTCAATATATGAGGTTAATCTGAGTTGCAGTTGTAGATACCAGAAGAACTGACTGTTATGTTATTCCTATTCCTCCTGGATATCTTCTAATGAATGCCAAAGCATTTCAGACATTACATCCTCTATACAAGATATTGTTAAATTGTCCGACTCACCAAAACCCTTCAACCTGGACACCTGATCCAGAGATTCACCCCACTACATAAGGGTCTGCTTCATAAATTTGCCTTCCCTTTCCAATTACTTCAGGATCTTGTAGCATAACCTAAATACAGTTTGAGTGGCAGGTGAGAACAGTAACTTCGGAATATCTCCGTACAGTACATGTAGTACATATGTACACTGCATAGCCCATTTATGGTCATAAACATGGGTCTGAATGTGTATCATGTAGACATTCATTAAAAATCAACATCAAGAGGAATGCTCTATATTATGAAGCAATGTATGCCACGTTTTAAGGAGTTTAGTTGGCTAAAGAGATTGTGGAGGGTCTTGAATAGGATGTTGTGAGTTGATAAAGTAGAGCAGCTCCCGTCATAAGACCACAACCTTCTACAGAGCCCATTCCAGTGGCACAGTTCCCAGCGCAGGATGGACCCTATTATGATACCCAACTCTGATATGGAGCTGGATCAGCATCGCCGATGTCGACTCCGGTGCTGGCCAGTATACGACCTTCCGAGTCAGAACCACTGCCTACTTTTTTCAATACACCATGTACAATTGGTAAGTTACAGAGGATCGTGTTAGTTATCCTAACCCCAAGGAAGAGCCGGAAGATAACTAGCATGAGGAAATGGTGACTGCCACTGGTTTGTACACTTTCTCAGACACTGGCTTAGTTTCTCCTTGTGGTGGCTAAGGAGGAAGTGGCTTTGTTTGCCCTGGTGGAAGGAGGATGGCTGAGGTCCTGGACCTTCTGCTGCCCTCAATAGCAGTCACAGAACAATGGGGTTACCCAAAATTAACCAGAAGGACCTGGGTAACATGATACAGACAAACCATGGTCCGATTGGGGAAAAAACAAGAGGAATAGGAAAACTGAATATATCAAAAGATCTCCTACAACTATCTGGAAAAGAAAAACAATCTTGTAGTTTCAATACACAGTTATGAGGTTAGGGCATCGGACAAGATTTCGAAAACAGAAGATTAAGACACACTCACAAAATTGCATTTCTGAAAGTTTAGTTACATCACTTATAAGTCAGTCACAAACAATATTCTTATTTACACATTGTACCGAAAACTCTTAGCTCCACAAATGGATAAAGTCAGGGGCACAAAAAATGGAGTTAATCACACGGGCCCTGTGAGAAGGGGAAAATAGGGGACCGGTAACTGCACTGTCTCAAGCAAAAAAAACTAATCACAGAGCAAAGATTCACCCTTTGACCGTAACATTACTAAAGTATAAAAAGGAGACAAACTAATCTCACAAGATACTGTCATTGCGAAGACTCAAATTTCAAGAGGCAACATCGCTGTAAACAGAGTGGTTTGAAACCAGAGCCTCGCTCCCTGGATACTACATACTACATGCATAAAACTGATCCCACCTGTTCTGTTAATTGTGAGGCTCGAGTTACGAAAGGCACCATTACTTAGATGATAAGCAGGGTCCAATATTTAGGCTCCTGAAAAGAGATAAAAGCAGCATCGCTCACCTGTAGCTGCTAGCTGCAACTAATGCATGCTCTCTCAAATGAAGTCAGAAAAGAACTGTCTGGCTCTGGCGATAGTGCATAAATCAACAAGATGTCAGTGTGCAAGTTCACGCTGACGTGTCTCTCAGATAGTAAAGGAAGGCCCTGAGAGGAAAGTTACTCTCTCTATTGGTAAAGAGAAAAGAAATCAAGGGAGCCCAGTAAAGATCAGTTTATGAAAAAAACTTAAATGTAAAGGTCAGAATAGAATTTACAAGAAAAATATAAAGATTAAAAAGCATTTAAATCTGAAAGCAAGAGCTTTTCCCAATCCAAGACAAAAAGAGACGTTGTCCATTGAAAAGGTACATTAGATATTGAAATCTGCATTTTATCCATATTACATATGCATTACTTGACATAGCAAAATTCCATTGGGATGGCATCACTTACTGATTATAATTGCAATGTAGTCAATGATGGGGCACAAAATGCTGAGGTAATATATACAGGTGCATTTCTTAGCATAGCCCTTTCCCTGAGGAATAACATACTGAATATAACCGCAGTGTAGTCATTGGTAGTTGTAGAGGTACAGTAAGCAAAAGGCAGAGTTAAAATATATAGGTGCCTTTCTTAGCATAGCCCTTTACCCATAGGGCTGACAGGTAAACCACAAACACTGATTACAAATGCAATGTAGCCCAAGATAGTTGAAGGGGGTTATAATAGGCAGTAAACAGAGATAAAATGGTTTTTTTCGATGGAGGAAAATTATCCATTGACAAGGCTTGCCACCTGGCATGATGTTTCTTTATACTCATTCAAATCCTTACTTACTGTATCCAAATACTCGATCAATTTGCACTTATGTATGTTGAGAATATTTCCAAATCACCACCCCTCTAGTTAAGATGCACCCTTTAAATTATTAACCACCTCAGTCTGTCTATAGGGAAATGTTCTATGAGGGGTGCCCCTTGTAATTTGCACCTTATCCTGCATGTTGTATGCTTTTGCTTTTTGCCCTGTTTGTCCCACATGAAGGAGGTCACTTGGGTATTTGATTACATATATTACATCAGTACTATGCAATTAGTATGTTCCTTCAGTATTTGTGTCTATTTATTGTAGTTAAACACTTGAGTTTCTAAAGTCAGTCCAAATGCCTTGCATCTCCCACATTTAAAATGACCAATAAGTTGGGGAAGGGTACAAAGTGTTTGTATGGTGGGTATGGGCGTGTCCCCAAACAAGGAACTGACTCCATAGTCTTTGATTTGTTTGCCCCTTCTAAAGGAATGGATAGGCGGTTGTCTTATGTCTGTGTCATTAGATACCAAGGGCCAATGCTTTTTGATGACCTGCGTGTCTTATTACTGCATGTGTTAAATGTAGTCGCACATGTGATCCGTTCGCAGGTAGGCTATGTGCAATCTATGGGTTCAAGTAGGTCTCTCGTGGCCAAAACCAGGCACTTTTTTCCATGCTCTCTTAACAAGGGTCTTGAGATATCCTCTGGACACCAACCATATCAGTATGTCCTCTGACTCTCTAAAGTAGTCCTCTTTAAAGTAAGAATTCCTCCGCAAGTGGTAGAACTGCCCATAGGGCAAATTATCCCTAAGATTCCTGGGATGATGGCTAGAGTATTTAAGAAGGGTGTTTCTTCTGCTCTGCTTTCTGAAAAGCGTTGTATATGAGTAGTACCTGTCTACCTTTATTGAGATGTCGAGGAAATCAGTGGCTTCCTAACTGTGAATTACAGTGGATGTATTGTCTTCTGACCTCCCATTCAACCATTATTAGAAATCCAATAGCTCTTCCTCAATTCCAGTCCATAACATCAATACGTTGTCTATATAATATCGCAACAAAGTTATATGTTCAGTGTAGGGTCCATCAACCTTAAAATTATACTGCTCTTTATAGTTGTCCATATAGAGGATCACTAGATCACCCTGAAAATAGAAAAAAGATTGGTCATAGCTATTTCTAGCAGGACAATTGAAAAATCAGTAGGGACCTGTACCGGTTGTGGCCTATTGTCCAGGGCTACCCTAATAACCTCCAACGCCTGTCCCTGAGAAATGTTTGTATAGACAGAGACAATGTCCATGGTCACCAGAACCTGGTCATTGGGATTAAATGCCATTTTATCCACCAATTTAATGGTCTCCATAGTGTACCTCAAATACGCCCTAGTGATTTTAAAGGTAAGTTTAAAAAATAAATCTATGTATTTACACACAGGTTCCAGAATGGATTCACAACCAGAGATAATATGGATCTTGTGGAGCATATATATATAGTGGGGGTGCGGGGTTGTTTCTTGTTAAGGAAGTCATGTTCTAGTTTGTTACACCCTTTTGATCGTTCCAGTGATTTCTGTCACAGGGTCCTTACTAAGTTTCTTAAAGCTGGCACCATCAAACAGTCTAATCTGATACATTTTGAACCATAATGACTCCTTCCTTATCTACCGGCTTGATCACTATGGGCTTTTTGAGTTTTAGAGTTTTTAAAGCCTCACGTTCATTTTTTGGCCACATTGTAATTAACATATTTTGGTTTGGAGATGAGATTCGTTGTATCTATCATCACCACCTGCTCAAAGGCCAAAATAGTTTGTTTCTTTGGGGGTGGGGGGAAGTTGTAAATGTAGACGGAGACCTCCTTCCAGTATTAGACATAGTGGGCCGGAAGGTAATCTTGTTATAATAATATTTAAGGCGCACTTTCGTGAAAAACTGGTGTAGTCCCATTTTTAAGTTAAAGGAGTTGGGCACAGTAGTGGGAACAAAGGATAGTCCTTTGGAAAGAACCCCTTCCTCTATCGATTTTAGTGTATAATCTGAAAGATTCACATTGGGGCTAGTGGTTTGCAAGTTCATCACCTGTAATACTGTCTGCGAGTCTATATTTCCCCATGACTGTCCTGTTGGAAGCGCATTTGCTTCCTGCCTCAGTTCCTGCCTCTACCCCATGTTCATTCTCTCGGTTGTCCCCTGTTCCAAGGTTGGCCTCCCCCCTCGGCTGTATCCATTGGCCATCCACTAAAAAGGTGATGTAACTGCTTGTTCCTGATAGTTGTAACGTAGGTTGTTATAACCCTGGTTTTAGAAACCAGAACTGGTCCCTGGTTGCTGAGTGTCATTCCCACTCCCACTGGCTCCTGAGGCTTCAGAGAAGTTCTTGTAACTCCTGTAGCCCCTTACTTCTGTTTGTATAGCCGCTTTAAGAAACTTGATTGTAGTATGACTCTGTAGTGTAGGGCTACTTCACTTTTTTACGATATAGTCTGATGTCTCTTGCCAATTTAACAAGTTTATAGGCCTGTGTATTGGTGTCAAAATCTCAGATTGTTCTTTTCAAACGTTCAAGGGCCTCCTTTGCATCAATCAGAGTCTTGTTCTCTGTTAGCTCCTTTTTCAAATCAGTAATCTCTGTTATTACCTTCTCTACTTGTTCCAGTGCAGTCTCGCCCCAAGCACTATCCAGTGGGGTGAACAGTTATTGGCCACAGACCTAAAATTCTCTTTAAATTTGGGGTTATCAATGAAAATGGCAGGCTTGTTTCCTACCTGTAAACCCATCAGAATAATATTGGCCTGTATATATATAGTAAATAAATGTCTGTGCAGCCTTGTTCGCACTTCTTTCTTTTTCTAATCTCTCCAGTTTACTTATCTTCTCATTGAGTGTTAAATCAATAGCAGAGGAAGCAGAACCCAGGAAAACAGCACCCAACTGCCCCTGTATTAACCTGGTAATATAATCCTCTCTGTAAGACAGAGTATCCTTTTCAGACATATCTTAATAGTGAATTAATCAATGAAAGGCGAGATAATGTGGGTGTTTGCCTCAGTGTAGGTGAAAGTATCCTTAGGAACAAAACCCTGCCCTCAATAGTAGCCACAGAACAGTAAGGTAGCCTTAAATTAACCAAAAAGGTCCTGGATAACTTATGATACAGACAAACAATGGTCCGATCTGAAAGAGCAGCAAGAGAAATAGGAGAACTAAACATAGCAAATGATCTCCAACCACTTTATGTAAAAAAAGAAAAATCTCATAGATTCAATCCACAGTTACAAAGTTAGTTCAGTAGACAAGATTTCAAAAACAAGATTAAGACACATACACATAATTGCATTTATGAAAGTTTTGTTACATCACCTATAAGTCAGTCTCAAACAACATTCTTATTTACACATTGTATCGAAAACCTTTAGCTCCACAAATAGATATAATACTAAAGATGTGTGCTCAGAGAAGGTGTGCATGTGACTAAGGGGTAGACAAAGGAAAAAAAAAAAGGGGGGGGGGTCCACAAATCATATTATTATACACTGAAGCCTGTACGGTATACAATTTCTTGATATAACATGTATTGCATCTGGAAGTGGTCCAGTTATTAAGTTACTATTTGACATCTGCACAGATAGCCAAACAATCCAGGCTTAATGAAAAAGCGTCAACTTTTTGACCTGACACCTGGGAAGGGAAAGGGGCCACTGAATGTCTCAAACATGGGTCTTCATCATGACTAAGGAAGGTGACGGAGCGACCTATAGAGAAAGCAGGAGCCATCTCTTAGAGTACAGTATTGTGTCAATTAAAAATCTGATAGCTGGTTAAAAACAGATACCAAAACCAAAGTGCCTATACCTGGATGCCGAAGTCTTCCATTTGAGAAAATAGACCTGGATAATTCCATGAAGCAGAAGAGCCCAAAGTGAACAATCTCCACTTATTTATACGGTCGTAAAGGTGACCATAATGTGGAGAAAACAAGCTTCAAATTCAGCTCAGCCATGTGGTCCAGCCTAAAGAATCATAAGAACGGGAGCACTGTAACTGTTGCATATTGACATGAATGCAGAATTAAAGGTCAGAGTCTCTTGTCAAGGTCACCTAGTTTCCCCTTAACTGGTCATGGCTAGGAAAATATGCACAATTGGAGTCTGGGGCACACAAAATAGAGTTAATCAAATGGGCCCTGTGAGAAGGGTAAAAGAGGGGACCAGTGACTGCACTGTCTCGAAACAAAAAACTAATCAGAGAGCAAGGATTCACCCTTTGACTGTAACATTACTAAAGTATAAAAAGGAGTCAAAATAATCTCACATGATACTTACTGTTCATTGCAATGACTCAAATTTTAAATGGCAACATTGCTCAAACTGTAGACAGAGAGGTATGAAACTGGAGCATCGCTTTCTGGATAACTGCATTCTACATGAAGTAAACGAATCTCACATTGTACTGTTAATTTTGAGACGAAAGGCTTGACAGAGGTGCTTCAGCCATAAGTTGCCCCCACAGAAACTCCCTCCCTCTTAACACAGCCTCCCCAGATGAACTTCTTGGGGCAACAGGCCAAGCCCTGCACAGGGGCTTCTTTGCACAGTACGATTGCCTTCCACCATAATTCAACTCCTTGGAGCTAGCTTTCCTCACCTAGCACCCTACCCCTGAGAGTCTGTCTGTCCAGACCTTCACAACCAAATCAATACAGGTGCATTCCCTAGCACTCCTACTGATAGGTGAACTGGGCACCTTCGGTAAGAGGACTGCTCTCTTCCGCCAACCTTGCACTGTGATCGCTCAACACTGTCTGCCTCTTAGGTTGGTATATCCGCACAGTTTGGGATTCGGTTGTGCAAGTGCAGCCCATGGTCTTGTAGGAAGCCTGCACCATCCTGAACTAGGCTATTGCTAATGGTAGGGTCACACCAAAGTTCATCATACGCTGCACACTGGATACAACCAATTTTCTGGGAAGAATGATTGCATAGTCTACTAGCGAGGGTATGTGTATTGCGGTATTGTGCAACATCTCATGACTTGACTGCTGGGGGCACGATCTATGTGCTCGCACTGCGCTGCGTAAATTATTCGTGGGGGGCACGATTTAGGTGCTCGGACTGCGATATTTTATTTCTAAATTGTTTATCTGTGCATTCTGGCTCCGGGGTGTGCGACTCTGCTGTGAGAGAGCAGGGGGGCACATCAACGGGTGCCTGCACTACGTGTGTTTTACATTCTGCATGCTTTTAAAAATCGTGTGTTGATTGCTGACAGTCACCTGATTTTCTGTTTTACCACTCCCCGTTCCTCCCGAGCCAAGCTCGTGGTGTGGAGGGAGGTCTTACTATCCCTACTCACTTCCGGCGGAAGCGGGGGTGTGCGGTCTAGTCATCCTACCGCCGCCTCCTTACTTAACGCAGGAGAGTGTTAGCCACCAGACCTACTAGCGAGGGTATGTGTATTGCTGTATTGCGCAACATCTGATGACTTGACTGCGGGGGGCACGATCAATGTGCTCGCACCGCGCTGCGTAAATTATTCGCGGGGGCACGATTTAGGTGCTCGGACTGCGATATTTTATTTCTAAATTGTTTATCTGTGCATTCTGGCTCCGGGGTGTGCGACGCTGCTGTGAGAGAGCAGGGGGGCACATCAACAGGTGCCTGCACTACATGTGTTTTACATTCTGCATGCTTTTAAAAATCGTGTGTCGATTGCTGACAGTCACCTGATTTTCTGTTTTACCACTCCCCTTTCCTCCCAGAGCCGAGCTCGTGGTGTGGAGGGAGGTCTTACTATCCCTACTCACTTCCAACGGAAGCGGGGGTGTGCGGTCTAGTCATCCTACCGCCGCCTCCTTACTTAACCAATGTGTTAGGCTACGCACAGCGGACGCGCGCAGCGGGCGCGACGGTGGCGCGCCGGAATCGTGCCGGAGTCCTGCCCGTCTGCGCCCGTCCACAACTGTACGCGGCCCAGGGCCAGTACTTATGCCCCGACGAGTCCAATATCAAGGTTAACCTACTCTAAAAATTCTCTCCTGACCCTCAGGCAACCCCAATGCTCTTATGACACTCCTCTGTGCCCACAGCATACCTCTCTGACCTGCCCGGATAGTTCACTGTTCCTTTCTGCACTTCCCTCAAAACTAGACATCTCGGCATCTATTTTTTTATGCAAATCTATTCAGAAACTCCCCTCACACACATTTAACTTTATCAGTCTAAACTGCAGGTCCCTCCCAAAACGCAGCAGAGACGTTTTTGATCTTTTGTGCTCCTTCCAACCTGACGCCTTATTCCTCACGGAGACTTGGCTGACGGACCATTCTGGTCCTTATCGCAGCCGCCCTTCCTGATAATTACACCTACACAGGTAGAAACAGAAAGGGTAAGGAGGGGGGGGGGAATAGCTATTATTTTTAAAAGAGCATTCTCTTGTAAATGGGAGGATATTGTGATTCCTAACTGTGAGGCTGGGCTATTTAGGATACTTTTATCCCCCAATCTCACCCTTACAGGCGCCTTGATTTACCGCCCCCCTGGCCCCGCCAGTTCCTGGGCTTCATCTCTTTCAGAGCATTTATCTCCTCTACTACTGATGGCGACTAATTTTTTAATTGTCGGTGATCTCAATGTTCATTTTAATGATACAACCTGCCTTATCAGCACTAATCTACTGTCTGATCTAGCAGCCATGAATATTACCCTGCACAACTCGGGC